>NC_140968.1:11267773-11295273 GCF_056783735.1 Eptatretus burgeri | reverse complement strand
ACTATCTCAGCGCGGGGGGAAACAGGAGGGGGTTGTTGATGCTCGGGGGAAAGGAGGATATCTCCCTGTCTCGGGTCCCGCGACGAGCGTCTCCACCACGACCTCGGTCGCGCCGCCGGCCTCTCCCTCCGCAGCTCCCCGACTCCGACGCGAGCACCCCCTCGATCGCCTTCGCCGCCGCCACCTCTCCACAGCTCCGTCCTTTTCTTCCCAGCTCCACCGACAACTCCCAACCGCGAACTCGAACTGCGAACTCTTAACTTCTCCCCTCCGAACTGAACTGTTTGGCGAGCGCGGCCGTTTATATCCCCCGTGGCCTCGCTCCCCCACCTTTGACCCTTTACTCCGACCCTTCACCTCCAACTGGCTCCCCATTGGACCGAGGAAAAGTGGGTGTGAATGCTTTTTGATCCATGAATTTGCATATAGCGACCACACTTCAACGCCCTGGAGGCGGGGCCAAATCGCCCCACGCTCTCCGATAGGACGGAACAGAAGTGGGCGTGAGTCGTTTTTGATCCGTTTTTCTCGGAAAGTCTGTGATGTTTCTGAACACGCTGCTCGGTGCGCACCCTGCACGAGTCCAGTATCGGTGCCCACAAGTGGCGCAAGAATGGTGGTGATGCGATGGTGGCGAGTTGTGACGGTAAAGGTCGTGGCTGTTGTTGTGAAGCGGCGTTGTGGTTCGTGGTTGTTGTTGTGAAGCGGCGTTGTGGTTGGTGGTTGTTGTAATGGCGGCTGGTCCAAAATAAAGATAGTAAAAGAAAAATGGCTATCTAGAGGGGTCGCAGCCCGACTGAATGACATTTATTCCCTCGAAACAACGGGTTTGGGCCTAACTACACATATACTTACAGAGATATCTCACCTAAGGGACCTGAATGGTGGTTTGTGAATTTCGTCAACCACAACAATATATATATATATATATATATATATATATATATATATATATATATATATATATATATATATATATATATATATATATATATATATATATATATATATATATAAACCCGTTGTCTAGAGGGAATAAATGTCATTCACTCGGGCTGCGACTCTTCAGGATAGCCGTTTTTCTTTTACTATCTTTATTTTGGACCAGCCGCCATTATTACCACCACCAACCACGTCTCAACAGCCATCACACAACAACCACCAACTACAACGCCGCTTCACAACAACAACCACCAACCACAACGCCGCTTCACAACAACAACCACCAACCACAACACCGCTTCACAACAACAACCACCAACCACAACGCCGCTTCACCACAACCGCGACGACCTTTACCGTCACAACTCGCCACCATCGCATCCACACCATCTCGCGCTACTCGTGGGCACCGATACTGGACTCGTGCAGGGCGCGCACCGAGCAGCGTATTCAAAAACATCACGGACTTTCCGAGAAAAACGGATCAAAAACGACTCATGCCCACTTCTGTTCCGTCCTATCGGCGAGCTGGGGCGATTTGGCCCCGCCTCCAGGGCGTTGGAGTGAGGACGCTATATGCAAATTCATGGATCAAAAAGCATTCACGCCCACTTTTCCTCGGTCCAATGGGGAGCCAGTTGGAGGTGAAGGGTCGGAGGTAAAGGGTCAAAGGTGGGGGAGCGAGGCCACGGGGGATATAAACGGCCGCGCTCGCCAAGGAGTTCAGTTGGCAGTTGTGAGTTCGGAGGGGAGAAGTCAAGAGTGAAGAGTTGGGACGAGCCAAGAGAGGAGACGGAGAGGGCGATTAGACGGAGCTGTGGAGAAGTGGCGGCGGCGAAGGCGGACGAGGGGGTGCTCGCGTCGGTGCCGGGAGCTGCAGAGGGAGAGGCCAGCAACGCGACCGAGGTCAAGGAGGAGACGCTCGTCGCGGGACCTGAGACAGGGTGATATCCGCCATCCCCCGAGCATCAACAACCCCCTCCTGTTTCCCCCCGCGCTGAGATAGTGCGACAAGGGGGCCCCTTTCCCACCCCCTACCAGACACTGTCCGCGAGGCCCGCGGAGTTGAGGCGCCGCCGCCGCTCTGCGTCTCATCATCAGACGGGTAGGCCCGACACGGTCTCGGCCCCAGGCCCGCCTACCCCCCTCATCCTGGAGGGTGGTTCTCTTTTCTTTTGCTTTGGGAATATGTGTTGTCGGCGCCGTCTGTGAAGTAAAATTGTATAAGTGTTGCCGTGTGCTCGGTAGTCGGATAGCTCTGCATTGTGTTTCTCTTTTATATTTGCTTTTTGTGTAATATTGTGTTTCTTCTCCTTTTACATGTGCTCTTGGTGTAATTGTATATCTGTGCTTCCCGTTCATCGCGAAATAAATGTGAGTTATGTTGAACTGTTTTCCCGCTTCGCTTCGTCTTTTCTTTCATTGAATCTCCATCTTGCTTCACGTAAAGGGTTGGTCGTGGGCTAAAACGCCCGATAATTAATCGAACCGTCGAGGCCGACGAATAACACCGCTCGGTTATCCCGATAGTACGGAACGGGTCGCTTAAAGTGGCCCGTGTCCGAAGTCGACCTGCGGCGAGGTGCGATCGCCCGGTCTACCCTCCGTGTGGGTACTTAGGTAGGTCTAATTTGGCGAGCAACCCTATCCCACGCGGGGGCCGATTGGCACGATCGTGGTGAGACCAAAAGGTCCACCCGTGACTAGTTCCCGGCATTAGTCCGAGAGGGTCACGACTGGATTGTCCGTCCGGTGGGCGACGTGCCGCGATTCGAGTTACGTGGCCGTTCGCACGCCGGCGGGCGCGAATCCGCAACAATATATATACATATATATATATATATATATATATATATATATATATATATATATATATATATATATATATATTGGGGCGCATTATGTGATACCGGTCGTCCGTCCGTCCGTCCGTCTGTCTGTCTCTGTCTGTCTGTCTGTTTTTCTGTCCGTCCGTCCGTCTGTTCCTGTTCGCACTCTAGCTCCCAAAGTTTTCAACTTTCACGTTTCATATTTGGTGCATAGGTACAGACTGTGGAGACGGTGTGTCGTGACATAGGTTCGTCATCTAAAGTGGTTGCCATGGCAACCAGGATGTTGTTGTCCATGTAGTAGCACAATTCTGCATATACCTTCTTGTTATTATTATTCCCCCCCCCCCCACCCGTTTCCAAAGTACATAATTTGTGCATCACTCTTAAGATTAGAAGTGTTTGTCATCAGTTATTTCCATTACTTCATGAGGTGGGTGGAGGATCATGATGAGAAAATTATGTGGGATTATGGAGTAACCTGCAAGTAAGAAGGTTGGGTTATTTGGGGATGGAGATTGTCATCAGATGGCATATCACTTGCTTGAAGTCCTTGAGGGGAAGTGAGGTTGAACAGCTTCCTGAAGGCAGTTCTGCAAATGGGAGAAAGGAGCAAAAGGGTGGAGGTTGGTGACAAGCCTGTTTTTTGGGGAGTTAGGGAAGCCAATGAAATAAAGTGACAGACAACGAGCTGGTACATTGAACAATTGGGGGTTTATTTTTATGGGGCAGGGTGCACGAAAAGAGCAGAGTTAAAACCGAATATTTGAAATGCAATTTACAAGGAACACAGGCACTTAACAATTTCTACTTAGACGGGGCCCAAGGACGGATGCACACACATACACACACACACACACACACACACACACATGCACATATACACATGTTCACATACACTGAACCCAGTGGGTCTTTATTCGGCCCCTCAGCCCAGAGGGAAGGCGAGCTGGGGGAACAGAGCCTGGCCGGGTACCTTCCCGCCTCATGCGGTCACACCGCACTCCATCCACCACGGTGGGACTCAAACCCACGTTCCAAAATCCACGGGCCCACGACCCTGGCTGCTTGGCCACCACCACCATGATGAGCCACCGCGAAGGACTGCAGACTACGACCGAGACCAAGCCACCATGAGGAGCCATCGCAAAGATTTCGGCCATGATCACTGCAGTACTATGCTTCTGACAACCATTCTGCTCTTCTTGCCAGGTCCGAGGGATCACTTCCCCTCCCACTCGCCTCCTGATTGGACGAGTGGTTGTCGGGCGATCAGTGGCCTCCCCTAATTGGTTGGGCCGAACTCTCCATCTGGCTAAGGCGGAGTCACCCTGAGGTGATGAACTTCCTGATTGGGCAAGGGTTGGAGTCGGAGCTGAGGCGATGAGCGAAGAACGAAGGAGATTTGTTGGCGATGTAAAAAAAAAAAAACCTGACTATAAAAGAAACCTGCAGCGCACACATGTAATTCCCGTTAGACATAGGGGGTGCGGCCCTAACTATAAACACATACTTATCGAGCTAACTGAGCTACTGGGACTGCTGTCTGTTTGTGTGCGAAAGGCTTCCAAATCCATGACACTATTTCCTATACTCTTGAAAGTAACCGTTTCAATGCCTAACTCTCTTAATGAAACCTCTACATAAAACTTTTTTACAAACCACAACAATTATTTGCACCCTTATCTGCTGGAAGTATTGTTACGAATCTGGAAGCCTTGTGCACACAGACAGACAGCCGTCCCCTATAGCTCAGTTATATCGGTAAGTGTGTGTTTCTAGTTAGGGTCCCGTCCCTAGTCTATTGGGAATTGGATGTTCATGCGCTGCGGAGTTATTTTGATAGTTAGAATTTTTATAACAACCACAACACCAACGACATCTGCCCTCACTTCCTTCCACCATCCTCCACCGGCACCATTGCACACGTGCATGTCAGCACGTACATGGGCGGAGTTCACAAGGACCTGACGTCTCTCTTGCCCAATCCAGGGGATGCGAGCGAGGTTGCCGATGGTCGACCAATAGGAGCAGCTCACGCAGGACCATATTCCTCTCCTTGTTTGAGGGGCGGTCGGCCGTCACGCCCCCCCCCCCGGTCCAATCAGTGAACTTGGCGCCCCTTTCGGCCAATGGGCGACGAGCGGATCAGAGCCGGGGCGGTCCTTTGCAAGAAGGTGGGGCCGCGACACGCGGTTCGCCCAATGACAGCAGGCCACGCATGAGCTGACCACGCCCGAGAAGGGGACGAAACAAAGGAGAGCAAATAATTACACTCTGTCTACTCGAGCGCATGGTCTGATTCCATCTCGCTGGCGCTAGTCTGGTTCTCTGCCCTCATCTCGTCGCTGGCGTGGTCTGGTCTGAGATTTTTTTTTAAATCAAAGACAGGAGTCATTGTAAAATAAGCGCTTTGTTTATTTTTGTGTCATATTTTAAAAAAAAAATTGTTCGGGCGTATATTGTGCTCACCTGAGCTCTTGTTTTTTTAAAGATGAAATAGGCAAATCCTATAAACAAACTAAGCATGGTGGGTTGGAAAGGTTGTTCTTCTTCATTTTGGTTCCAGTATCAGTTCGAACCTGCGTTCAAGCAAACTAATTTTTATCTCCTGTTTGTTAACCTAGTTGTAGCCTGGTGTTGACTCACTGGCTAGGGTGGCGGCTTGGGATCCTAGATCCTAGGCTCCTGAGTTCAAGCCCCGTCGGCCACTGAATTTATACACCAAGGGGTTGACAGCCTATCGGGCGTAGTGGCGTGCACCTGTAATCCGGATACTCGGAGGCTTGGGTTGGAGGATCGCTTGAGGACGGGAGCTCTGCGCTGGGCCGCGCTATGAGAGGGTATAGGGCAGCCCGGAATCATGGCGAAACCCAATCATTATCCCTGTGTCGTAAGAGGCGACCAGGGTTGCGTCAGGAAGGGCATCTGGCGTAAAACCTGTGCCAAATCAGTATGCGGATCATAATGGATGATCCGCTGTGGCGACCCCTAACAGGAGCAGCCGAAAGAAGAACAACAACAGGGGTTGACTCAGCCTGTCATCCTTCCAAGGTCGGCGAAATGAGTACCAGTTCCAGTTTTTGTACTGGTAGAGGAGCACTGCATCAGCGACACAGTCTCACTTCAAGAAATTATAGCTACCCTGGCAGCTAAGCTGCCATACTCCCACCAACCTAGTTGTCTTTATTTGTTTCTTGTCTACAAAAGATACCAGGAAATAAAAATTGCTTTTCCTTTTATTTTGCCAAATTGACCCAAACACGGTGGGTTGTAGGATTTCTTCTTCTGGATTGCGACTGGGAGACATGTATTGGAAAGCAATTCTCGCTCCTGTCTTCATAATATAATGGATCCTTCTCAAAATTATGATATGGAGTATGATATGTTGTGATCACTAACATTTGTTTCAAAAATGCCAAAAATTATATTGTGCGTTTCCAAGAATGTGCCACAGCACATAAGGTCGGTCGAGAATTGTACCGGTGTTGAATCCGCCAGTTTCACCAATGGATCAAAACGACGCAAAGCACAATTTCTTCTTCACACTGGATTTGCTGTCGAGTAATGCATAAAAAGTAAAATATCAACTTGCTGTTTTCTTTGTGGCACTAGGGGCATGGTGGACAGCTGCCGTGGCTGGTCACTAGCTCTGCAGGAAAATGGTGACGTGCTCGAGATAGCTGGACATGACTATGTGTTGGACCTCATCTCCTTTCTCGAACATCCTCCAGCATTCCACTGCCAACCACCAACCTACCTTGGATCTCATTCTCCTGACAGGACGAACTTGTGCGTTTCATCCCTGTTTCTGCCTGTATTTATCAGCCATGACACATGGAATTTTTTTGGAATATCAATGAGAATGTGTACACATCTCCCTCCCTTGATATTGATTCTTATTCTGCAAAACGTCATGGTGATTATGCAGTGAGAATCATTTGAGGTGAAATGTCAACACCGATGCCCTGATGGTCATATCACAATAATTTTAACAAATTCGAAACTCCGAAAGCATCAAAATTACATTTTACAGACTTCAATTGTTGATAAACTTTCAGCTATAATTGATGTCACACGGTGACTGTTTTTTGAGGAACCAGTTGGAGAGTTTAAAATTGGTTTCTTGACTTTAAATTCAAAAACAAAAGAACAATAAACTGGTCAAGTTGCTCAATATGTCAGGCGCTGGTTCTCTGTTTCGACCACCGAGTGGCCTTAATATGCGACCACCGAGTGGCCGCAAAGAGGTCCAGGGGCTAGATGGTTGTGCCTTCAGTACTGAATATGCATCTTCCCAAATGCAACCAGTTATTTGCAATTTTGACTTTGGTGTTTGCAGTATGAACAACTCACATGGCAACGCTGAAGCTAGAACTTCCATGCCTCCGGTATCTCCCATCACGCCAAACTCTGTTGGACCTACTGGCCTTCTTTGCCAAACACATAATACAGGTGTTTCTCACACTCATACCTCAACATGGAAACGATGTACTCAACCCAATCTGGTCGCACTTTGATGGAAACCTCAAGCTTGACAAACCCGGGTTCTCTGTGGAATGTCTTACGTGAAACGTGGCTTGTGAATCATCACCACTCATCTTTTCTTTGAATCCTTCAATTTTCGAAAACAGAAAATGAATTGTTGAATTATGGGCAGCAATAATTTAATGTGTTTACATTATTTGCCCAAAAGTATTGGGACAAAAAGTACATATGCTTAGTTAGAGATTAAAAAAAAACTCGTCTCTCACTTGTCACCTCCAAACGATCACTTCCTTCACCATGTGCTGCCCTAGTTAAGGTTTAACAAAGATGGACATAGATTACCGAGCTTTGTTGTGAAAACTTTTTGTTTGTTTTGATCCAAATTGTCAGGCTAGTGAAATTTCAGATGGATGGTCGGAAAGGATTACAATTACTTGTCCAGTGGGCGAGTGAAACTTTTTCCTCCTTTTAAACCTCGAACGTTATCTTAAGCTGCAATGTTTAAAATACAGGAAGTCAAGCTTCATACATTTAATTTTAAATCTTTTCGTTTGTAGCAAACTTAGAGGCTGCCTCTCAGCACCATTTTGATGGATACATTGACAAGATGCTTGGCCCACTACCTCCCTCTGAAAATGGTGTAAGTTTTCTTTTTCAAAATGACGCTTTTGTGATGCATCATGTCGCCGATATTCAAACCAGTCCCTCAAAGTAAACTTGCAAATAAACTTGTGATAACGTTTTTCAGTTTTACTATCATGGAATCATCACAAAATGGTTCCTATCTTTTTTTCTTTTTTTTTTTGAGAGGTTTTAGTAATACTTGGTCTGTTATGTTTTCAGGACCTGGAGAAGGCATCCACCATGGCCAGACGGATGAAAGGTGGTGGAGACCTGGGTTCAAATCCAGAACCACCTCCCACTACTGTACCAAGCAACATGGCACCAATTGCTCCACAAGGTGATGTCCAACATGTAGTCTTATCTCATTGTGGATTTACTGTTTTCGACATTCGGTATCATGGTAGTTTAGATTGATAAATTTGGAGTATTCTTATCATGAACAAGATTTCAACCCAGACTGAAAGTCAGAATTTGATCATGATGGTTACTTTATGTTAAACGTACTGCTCAGTAACTGTATATTCACAGCATTATGAGTCTATGAAAAGATGCCCACATTACCCCCCTTTGGATTCAGCAGCAAACTATCTGCACAGCACCTAACCCTTTATTTTGGGTCCAATTTTTATCACAGCAGAGACAAAAGAGTAGTACAGGATTCTCCGAGTGTCTGACGTCACTTGCCAATAAGCCAGTGGAAGAAGTTAATAATAAAAAAACATCCTCGCGATGTAATTAATTCTTCCAGAAAGCATGCTAATTGTCTTGTCATGTTTAAAATCTTGCCTTGAGGTGTAAAGTGTTGCTTTTTCCCATGCACTGGAGTCAACACAGCTTTATCCCTGGTCACAAGCTTGTTTCGCAATCCACACCAAATTAAACATTGTTTTTAGCTTGTTCACAGATACCTGCTGTGAAGCATGTGTTGCAATTGTGATTCTTCATGTTTGATGTTGCATTATTAGCTTTGACTTAAGGAGACAGGCGAAAGTGCAAAATGGAATAGACGAGGGCAGGAAGCGGCAAAAAAAAGCCGAGAGGTTAAGCATTGTATGAAAAGTGACGATGGATATCTTTAGTTGGCAGCAGCCAAGCCTCTGAGAAGGTGGTAGAATACATATGTGCAACTGAACAGCCTGCATGGTAGAGATATGTGTGGAGACGTCTTGGCAGGAGTGGACAATTGTTTTAAGGCCTTGGACGTCATAGCGAATTCATGAAGTTTTCATAATCTTTCAGGCCGAAGAAGTAATACAGTTTACATCTGTTAAATTTTTTTTTGCATTCATGACATTTAAAATTAAGTGTTGGTAAGATATTAGCATCATGAAGTTGGTTGTCATGAAGTAGATGAAGTCGGAGTAATGATTGGGGCAGTATGATCACTACCTGCAGGCCCCTACTTGATGCCGTTGGTACCAGGCTTAGTGCCAAGTGCAATACCAACATACCAAGGTATTCCAGGTGAGCTGTTGATGATGCGTCTGCTGTGCTGGCATGATAAAAAGATGGAAATGTTGACTTCCATCGCTGCTGAACACGCGACTCATTAGTGCGATGAAGAGTAACTGCATGCATGATGATTGCATGTTGGTGTGCAGTGTCCATGAGCTGTTTACCTCATTACAACCTTCTGATCCAAAGGCGTTTTAAACAACGCAGTCATATTCAGAGTGACACAGATGGATTTTTAGATGTATATATTTTTGTTGTTGTTCATGTGACCTTTATACTGCCCAAAAATGGAAGAACACAAGTATGACCAATTTCGCAATTTCGAGAAAATCTAAGTTTAGTTTGAGTACTTTGTGTTTACCGTGTTAATGAGTCCACATACCTTGGGAACAAAGCTCCATACTCTGAGAGCTACGATTTATATGGAGAGATCGAGGAGATACTGTCGATGTGATTTCATGTAAAAGCTGAAATTCAACAAAAATGGATACATACCGTCCAGTACTGTGTTCTTCCCTTTTTGGGAAGTATACAAGTTGCAGACTAAAAGTTCCTGCTCTTCGTTTTTTATGAATGAACGTGTTAAAAAGTGGCAAAATCACAAATGTCAGTTTTTAACATTATCTTCTTCTTACTTTGTAGACAATCGTCGTCGTCGTCGTCGTCCTCATCATCATCATCAATGTGTCATACTCTTTGCAGAGCGTCGGTTCACCGTTGCCTTCCCAGTAAAAGTATTGCCCTTTGTTTGAAAAACACCAGGTTGACAGTTTATAGCTGGGTTAAAATTCGAACCCAGGCGAGACAGTAAAATGGTGAATGCGTATACCTCAAAGCTCTCCTGCCAAACCCAGTGCACAGTCGCCATCTTTTTATGCCAGAGAGGAGACCAGAGAGGAGGCGGTAGAGGACAGAAAGACCACCGACTTGCTTCCAGTGAGAGAGTGAAAGACCAAACGACTCGGCTTCATCGCAGGAGATACCAATGATCCTAAATGCCTTGGTTTCCACAGCGTGAAGCCGAGAAAGTTGAGAGGTAGGAGCACCAGCACAGAGGGGAGAGCACTACTCCATCAGGCTGTGGATGAAAGCTTTGTAAGTGGTTATGAGCTCAGCTGTACCAAGGAAGGACTTTGCACGATGGAGGATGCCCAGTCGGCGACTGTCTTTGAAGGCCAAATGTGGCTCTCCCAGGAAAGATCATGGCAGATTGTGAGATCCAGAAGCTTGAATGAAAGGACTTCTTCAAGAGGATTGGTCAGAAAGTAGATGGGGGTGGTGTTCCAGACGGTGCTTTCGGAGAGACATCGTAAGAGTGTGAGATTTGTCAGGATTGAAAGACATGCTCCACATGTTGGACCAGCTTGTGATTTTATCCAGATCTACAGAGAGTGAAGAGGCTGCAGCCCTGCCGATCAGAGCGATGACAGATGGTACGGCAGCGGGTGAAGTCATCAGCAAAGAGTTCTTGCCGCACTGGGCACATTTAAAGCACTGATAACACTTGCTTCGGAAGATTGTAATGAATGATGGATGTCATGAAGCAGATCATTTCAGATTCCCAAACATTTGCAGCAATATCGGGCAAAAAAGGTCAGATGTGGCAATGTTTCAAGCCCTTTAAGTGAAGACACAATCATAACATCTCAAGCATTGTTTCCTGATGAAGGATGAAATTACCATTGACGAGATGCAACTGAAACTTCACCTTTTCCTAGAACTTCGAATGGTAGTCCAGTTATTGAGTGTCCTTTTGAAACAGGGTGAGAGCTTGTAAGTACATTGTTACCCCACGCTTCCATCCATCCATCCATCCGGACCATACTCTGTGCAAAGTATTGGTGCTGGCTAAGCAGTCTCCTTGGCTATTGAGCACAATCCTGGACAGGTCACCACTCCGACACAGGATACCAGCAAGCTGGCACTCGTTTTGCTGACCTTGGAAGGATGACAGGCAGAGTCAACCCCCTACCTGGTATTAATTCAACAGAAAAGCAGGATTTGAACTCAGGACCCTTATATCCCAAGCCCACCACTCTAGCCATTCAGCCAACACCAGGCATATCTCACGCTTGCAAAGCGAAAAGTGGGGTAAAGGAAATTGGTTCACTTCTCTTTGTCTGTCTGTCTGTCTGTCTGTCTGTCTAGAAATGTCAGTTGATGATCGAGAAACACAAATCAGAACACAAACCTGTAGTTTATCAGTATTTGGCCTCTGAATTCGTCCCGACCATGCACATGCAAAGAGGAGTGAGATGATATATATATATATATTTTTTTTACTCTGTCTGCCTACCTGTTCGTCAAACAAAATTGAAAATCATTCCAAACAGTAAATTTACTGTTTTCAAGGACGTCATGAAGGACACAAACAACAGGCACGAATACCTAATGTAATGTGTTAAATAAGGTGGTGGATAAGACGCTGCATCAATGGTGGTTAACTTCCGAAATTATTTTTTCTTTGACATTTAAAATCTTTATTTAATTTCAATTGAATTATACACTGTAAAACACAAATCGTCTTTTTTGCACTTTCAAAACCCTTCCTTCTACTTGGACAAAATATGACAGCATTTTACATCATCACGACCAATCAAATTTGCTGTTCATAGACCCTACCCATGTACTTGTTTCTCAAGACTGTGTGGGGTAAGGTGTTCTTTGAACTCTCTAGTTATCCTGTCCCCCGTGCAGCGGAAGACGGGGTTTTGCAATCACGTGTGTGTGCGTGCGTGCGTGTGTGTGTCTGGACCATAACCATTTGAGCTTTTGTCATCAAATTTTCCTTAAAGGTTTATTATGAGAATATTGAGAAGACAAATCAAAAATTTGGTCAAAAGGTCAAAGGTACCGTTTGCCATAAGGAAGAAGAAGAATTCCGTATACAAAGCGGACGGGCTCTGCATTTTCAGATGCTTTGTAGTTATCTTTGCTTTTTTCATGACTTGAGCAAAATCTAAGAGGTTGTCGATTGTTTTTGCAAAATTACATTTTTATATGAAGGGACATGAGGATCGAGCAAGTTGTAACATGGACATCTTTGTGAATCATTGTTTTCAGATTTTGTTAATGGGTTTTGCAAAATGAATCCTGTACAAGTATTGTCATTAGCTCAATTATTTATTTATTTATGTATTTTTGAAATCACATCTGCGATTATTCATCGAAAGACCATTGCAGACATTGATGTAGAAAAGCTCATCATGTTTTTCAGAATAGGTGCAACTGTTAATTGAAAAAAGGACGAAGAAAATTTCAATTAAAGTGCGAATGTGATCCTTTGCTATCTCGTATGGTGATAGCTATCACATGTTTAACTAGAAGGGCACTCGGTAGAGCACATACCTCTGCCACGTCATGCCTGATCCACAAGAACATATCGGGCCCATTACATTTTTGAAATATCATGCTATATATCATTTTTGGCCCTTTCTCTCAATGGTGAAGAATTACTTTATGAAATAAAAAAAACCTCGTATCCGGATCTGGATTTGGATCTTCACCAAAATCAAATCAATTCGTTCTTGTTACACGCCCAGCCTGCCCACTAAGTTTCATTCAAATCTGTCAATAAATTTTTGAGATATCATGATGTATATCAGTTTAGCTTGATCTCTCAATGGTGAAGAATCATGAAAAAAAATTCAGATCCGGTTTCATATCTTCACCAAATTTGAATCATTTTGTCCTCATCACACACTCAATGTGTGCACCAAGTTTTGTCGGAATCCGTCTGCAACTTTTTGAGATATCCTGCACACAGACGGACAGACAGACAGACAAACAGACGGAAGCAGACAAACAGACATACAGGGGTGAAAACAACCTCCTTCCACCTTCATTGGTGGAAGTAATAAATTTAAAATAATGTAGTTGCAAAACATTATGTCAATGAGTGTTAAAACAGGCATGACATTTTGCTTTAAGTGCCTTCAAGGTGCTGGGAATGCTCTCCATCAATGCGTTGATGCAGATTTTTGACCGAAGTCCTCATGTACAAAGACTCAAGTTTGCTGCACTACAGAGTGGCAGGGCATTCTCAAATGGCCACAAGGGTTCTTATCCTTGGTTCCAAAATACTGGCAAATGCGGTTGCTCGGGATAGATTTGGGAACAATGCTCCACCTCTGGATGGTTATAATAATGTTATACTTCTCAGTGGAAAGTGAGAGGCACTTCCTGGTGTTTTGTTAGTGAGAATTAATAGCAGAATTACCTGCAGTTTAAGAATGATGAAAATTCCTTCTTTTTCTTCTTCTTCTTCCTTTACAATATAACTTGGGATGTAAGACTATACGTAAGGTCTACAAAATATGAACGGGAAAACTTGCTCACTTGCATTATATGATCCCCGTTGGTGTCTCCTCTCCCATATTTATGAATTCAAAACTTTGTATTTTTTTCCATCTATCTTCATGTATCCCACAGCCTCACAGCAACAAAACTCAGCACAGCAGAACATGATGGCTCAACAACAAGCTTTGATCAACCAGCAAGCCTATCTCTTGGTACATCTGCATAACACTCTTTTACACTCAGCAGATTTCACTTGCATTGAAACAAAGTGTAAAAAGCAAGGTTGCATCTTGTGGTTTGCGTCAAAATTGGTGTGTATCGACAATCACTTCACTTTTCCCTGTTGCAACAAAGTTGAGCTGCTTAAATGAGACTGCAGACCCAATGACGATCTATTCAATCCTGAGACACACACGTGTGTACATACGTACATGAAAAACTTATATGGCCAGACCAGGAATCGAACCCTGGTGTTCGATTTTTGGTCTGGGTATGTAATTTTTCATAGATATATAGATATATATATATATATATATATATATATATATATATATATATATATATATATATATATATATATATATATATATATGAAAAAGGTAGTTCTGACAGAGCCTGGCAGTATGTTTTGGGTCATTATCTTGCTGTAGGATGAACCCCTGACCAACTAGGCGTAGACCAGAGGGTATTGCATGGCGCTGCAAAATGCTGTGGTCGCCCTTTTGGTTCAAGGTGCCAGTCACTCTGTGCAAGTCGCCGACTGGATCCAGCAAAAGAGCCCCAGATCATCACGCTTCCTCTTCCATGTTTGACAGTTGGTGTCACACCCTGAGGAGCCATCCTTTCGCCTCCTCAATAGCGTACAAAAACCCTGCGTGATGAACCGAAGATTTCAAATTTTGATTCATCGGTCCATAACACCTTCTTCCATTTTTCAGTAGTCCACTGGCAGGGTTTCATGGCCCAGGCAAGCCTCTTTTTCTTATTTTGCCATCTTAGCAAGGACTTTCTTACTCTCACTCGACCTGTCAAACCTGCAGCTCGAAGTCTTCTCTTCACAGGTGAAACTGAGACTTCCTTACTTCGACCAGTGTTAAGCTGTGCTTGAAGCTGCTGTCCTGTGAGCCACCTATCACACAAGCTGTTGACTCTCAGAAACTTCTCTTCTGATTGTGTTGTGGCTTTGGGTCTGCCAGACCTCTTCCTGTCAGAGTTTCCTCCAGTTTCCAAGTGCCTTTTGATGGTGTATGTGCAAAGGCTTGGTATGTGCAAGTGCATGGGCTTGGTTAAAAACACACAACATCAACCACACAACTCCCCTTGACAAGACCCCCACCAACAGCACTCCGTACACAATCACCCATCAATGCTCAAACTGCCTAAAAGTCTCATCAACATCCCCATACTCCTCTATCTCCAGAACTTCCAGGTACCTATCTAATTCTAATTTAAACTCATCTACTTTTTCTGCTGCCACTACCTTTCCAGGGAGACCATTCCATGCATTAACTACTCTCTCAGTACTCTAAGTACTCTAAGTAGTAGTCCTCTGCCTTACTACCGTCTTAACTCTCCTCTTCTTTACTCTCAGACTGTGGCCTCTGGTCATATTACTGTCTACTCTTTTGAATAATTCATCTGCACTAATTTTATCTCTACCTTTCATTATCTTAAACATCTCTATCATACCTCCTCGTAACCGCCTCCTTTCTCGTAAATAAAGCCCTGTCTCCTTCAGCCGCTCCTCATAGCTGAGTCTAGCTAGGCACGGAATCAATCTCGTCGCCCTGTACTGAACCCTCTCTATTGCATCTCTGTCCTTCCTGAATTGTGGTGACCAGAACTGCACACAATATTCTTGATGTGGCATTCACTAAATTCCTGAACAATGTTAACACCACCTCTTTTGATTTATAATTGATCCCCCTCCGAATACAACCTAAACCCCTCTTTGCTTTCCCTATAGCTAACTGGCATTGTGCTTACCTGCTTACCTCCCGTATCTATTACCACCCCCAGATCCTTCTCCTGTGTGACACGCTCCAAAATTACCCCTTGCATCCTGTAATCTCTATTTTCATTGTTCTTTCCCATCCCCAACACCTTACACTTGCTCAGGTTAAACTCCATCTGCCAATCTTTTGCCCAATCTATGCAAGTATCAATACTTCCCTGTATCTGATCACCAACCCATCCTGTATCTGCTATCCATTACTACTGAGAAAAAGCAAGAATTACAATTCTTGCTTTTTCTTCTCTTTCATCTCTTTTACTCTCTTATTCCACTCGTTCTTTATCTATCTCTCAGGAGAAGTGAATTCTTGCATAAATTTTTCTGTAGGAATCAATTGGCTGCGCCTGGATAGGTTTGAGGGTTGTGAAGTAGCGGCCGAAACCCGAATCCTAATCCAGGTTCCTCCTGATGACTCCATCTTTGCTCTTCACTTCTTCGGGTTCCTTCTTGGTCTTCCGTTTCATTCAATACATACATGTATGTATGAATACTCAATACATGTATGTATGCATACATGCATACACCGCCCCCTGCAGATCTGTAGCACGAATGAGGACTTCATGTCCTCAATTCACTAGCTCACCCAAGGGAGCTTCTTCACTGCACTCATGCCGAAGACAATCATTGGGAACTTTTCTGAAGCTGCAGAAAATAAAATACTTGTCATTGACATGGAATATGTCATTGAGTATCTCGATCCTTTCCCAACACATTCACTCTGTCTTTATATAGATAAATTTTTATTCAAAAATAAACTGAACCCACTCGAGTTTACAGCATGGGAAGCATTTGTGTTGGTTGTGCAGAACTTTATTGGGAACCATAGAGCTGAACAGTACGTAGAATTAGTGGACAACATGCTGAAGGCCTATCAGCGAATGGGCTGCAGGATGTCTCATCATGATTTCTTCCCGCCAAATCTGGACGAGGGAAGCGACGAGCAGGGTGAAAGGTTCCACCAAGACATTTCGGTCATGGAAAGTAGGTATCAAGGCCGGTTCAACCCAAACATGATGGGTGATTCCTGCTGGTTCCTTCAACGGGAGACCGATTCCACACACAAGCACAAGAGCAAGTGTCTCACACACTTCTGAACACGTCTCAACAGTGCCTATGCTGTCATTGTTATCTAAATACGATGTGAAATTAATTACTAAGCACTGATGTTAGATGTACAATGTGGCGATCTGCAATAATAACGTATCTAATATAGCATGCTGGGTATCATTAATATGTGTACCCATTTTGAAAACCTGACGTGCTGGTTTAAATTATGACTACAGATTTGAAATCAGCAGCCCAGATTTAGCCAAGAACACCTGCATTTCCCTCAGTAGCAGAGAAAAAGTATTGTTACCGAAATGGCCCTTCATAGGCTACTAAATATATAATTGGATTAGCTCAGATCCCCCATTAAATGCATGTCTCGCTAGGCTGTTCGGTAAAATGGACGTTACATGTGTGTCGGGAGGTGTAGGATGCATGTTTATTGTTCGCACAGTGGTGGTGTGCCGAGGGCTTCTTCTTCCTCCCCTCTCTGGACGATAGGCCCCACCCAGTTGGCTGAGGGGGAGTGGCCTGGAGAGGGAGGTGGAGCTGGGGAGAAGACTTTGTCAGCTTCGTAAAGGCGGAGGAGCCAGTGGCTCACGAGCCAGCGAATGAGGACCTCTTGGAATGGTTCCGTTTGGGGGAACAGTCGGTTCCAAGGCGTGCTCGGGTTTCGAGGCGAGAAGGAAAATAAACTGTGGTGAAACTGTGAGCGCCAAGGTGGCGCCGATCGGCTGTACACGGGACAGCTATGTCTGTTTTTCGTGAGGAACGAGCCGCAAGAAAGGCAGGGAAGGGAGCGGACGGAGTTGAGCAGTCGGGCTTCGAGGAAAGCAGAAAGAAAAGGAAAGAGAGAGGTGATTCTGCCGAGAGAGAAACTGCAGTCGGCCGAGTCCGGCGGTGGTGGAACTGAGAGCGCCGAAGCTGCTATCTGCTTCAAGAGGACCTGGCTGCTGTGTGAGTCTGGAGTCGGCTTCGAGCGGAGGTCATCGACAGGTTCGGCCGGCATCTGGAGACGGAGCCTCTGACTGTCCCTGCTCACCTCACGGTTCGACGATGTTTTGGAATCCCATGGACCCAGCCTGCGGAGCCCGGCACTTGTCTGGTGAACAGGCCAGGCCTGGACCTGTATGCTGGATCTTGAGAGAAACCAGCTGGGACCCATCGTCGATCTAACAGTCTTGTGCCGTCGACCTTACGCAGGGTCAGAGCGCACGGAGACCGCGTGCGGTGCGAAGGGGGAAGGCGAGCGCCGTCTCGCCACACGGCGTGTTCGAGCTTGGGCTTGAATCCGTGGACATCGGCTTGTTACGAGCGACATTCCTGCTTTTGACACTTTCCTCTCGTCCATGAAACATCACCAAGTACTCTGTCTTGTCTGCATGCTGTCTGTCTGTCTTGTCTGCACGTTGTTTAAGGCATATCTCGGTCGGGACCCCCTCGAAACCCGTAATCCGTAGTTCCCTAGTTAAGAACGGGTTATAGATTAATTAAAACATTGTCGTGAATATTTTGCTTGTGTTGTGTTCCCCAATGTTCCCCAATAAATCTGGTTGATTCGTATGAAGTTGCCGCTATGGATTAATTTGTGTCGCGTCAAGGAACGATCCGTTCGATTGGCATATAAAACCAAAATGGTTACAGACTGGCAGAAAACGCTCGGCATCTGACAAAACCAGTCTGTAACTGGGGTTCTATTTCCCCAACTGGTAAGGTTCAGGATTACGTTGGTATCGCGATTGAAGACGCGTGACCCGAGGCCTGTGCCGAGCCCGCCGGCGTTATAAACCCCGGAGACGGCCAGAGTGGGTTGAGAATCCCTCCGTCGCTGAATCCTTAACAGTATTTTTGTTGTTTTTGCCCAGTGTTGTATATCTAAGCTGGTCTCTAAGGCAGAGGGAATCTTCAAATTCTCCATCGAACAAATTAATTTATTGTCTGATATCAGCTCCCAACAGTATCCAAGCATCTGCAGTGCCATGGCCATGTGGCTCCCATCCGTGGTCTGATGCCACCACACCTCACCTTGTGCCTCCGTAAGCAGTGCAGTCCCACTCATCTCCAAATTGTGCAATTGCTTCCCTGAGTCTGTTGAGTCATGTTCTTCTCTAAACTCTTCAAAAAACAGTGGGCTGTCACAATCTCTTTTTCACCCTCTCTTCCTATTCTTGATTTCTTATTGACTCATTGACTTTCCTCCAGCTCACCTGAACTTTTCCACATCTACCCTAGTACCCTGTTTGTCAACCTTTCCTGTCTGCCCACATGTCCTTTGTCTACCGAGTCCCTCTTTGTTTATTTTTGTAAACGGTATCCATACTTATGTGATAAAGGCTATCCTTACTATTTGGAGTCAAAATGACCAGTCAGCACTGAAGCTGTCCTGCAAATCCTCAGCCTCTAACAGCCTGCATTCCACAGAAGTCTTCCATTCGAGTGCAAACCGTGCTTGATTCTGCTTTGTTCCTGAGATGATATTCTGCATCGCCTATTGTTGGACCAGGGGCATTTCAAGCCATTATTCTTGCAGAAATCTAAGTAATGGCTGTGTTTGCAGGCTCAGCAGATGGTGTACCAGCAGATGATGTGCCAACAGCCTCCCCCGCCACCTCCACTGTATCCTCCACCTCCAGCCCCATCAGCCGGAGCTGACGCAAAGGTGGGACAGACCTGTATAATGTTGTCTGTTCACAAGGCTCTATGAAGGAGATCCTCTCAAGTCTCCAAGAAATGGCAACGTTTTTTTTTTATCGCCACACTTTTTGAAAAAAAATGGGAGGGTGGGGGATATTGTAATTGGCTCCATCCATCTGTCCATCCATCCGTCATGCTATCTCCTCTGAAATGGTTGGGCAGAAATTCACCAAACTTGGTAGTTATGATACCACATGGCAAGAAGAAAGTGCAAGAGCAGTGTCATTTTTTGCCCCTCCAAGGGTGGGGTAAAAAGATCAAATCCCCCAAAAATGCGATTACGGACACATTTGTATGTGCAATCGATATTGGGGGACGCACAATATACATAACGTTAAAAAAAAAAATTGTATACCAAATTGAGGCTCATGTAAGAGTTGATACCCAGAAACATATAACAAGGCAAGAGACAAGAGGGTGGGAGAAGGAAGCACAAAATTGTGGGGAACAAAAGCAATAGGAGATCTCTGGAAGGGAGAGGGATGGGGTGGGGTACACAGGGTAAACAAGATGGTGCTACGAGGACTTTTAGGAAGGAAAACAGGGAATTTGAAGGAGGTGGGTTTGGGGTGGATTAGTGGGGGGTAGTAAAGATCAAGGTTTTGGATGGGGGGAGATATGAGATGATGGTGAACAGCTGTTTTAAAGACCTGGAGGTCAGAGTCGGATTGAAGAAAGTGTGGGAGTTTGTTCCAGAGGTGGGGGAAAAAAGAGGAATGAAGGAGTGAAGGTGAGCAGTGATTATTGATTTTGGTAGTTTCACCAGAAGAGGGTTTTTGGCGGACCTTGAGCGCCCTGAGGAAATATTGGGGGAGACAGATCATAGATGGAGCAAGGGGGGGCAAAGCCAGAGAGGAGACGGTAGAAGACAGAAAGACTACTGACCTACCTCTATTGAGAGCGAGAGACCCAAAGACTCAAAAAAATTTGATTTGGCACCTCCCCGTTCATGTCTCAAGGGGTGAGGACTTAGGGTCACACAGAGGTCAAAATGGGGAAAAAAATATTTAACTCAAAACTTGATGTTGGTTAATTCCTGGTGGAACTTTTTGCCATCTTTCAACTTTGCTTTCGGTGGAAAGCGTAGGTATTTGCGATGGCACACCATCGACTTCGCTCGAGTTTATTTTTCAATGTAAGTCGATGTAATTCAGAAGGAAAAAGAAACATTCATTATATGTACTTATATTTGAAAAGCTTGGTGTTGGCTTCGTGGTTCAGGCGGCTGGTTTGGGACCTAAAGGTCCTGAGTTTGAGCTTCTGTTTAATTAATACCAGGTGGGGTTGACTCAGTCTGTCGTCCTTCCGAGTCGGTGAAATGAGTACCAGTGTACTGGGGTCATAACCATTTGGGATAACCTCTGTCAGAGTGGCCAGGACTGTACTCCTTGCCAATGAAACTGCATCAGCAGCTTATGCCCCTTTACAGTGCGAAAGGAATATTATTACGTTGTATTTGAAAAATAATAATGTTTGAGTGTCTCGGACTTTAGAACATCTTGTTCACATACTTTTTTGAATACCTGTCTTATGTCTTGAAATTGTTGTGAATGCAAATTTAAAGAAAGCACAACAGAATGCTTCCTCTTTCATGTAATGTCGGAAAGATTAATGTTTCATGAACTGTTTTGTGTTCCAGCGAGGGAGTCTTTATGCTGATGGTAAGATTCCTTTGGAATTTTTATTCCACCACATATCATTAAATATTTATCTTTAATCAACCAAATTCTAAGACATTTCTCACCCATTGATTGCTCTTATTTGTATCTGTAGCAAATCCAGGATTTTCTTTTTGAAATAATAAATTGATGTTTGTTGAATGGGTGGGATTGGATCGTAATAAATATGTTCACCCGGTTCAAACCAAAACGATGCTAATATAAACGAGACCAGTACTCGTTGATTGCACACCTGAACAAGGCTGAACAGTTTACATTTTGTGGCCCACTGATAGGCCGGATCAGGATCAGGACTTGAAGCAAAATCTAATTGGCTTGTACTTGTCACGTAACCAACTCATCCACAACTTTTTTTTTTAGACATCATTACACATATCGTTTTTGGACCCATTTCTCAATGTTGAAGAATCACTTGTAAAAAATGAAAAAAAATTCTCGCATCTTCACAAAAATCGAACCAATTAGTCTTTGTCACACACGCGCAACTTGTCCACCAAATTTCTTCCAAATCCGCCCACAACTTTTTTGACATATTGTGCTAATTGTAGTTTTTGGCCCTGGCTCTCATTGTTAAAGTTCACGTTATAAAATGAAAACGTCATCACTGTTTTTGTACGACATGAACTTCGTTTTCATCAACAGGTTTAAAGGGAAAATGTAGTGTTTGGAGAAAGAGATGTTGAGAAGAAGAATATGTTGTAAATTGACCAAGTTTTTGTACCTTTTCACTCATGTTGTTCCCCTTTTGTTGCCTAATCAGATTTCACAGGTGACAGCATGCCTGAACCAACACAGAACATCCGTAACATCATCAAGGAGTATCACGGACGCAACCCACAACGCAGCTTCTCACCAGAGGAACCAAAGTGAGCCACATGTCTGAGCTGGTGCGACTCTCAAATAGTTTAACTGTATGGAACTATACGTATCCATGACAAGAATAATAATCAAACCAAAGTGCAAACTGGAGTGATGATTTTCTCTGCTGTTCACTTACCGTGCTTGGAGAGTCCCAAATTCAGACTTGAACTTCACTCACATTTGAGTCGCATGCTTTTTAATACCCATGACTTCACCAAAGACTTGAAAGGCCGAAGACTTTGCGGCACTCTGTACCTAAACCACAAATGGAAAGTGACCCGCATTTCACAGGTTTGGCCCATTTTGTCTCTGAAAACCCACAGACCCGTTTTAGCATCGTCAAAACGCGTATTGGATGGAAAGTACGATCAACTTTAAAAACGCAATATTTCACTTGCATTCCACCCGCAAGGATTGACACAGACTGATAGACCTGGGATGTGTTCATTTACTAAATTTCCTGCAGAGAGCTTGCTGAGCACACCCCGGGAGGGGTGTGTTCCATTACCAAAATGCTAGCTATCACTTGCCAAGTCAGCTATTCCTTGTCAATGGTTTTCAAATGAAGTGCTTGCTTTCGTGCTTCAGCCACTTGGCAAGCGCTGCACAAGCTGATTGATAATGGAACGCATCCACCCCTGGAGCGACCTGTAGCCGATATGCAATGTATCCCTCCAATCAACTGGCTGTGTGATATCATGAGCTTTCTCTCACCGAAGGCCATGTCACCACCCTCCAGGATTCCGCACGCAGTATCACTTCTGATCACGTCTGATAAATACAAAAACAAGCCGGTAGGCGGCAATGGGTCGCCGAGCATGGAAACTATAAGATATAGAGAAAAATGGATGTCATATAGCGGATAGAGAATCACCTTAAGATTATGCATACCAAATCTCATCGAGTTCCATCTTCTGACAACTACTCGGTATCAATTTGAATGAAAAGTACCGAAAATGCGGTTTGAAATTGGAAATCCCCAAAGTTTGAGGGGGTGCTGGGGGTGAACAAAGATCTAAATCGAAAATCCGGCTCGATTGTTTGTACACAATGTATTCCAGACGATTAGTGTGAATTTTCATGACCATCCGACCATAACCCGAGGAGGAGTCGCATTTGGCGCGAAGGCACCTCCAGCTCTCGCATATTATCGATTTTTGCACTAATTGACCTTTGACCCCTGATGTAAGCAAAATCGGTCAATATGTCCTGAGGCAAAGTTGTAGTACTCATTGAGTACCATGAACCTGCAAAGTTTCATTCGTATCGATGCACTCACCTGGTCGCAAGGGGGCTTTCAATTTTCGCGCATACCCTAATTGTAGGGGGCGCTGCGGGTAAAGTATTCCGTATATCACAAAAACCGGAATATATTTGATAGAGCATCATCACCTGTAGATCATTCGTGCCAAATTTCATAACCCTACGTGGGATAATGGCTTTCGGAATTGATTTCGGGTGAACGGTACCGATTTTGAAGGTTTTTCGGTTGTTGCTGGGGAACCAAAGCGTCCCTAGCAACCATCACAATTTTCAAAGCACTCGGTCATAAGATGTACCTACCACCTGAGTTTGGTCAAAATCCGCCCACGTTTACTACCAATTATGCTGATGACAAACGAACAAACATCCAAACAAACAAACAGAATTACTGACAATAAGGGTCACCTATTTCGGCGACCCAATAACCCGCTTTCGATTCTGACCAGCCCGTTTTTTGTCACCTCCAACTTGCCTTGCATGCAAAACCCTTGGAGTTGAGTCTTGAAACCTGTGACTCCATCGAGTCATTTTTGTAGTCGTTGGAAATGCAATTGTACTCTTTCAATAAAATATTGACCAACAGGATGTTACAGAGGTAGCACAGTTACCTTTGAGCTGTCTAGCCTGGGTCAATTCCTGACCCGACTCCAAGCATAGTAACTGTTGGAATGGTGATTCGTGGGCATGGCGTAGCATCACAAAGTGCACCATCCCTCTGATGGACGTCAAGCCGGGCCTCCCAACTGCTACCATTTGTTGGTGGCCGTTAAAGAAACCAAGCTGTCCTTTTTGAAGAAGAGACGAGTTATAGCCACCACCTTGGCTAAATTCCAAATGACTGCCACCTGCAGTCAAACGTCTGGTCTGGCCAGCCGGTTCGTGAAAGACTCCCCCCAGCCGAATCAAATGGAAGACCAAATAATGCATTGGAGTCATCAGAAGGAACCCGAATAAGCAAAGGGCAAAGAGCAAAGATGGAGTCATCAGGAGGAACCTGGAGAGGATTCGGGTTTCAGTCGCTACTCCTCGACCCTCAAACCCATCCAGGCACAGCCAAATGAACCTCACAGAAAAAAAAATTCTGCAACAGTTCACTTCTCCTGATTGATGGATAATGAAAGAGAGAATTTTTTTTTTAAGATAAAGAACGAGAAAACCCAAAGCAGGGAAATGCTCATTATGGGGCATAAAAGTTGAGGCTACATTTTGGCCTAAATCAAAAAATAATTTTGCTGTACTTACCATTTAACTTCACTCCCTTTTCTGAGAATCCAGATACTTAAGGTTTACCCACTATTCTGCTTCTTTAAAAATATTAATTTGTCTTTGCCATTTTCCCATTCCATGCAGTCTGCCTCGCATGTTTATGTCACGTGTAACATCACATGATTCACCTCATTCCCATCTTTGGCAGTGTCCTTTCCTCGGTGAAAGCAATCTCATCCATCTAACTTCACTGATTATCTCTGCCTGCCTTAGTGTCATTTTGTTTAAAATTGTCGGGACTTCGATTTGTGTTTGAGACTGCTCGACTCGAGTTAAGACATTTTGATTCAGGATTTGATGACGCTACCGGTGTCGAAGTAAGCAAATTGTTCTCAATTTTTACAGAAGTGTCCAAATGTTTCCTAATTGTGGGATTTCTTTTTGTAGAATAGCACAAAGTCGAGCATGTCCTCGGCCATCAGACCCTCACGATCAGGCCATCGCCATCCTTCAGGGTCAACGGGAAACCCCTGACATATGGTCCAACCCAGCAAGCACAAGAAAGGTGTGCTATCTCGAACAAAAGAGTTTAAAAAAAGTGAATGATAATTATAATAGAATATTAACTTGACAAGCGTACAGGTAGCTTTTTCCATCCAGTTTTTCTAAATTGAATTTCCCACTCTGTGCAGCCACATACTGAAGGGAAGCCAGTATCTCTGGTGACCACCTCTGCCATTGAGCGCAGCCATGAGACCATTGCTCGAGTGAAGCCTGTTGGCATCTCTAGCCATCCTGATTTCACCAAGATGCCCCCCACACCAACAAGCTTTGCCCCAGCCACATGCAGACGAAAGCAGTCATCAGTTCGCTTTGTTGAAGGTAATGTCACATTAGATTTTTATTTTTAATTTTTTAATTTTAATTTTTAACTCAGACAAGGAAATAACTTTTTGTTTTTTTGATGTTCACCTTTTAATTGATGTTCACCTTCCATCTTCTTTCCTTTCTTTTCTCCCATCTATGGAACCAACTTTCATGCTCTACCTCCAAAATGACACTTCATCGCCATCTCACAGTGTCTCCCACAATTTCAAACAAACATTTTACTCTTGATAATCATGTCCCCACTGGCTTAATCATTTCCCTATCACATGTTTTGCTCATCATATCTCTTGACAACCTGTTCTCCACCCTGCCAATGATTTGTTCCATCCATCCATTGGGACCATATCCTGTGCAGAGTGTTGGTGTTAAACTAAGCAGTCTCCTTGGCTATTGGGCACAATCCTGGACGGGTCGCCACTCCGACACAGGATACCAGCAAGCTGGCACTTGTTTTGCCAACCTCGGAAGGATGACAGGCTGAGTCAACCCCACCTGGTATTAATTCAACAGCTGTACAGGATTTGAACTCAGGATCCTCGGATCCCAAGTCCACCACCCAAGTCCACCACCCAAGTAACCATTAAGCCAACACCAGGCATAATGGTTTGTCGTCCACCTCTAACCCACCGTGCCAAGCCCTTCCATGAACCTAACTTCCACATTTGGTGTAAATGTTGGTGCGTCACATCACTTTCTCTGTTGGTCAGTTACATCCAAGTCATGGGATCATTGTTCGTGACATGGTGAATTAACTCGACTTTTAAACTACTCTTCTTCCTTTCTCTTTCATGTTCTTAACTATTACATTCAATTTAGTAGTCACTATATTATCACTTATAGTAGTTACCTCTGCCACCGAAGGTGGACGGAGCTTGTGTTTTCACCCTTGTCTGTCTGTCTGTCTGTCTGTCTGCAAGCAGGAAACCTCAAAAGATTGTGGACATATTTGGACTAATTTGGTAAAAACGTTGGGTGTGGGACAAGGACGAATTGATTCAATCTTGGTGAAGATCCGGATACTAAAAAATTTCAAATTATTTTTCGCGATATCTCAAAAAGTTATGGACGAATTTGGACAAAACTTGGTGGATATGTTGGGGGTCTGATCACGATGAATTGATTTGATTTCAGTGAAGATCCGAATCCAGATCTGGATACGAGAATTTTTAATTTTTAGAGTGATTCTTCACCAATGAGAGATAGAGCCAAAAACAGTTTATAACAAGCTATCTCATAAAGTTGTGGACAGTTGTGACAAAATTTGGTGGATGAGTTGGGTCGGCGACAAGACCAAGCCGATTCGATTTTGGTTCAGGTCGAGATCCAGTTCCAACCTTTCGGTGGGATACCGTTGAGCCTGGCAAAGGCGATGACCCCACTTTGGTTTCTGTGTTGGAAGTGATTGAGTTCAATTGTTTTCCTGCAAATACCATTGATATTTAATTGTGGTATATTGAGCTGATTCTCGTGAGAGTTGTTTTGTTGTTGTGGAATGTGTTGAGTGGGGTTGGGAGGAGTGGGGTGGGCCATGTTTATTGTTGTGAGAATGGAGCATGTTAGGTGAATCCATTTGGATGGAGGTCTGCCTTCTTGGATGGAGGTCTCCCTTCTTGGATGGAGGTCTCCCTTCTTGGATGGAGATCTCCCTTCTTGGATGGAGGTCTCCCTTCTTGGATGGAGGTCTGCCTTCTTGAATGGAGGTCTGCCTTCTTGGATGGAGGTCTCCCTTCTTGGATGGAGGTCTGCCTTCTTGGATGGAGGTCTCCCTTCTTGGATGGAGATCTCCCTTCTTGGATGGAGGTCTCCCTTCTTGGATGGAGGTCTGCCTTCTTGGATGGAGGTCTGCCTTCTTGGTTGGAGGTCTGCCTTCTTGGATGGAGGTCTCCCTTCTTGGATGAAGGTCTCCCTTCTTGGATGGAGGTCTGCCTTCTTGGTTGGAGGTCTGCCTTCTTGGATGGAGGTCTGCCTTCTTGGATGGAGGTCTGCCTTCTGGTTACGAGTCTGTTACATTTGGGGAAGATATAAAAAAGCCTAATGTTTTGCTGTATGTCTCCGGATAGTCAGAGGAGTAGGGAGCCAGAGAACTCTTGTTCCGGTGTCAAAAACAGAAGAAAAAAAAGGAAATGGGGTTGAGTTTTCTCTGGGGAGTGAAGGGGTGGCCATTTGTGGCCAGCAAATGAGTCAATAGTCTGAAGGCTGCAGAAGTTGGAG
>NC_140968.1:11225273-11262773 GCF_056783735.1 Eptatretus burgeri | reverse complement strand
GCTCGTCCCCTCCGTTCCGACTCCAACGCACACGACGAGCAGCTCCACCGCCCGCGAAGTCTTGACTCTCTGTTCCGACTCCTTCGCCTCCGTTCTGCTGACTCTTTCGCTCCGACTTTTACGACTCGTTCCGACCTTTACTACTCCTTTGACTGACGAACACCGTCCTTTTATCCCCCCCGTAACTTCGCCTTTGACCCCCTCCCTTTGACCTTTCACCTCGCTCCCCATTGGCCCGAGAAAAAGTGGGCGTGAAGGCTTTTTGATCCACAAATTTGCATATATCGATCGCCCTGGGGGCGGGCCACCCGCCCTCGCTCACCGATTGGACGGCAAAAAGTGGGCGTGTGTCGTTTTGGATCCGTTTTTGAAGCAGAAAATCCGTGATTTTGTACACGCTGTTCAACGTGCGCCCTACACGAGTCCAGCATCGGTGCCCATGAGTGGCGCGAGATGACGGTGATGCGATGGTGGCGAGTTGCGACGGTAAAGGTCATGGCGGTTGTGGTGAAGCGGCGTTGTGGTTGGTGGTTGTTGTTGTGATGGTGGGGATTGGTCCAAAATAAAGATAGTAAAAGAAAAACGGCTATCCTGAAGAGTCGCAGCACGTATAAATGACATGTATTCCCACTAGACAACGGGTTTGGGCCTAACTACACATGCACTTACCGAGATACCTCACCTAAGGGACCTGAATGGTGGTTTGCGAATCTGGTAACCACAACACTACCCCCTTCCCTTTTTACAGACTCGTCCCGAGTCGTCAAATTTTCGTGTGCCATCATGTGTAGTTTTCCCCTAGTACATTTTACCTACGGATCCCTGAGTGCGACATTCATGGTATTCGTGTCCCCAAAATAAATAACCTAAGGGCTGCGTAACTATCTAAACAAACTCACTCACACGGACGACTTAAATAAAATTGCCGGCGCTAAGACATACATGCCGGGGGCGCACTCATATGTACAGTACATCTTAACCTTAACTTACAAATTTTACACTAAACCATGGCCCAGGATCATTGAACTCTGCAAAGAAAAGCAGTTAGCAGGGAGCCAGGCTGCCCACATGCAGTCTCTGACTCAAACAATGCAGGTGACAGGGAACGTGGCTGGCTGCTCACACGCAGTCCAAGGCCTTCCCTTTTGAACTGAACTCAGTGAACCACAACGGTGCTTGGGCTGCACAACGCAGTCTCCGTGCCAGCTCAAGTGGCACACGCAATGAGCACAACGAATGGATGCATGGACACAAACACGGTGCACGGGCCGCCACTGCAGGCCCGTGTTGTAGCTGCCAACAGGGCAGTTCTTGCAGCTTGCAAACTGTTGCCTTGCGGATCCTGGCGCACATGGAAATGAACAGGGGGGGGCAAAGCAAAAATTGAACGGGGCTGGTGAACGTGGGCAGTGGGCATGGCATGGCAAAGGTGAGCAGGCAAACTCAGCCCGCAGAAGAAGGCCGCTGCAGGCAAACACAGCCCGCAGAAGAAGGCCGCTGCAGGCAAACACAGCCCGCAGAACCAGGCCGGCACAGGCCTCGAAGAAAAACAGCCAGCAGATGAACTGGCCGGCACAGGCCTTGCAGCACACAGCTGCCGATGAAGTTAGCCGGCCTCCGCCTTGAAGCAAAACACGGCCAGCCGATGAAGTTGGCCAGCCTTTGCCGTTCAATGGAGGTTGGTGGAGGGAGTGCGGTGGTGCTGGCCACTTGGAAGGCGGGCTCGGACCTACCTACCCGTCTCCCTCCCACCTATCGCCTTTGCCTGTCACTGTACATACCCACTCCCTTAATTTGTCAAACCCCAATTTAGCCCCAACTTATTTTTTGTTTTTTTTATTTTTACTTCCCCACTATAAATCGTCCCCTAACCCCCTTTATCGTCCTTGTTCGGCTAACCTATTCTGTCACCTAGCCTACTCCCAACCCCTACGTTCCCTTCCCGGAGGGGAATAAGGGAGAGCTAACGTCCTGTGTCGAGGCCCAACGAAGCCTCAGAATGGCCTCCCCAGAGTTCGGCGATCTTAACCCAAAGTGGGTCCAGCGGCCCACAACGACAGCGAGGGGATGGATGGTGCGGAGGGGTACACTTCCTAATCTACCCTATCCATTTAACTGTTAAACTACCCCGGGGCTTTCAACAAGCGCCTCTCGCTTAAACTATTGGTTCTATAAACCCAGATTCCCGTCGCCTGTGTTGGTGTCCTCACAATTTCGGGCCTCGCCCCCCAATTTTCTCTCCGTGCCCTCACACGGTCTCATGGCTGGGACACGTGGCTCCCTTTTGGCAGGCACGACCCTCTGCCGAATCTCCCGCTATGGCACCCCCGGGCATTACACTGCCTCCGAGCCTACCAGCTCCCTAACACCGGGGAGTGCCCCCCATGGCACCTCCCCTGAAACGCACACGTGGCAGGCCGGCCTCCCGGGCCCCTTTCCGAGGGTCACCCGTGCCCACAACACTGCCCACGCGGCTAATGGCGCCCTGGGCCCCCGCACCAAGCAGGCGCACCCGTGCCCATTACTCTATCCCGGCCCCCCATGGGCCCATGGCCTACCACGGCCGACTAGCCTGGTGCCCGGGGTACCCACTCAGCGATACTCACCTTTCGCAGCCACGCTCCCAAGCCCGTCAACAGGGCTCCTGCACCCCTCCAAATGGGTCTCGAGCCTACTTTCCCACCAACAACAAAACGACCTCCATTTTTCAATTTGACTAACCCCGCTAACTCACTTTACTCTGACCCCGGGGTCCCTTGGGCGGGAGTCACTCCTCCCCCCAATCACTCATCGCACCATGCATTCCCCATTCGCTCCACACACACAGACCCGCTGGCCTCACTCACTCAACATGTACACGTACTCACCTCACAACTCACCAACTCTTCAACACACACACCGCTGAACTCTGCCATCCTTCTATCTACATTCCCTAACTAACTCGTGCTCCCACGTCGTCCCTTAAACTACAGCACGTTCCTTTTAACCTACGTAGCTAAGCTACGTCCCCACTACACATTCACAAGTCTGTCCATGTTCTCAAATGTCCCAAATAACTTTTATTTCCCAACCTAAATCTGGCTACAATCCCTCTAACTAATCCATTCCACGGACTCCATGAGGACTTACCCCTGCCCCATGAAGTCGGTCTAACTAAGCTAACCCTTCCCCCTAACTAGTTTCCATCCTGTGCCCAGGTTAAGGGGGTCTTCCACCCCTTTCCCAGGAATCCTGTACACCCGAAAGTGAGGCTTGCTTTTCCTTTTTTTTTTTTCCATGCGCAGCACCTGCGCGGCAACTCGCGCTCTTTGCACCTTGCAACTGCCCGTGACGTCATGCAGCTGCACGTGTTCCTCGTCCCTCCTTGGACGGGACCATCCGGCAGAGATACCCCTCCTGCCGGATTCCAACCCCACGTGCAGCCATGACGTCACCGTGCGCATATAAAAAAAAAACACAAGCCACACGTCTCGAGGGGTTCCCCACGCGAACACATGTGCTTTGCCCGTTGGAGCTTAACACACACGATCGCGTGGAGAACCCGTCCGGTCCAAATCCATTTACCTGCCTAAACTTTGTCCGTCCGCGGGATCGGCAAATCCACCGCGTGCGTTTCCGGACCGGGACTTCACTCTCGCAAGCGAGCACGTGGTGGTCTCGTGCGTTGCACAGCACGAACCGCGTGCTCACTGCTGGGCGAACCCGGCACGGTCCCTGAAACAACTACAGCCGCTACTCGGCTTTCTTTCTTCTGTCGCCTTCGTCGTCGCCATTCAACCCACGCACACCTGCGTGTTACGACGCACACAGTCCACACCATCACATTCACACGGGGAGACGCGGCTGCGTGCTCCCGCATGCCGACCGACATCTCCCTCTCATACCGCTCTCTCACACACACGGTCTCCCTGGCACACAGCGACCTTGCACACGGCCGTTCACTCACGCGTGCCTCACTACTCACACAAACCATACTACTCACACGTGGTGCTCCACCCACACACGCGAGGGCACTCACCCGCGGTGCCTCATTCATACACACGGCGACACTCACACACGCGGTCTCTTCCACACACGGTGCCTCACCCACACACGCGGGGGCACTAACCCGCGGTGCCTCACTCACACTCCGTGCCTCATCCACACACGGCGTGCTGGGAAGCACGTACTCCGGCACCATCGCCACCACACCACTCACACGTGGTGCCTCACTCATACTGGCCGTTTCACTCACACACACGGCCTCACTCACACACGGTGCCCCATCCACACCCGGCGTGCTGGGAAGCACGCACTCTGGCACCATCGCCACCACACCACTCACACACGGGGTCGCTTCCACACACGGTGCCGCACTCACACCTTGCACCACACACACAGGGACAACCACACTGGGGATTTGTGTCCCCACAAGGGTCTCCGGGGCCTCTACACCCCCTGCCTCCGTGCACCCGTCCACAGCACTCGTCCCCTCAACCTCGCAAAGCACGACCAAACTCACCTGGTCGTGACTCGCCTCAAGGGGGCATACTCCCTCCCCTCGTTCCTGGAGGAGGCCATCCCGCTGCTCGCACCGGGTCCCTACATGCTCCGCGAGCTCAACCCCATTGTCCTCCACTACCTCCGTGTGTGCGTGCGCGTCACTTACCCCGTCTTCATCGTGTAGTCTTCCCTCTATCGTTCCCATCTCCCGTGTCTCTGCCAGCTCGTCACCCATTACGTCCCTTGTCTCAACTATTATTTCTGTTGTCGTCACCTCGTGTCTCGTCTCACACGTTTTGGTCTCCCCATTTAATTTTTCCCTCTTGGTCACCGTCGCGACCCTCGCCCAACACGTTCCACGAATTATTTTTTCACCCGCCTCCACCGCGGGCCTGTCAGCCGTAGCACCCCCACCCAGCTCGTTTGCTCCCACACGTGGAGTCGCCATTCCCAGCTCCCTGGTCACGGCCTTCATGCCCGCCTGCAGGCATCGGCCCATGTTCTGCGTCTCACCCCGTAGCTCTTTCATTTCTTCTTTCATGTTTGTTTCCATTCCGTTCATTTTTGTATCCATCTTTTCGTTTATTTGTTGTGTATTCGCATCCATCGTCGTTTTCACTTCATTTGTATTTGTATCCATCTTTTCATCCATTTTTTGTGTATTCACATCCATCTTTTCATCCATTTTTTGTGTATTCGCATCCATCTTTTCGTTCATGCCTTTCATTTCGTTCTTCATATTCGCATCCATTTTTTCGATCATTTTCGCATTCATCTTTTCGTTCATTGCCGCCAGCATGGTGAATAGCTGGGCCATGTTGGATGCACTCAGCTGAGCCGTTTCGGCAAGGGTTGGGGAAGGGTCTTGGTGGAGAGGGGGGGGGAGGTGTCATACACCGCGGCCGCTGCCGCACCCACCTCGGGCCCTGGGTTCAGTTGGGCGAGTCCGTGTTCCTGCACAATCAACATTTCCTGCTCCTCGGGGATTCCATCCTGGACCATGGATTCTACACATTCTACATCCATTTCTAATACCCCCGGCTCCCGCCGCCTTGAGACGCCATCTTGCTTCTCGTGAAGGGTTAATTTAGCTCGCTCGAAATTTGAGGGAATCGGGGTCGCTTCTCTCACCCCTGGACCGATTCCCCGTAAATTTAGCCGGAGACAGGAGAGCCCGTTTTCCTGTTCTCCGATACCAGTGCCGCGAGGAGGGCGATGAATTTGTATCCCACTCCTGACACCAGTGTTGCGGTTCGCGCCCGGCCGGAGTGCGACGGCCACGTAACTCGAATCGCGGCACGCTGCCCACCGGACGGACAATCCAGTCGTGACCCTCTCGGACTAACGCCGGGAACCAGTCACGGGTGGACCTTTTCGGTCTCACCGCGATCGAGCCAATCAGCCCCCGCGTGGGATAGGGTTGCTCGCCAAATTCGACCTACCTAAGTACCCACGCGCGGAGGGTAGACCGGGCGATCGCACCCTGGCCGCAGGTCGACTTCGGACACCGGGCCACTTAAGCGACCCGCTCCGTACTATCAGAATAACCGAAGCGGTGTTATCGTCGACCTCGACGGTTCGATTAATTATCGGCGTACCAGCCCACTACCAACCCTCTTTACGTGAAGCAAGATGGGGGTTCAATGGGGAAAAGACGAAGCGAAGCGGAGACAGTTCAACAATAAAGCACATTTATTCTCGGCACACGGGAAGCACACAAATACAATTCCACCAAATGCACACAAAAAAGAAAACACAATTCCATTTACACAAAAAGCAAACATAAAAGTGAAAACACAGTGCAGAGCTAATACCGACTACCGAGCACACGGCAACACTTATACAATTCTACTTCACAGACGGCGCCGACAACACATACCCAAAACCAAGGAAAAGAAATACCCTCAAGAATGAGGTAGGCCTGGGGCCGAGACCTGGTCGGGCCTACCCGTCTGGTGATGAGACGCGGAGCGGCGATGGCCCCGCAACCCGCGGGCCTCGTGGACAGTGCCTGGCAGCGGGGTGGGAACGGGGCCCCCTTGGTCGCACTATCTCAGCGCGGGGGGAAACAGGAGGGGGGGTTGCTGATGCTCGGGGTATAGAGGATCTTTATTATGTGCGACGAGCGTCTCCACCTCGGCCAGGTCGCGCTGCCGGCCTCCCTCGGGCGCGCAGCTCCTTGCACGACGCGAGCACCCTTCGTCCGACTCGCCGCCTCTCCACAGCTCGTCCCCTCCGTTCCGACTCCAACGCACACGACGAGCAGCTCCACCGCCCGCGAAGTCTTGACTCTCTGTTCCGACTCCTTCGCCTCCGTTCTGCTGACTCTTTCGCTCCGACTTTTACGACTCGTTCCGACCTTTACTACTCCTTTGACTGACGAACACCGTCCTTTTATCCCCCCCGTAACTTCGCCTTTGACCCCCTCCCTTTGACCTTTCACCTCGCTCCCCATTGGCCCGAGAAAAAGTGGGCGTGAAGGCTTTTTGATCCACAAATTTGCATATATCGATCCCCCTGCGGCTGGGGCCAATTCGCCCTTCGCTCACCGATTGAACGGCAAAAGTGGGCGTGTGTCGTTTTGGATCCGTTTTTGAAGCAGAAAATCCGTGGTTTTGTACACGCTGTTCAACGTGCGCCCTACACGAGTCCAGCATCGGTGCCCATGAGTGGCGCGAGATGACGGTGATGCGATGGTGGCGAGTTGCGACGGTAAAGGTCATGGCGGTTGTGGTGAAGCGGCGTTGTGGTTGGTGGTTGTTGTTGTGATGGTGGCGATTGGTCCAAAATAAAGATAGTAAAAGAAAAACGGCTATCCTGAAGAGTCGCAGCACGTATAAATGACATGTATTCCCACTAGACAACGGGTTTGGGCCTAACTACACATGCACTTACCGAGATACCTCACCTAAGGGACCTGAATGGTGGTTTGCGAATCTGGTAACCACAACAATATATACATATACATACATATACATACTGTATCTATAAAAGGCTGTTGTGACCATATATGTTTGATATCATCCAAATCTTATGATAGAACCCAATGGGTGATTGTAGTATTTTCAATGCTCTTATAGATTGTGCATGACACGTTTGATGAGAAGTGTCAGCGAGTGAGTCCAGAAGAGCGTGACAAGATGAAAGGCTTACTCGGTAAGTTTGTTCATTGTCAGCCTTCGATGCTGCAAAATAGACCTCATGAGCGCAATTGGCCAAAATAACCAACGTTAAAGCTGCTACATGCTGGTCAACGAAGTTGTATTTAGTATCATCATGCAAGTGGATTTAGTAATGTATTTAGTGCCATAAGCTGCAGCTGCTTATCATGGGAGACGTACCCTAGCCATTTGTAAAGCAAACAGCAGCGGAAGGGTGTGTGTGACTCCATGGTTTTTGTTAAAACATGTACAATGTCAATTGAAGGTCTGCTTCTCCTTTCAAAATTTTCACGGTTTGTCGCTTTGGAGCCTGGAATTAAATTCTATTAAATGAGACCTTTTCCACCTTTATCTGCACATTGTAACCCACAACTTCCAAGTGAAAAACAAATTCGACAAATTTCAGAAAATTTATTAAAAATACAAAACTAGAACATCTTGGTTGATAAGTGTCCAGCCTCCTGAGTTCATACTTTGTGGAATCACCTTTGACAGCAATTACTTCTGTGAGTCCATTGGGATAGTTCTCTAACAACTTTGCACACCATGATTGGGCAATATTTGCCTATTCTTCTGTACAAAATTGTGCAAACTCAGTCATGTAGCGTGGGGAGTGTTGATGGACATCAATGTTCATGTCATGCCACAGATTTTCACTTGGGTTTAGGTCGGGGCTCTGACTGGGCCACTCAAGGACATTTATCTTTTTGGTCCTTCGCCACTCCAGTGTAGCTTTGGCTGTGCATTTTGGGTCGTTGTCATGCTGAAAGGTGAACATCAGTCCCAATTTCAGCTTTCTTGCAGAGGGCAGCAAGTTTTCCTCAAGGATTTTTCTGTATTTTGCTCCATCCATTTTCCCTTTGATCCCTGACAAGTGCCCCAGATGAGAAACATCCCCAAAACATGATGCTGCCACCACGATGCTTCACAGTAGGGATGGTGTTCTTTGGGTGATGTGCTGTGTTGGGTTTGTGCCAAACTTAACGTGTTGCATTTCAGCCAAAAAGTTCCATCTTGGTTTCATCAGACCAGAAAACGGTTTGCCACATGGCTTCAGAATCTCTGGAGTAGTTTTTCTTGCATACCTCAAACAGGACTCAAGGTGGGCTTTTTTGAGTAATGGCTTCCTTCTTGCCACCCAACCATGCAGACCAGAATTGTGGTGTGCTTGGGATATTGTTGTCACATGCACACAGTGACCCATCTTTGCCATAAAGTCCTGTAGCTCTTTCAATGTTGCCATTGGCCTCTTAGTGGCCCCTCTGATCAGTCTCCTCCTTGCTTGGTCATCCAGTATGGATGGACGGCCTCATCTAGGCAGGGTTTTGGTGGTACCATGTGCCTTCCACTTCCAAATTGTGTTGACTGTGCTCCAAGGGATATTCAAGACCTTTGAAATATTTTTATACCCATCCCCTGATCTGTACCTTTCCACAACTTTATCGTGGAGGTCTTTCCAAAGCTCCTTGGGGCTCATGGTTGAGTCTTTGCTGTGAAATGCACTTCCCAGCAGAGGAAACCTACAGGAACAGCTGATTTTTTTCTGAAATAATCAGAATCAGTACAATTTAACACAGGTGAAGGCCAATTAACTTTGTGTGTGATTTTGAAGGTGATTGGTTACACTTGAGATAATGGACAATTGCTATTATAAAAGGGGTAGACACTTGTACAACCAAGATATTCTAGTTTTGTATTTTTAATTAATTTTCTGAAGTTTGTACAATTTGGTTTTCACTTGGAAGTTCTGGGTTACGATGTGTAAATAAAGGTGGGGAAAGTCTCATTTAATGTAATTTAATTCCAGGCTATAAGGCAACAAAAGGTAAAAAAATTTTGAAAGGTGGTGTACACTTTCTATAGGCCCTGTATACTCACTGGGACCAAAAATATAAATCAAATTGCATTACCTTCAACAGGCCGTTGCTCATTCAAATATATCACTGTGACCACAAGGCACAAAAAAGTGGTACCAGAAGACACAGTTATGTGGCATTGACAGGGGTGTTCCATGCTGTCACTGTAGTACCTGCTGGAAATACAAAACACTTTAATCTTCAGAACGACAAAGATCTATACATGAGAAAAAAAAAAATTCTGCCACAGATAGAAAGAAGTGCAGTATCACTATATTGTTGAAAATGTTGTTCACCACACGTCGAGCGCAATTTTTTTTAAATCATTTATACTTGAACAATTAGTTGTGGAACTTCACATATTAGTTGACCAAATGTCAATGGCTTTTATGAATAGAAACTGGATTGCCATTTCCCCTTTTGTGTTCCACAGAAACCGTGGGACCAAATCCACAAGCGTGTGATGATGAGCGGCTGAAGAAGCGCATCGTCATGGCAGCTCGGGATAACTGGTCTTGCTATTTCTGCCGTTTATTCCCTGCCACGGTGAAACACTATTTTAGATTTATTTATTTATTTTATCTGAAATCTAGGCTCATAGAGTAGCTATAAACGAGAGAGAGAGAGAGAGAGAGAGAGAGAGAGAGAGAGGGAGAGAGAGGGAGGGAGAGGGAGGGAGAGGGAGAGGGAGGGAGAGAGGGAGAGAGAGAGAGGGAGAGAGAGACAGAGAGAGAGACAGAGAGAAAGAGACAGAGAGAGAGACAGAGAGAGAGACAGAGAGAGAGACAGAGAGAGAGACAGAGAGAGAGACAGAGAGAGAGACAGAGAGAGAGACAGAGAGAGAGACAGAGACAGAGGTTCGCACAAACTGACAGAGGATCATTGAAGAACAGGAAGACAGACATTCGACATGAGTGGATGAATGGCAGAAAGGAAAAGAGTGGGAGCTGGAGAAGTGAAGAGGATATCCATGAGAGTAAAGGAGAACAGAGGGGGGTATGAGAGAGAGAGAGAGAGAGAGAGAGAGAGAGAGAGAGAGAGAGAGAGAGAGAGAGAGAGAGAGAGAGAGAGAGAGAGAGATAGAGAGAGAGAGAGAGAGAGAGAGAGAGAGAGAGAGAGAGAGAGAGAGAGATAGATAGATAGATAGATAGATATGACATGGGGCAACACTTTGGAAAGGCTGGAGGGAGGAACATAAGACAACAGACCCAGAGAGTCAATCCCTATCCCCCAATCAAGACAGGGAGTCGGTCACCATTCCAAATCTTGTCCGCAGATGATATCTATTCCATAAGTTTATCTGAACCAAATTTCAGAGAGGGCAGCACCAGCCAATCCTAAAATGCAGGTGATATGCCGGAGAGACCAAATTGAGTTGTGCATTGTATAAGATCTCTGCAACTTCCAGAAACACAGACCTTTGACTTTGGGTTTCCTCAAAAGAGAGCGCCTCTTGAGCTGTCATTTCATCAGACAAGATGTTGCTGTTTTCAACATGTAGAGCACGTACCAAGCTCTGAATTGACTTGCGGCAGCAAAAATTTTTATCACATTATCGGCTTTTACTGTTAACTCCGGTGAGAAAATGTCAGTCTGCAGTATCAGGTTCCTTAATATACAGTATTTCTTTGTATTTTAAAACAAGTAATCGATTTTCAGCAGGTGATGGTTTTACATTTCTGTAGTGCTTCATGTATCTCTTGTCTTAAGAGTGTGCATTTGATACTGGGTGTGACTGAAGAATAACATGTCCAGCATCTGATGTATTTCTTTAACCTTAATCTAATCTAATCTTAATCTTTAATCTTAATAAACATGTCCAGCATCTAACACTTAAATCTTAATCCCATGAAGCTGTTTATTTTATGAATGTTCATGTTTTGTGCCTTATTAACGTTTATGCTTAAATTGGTGCAGGGAAGCGTTGGGTCAGAAGTTGACTGGCTTGGGGTGTCCCACAAGGGCATCAAGTTACTCGCCACAACGAAAACCGGAGAGCACTCCTACTTGCGTGTCCTGCAGAGCTACAGGTAAATATAGTCCCCAAATGGTTCTATTCCGTTCGGTTTTTTTTTTCTGAATCAAAAACCCAGAGAGAGAGAGATGCACCGGTCATACTAGAAATGAAGGAGATCTGCTGAAAAGATAAGATTGAGTGGTTCATTTTTATCTGTTCTTCTCTGCAACTTCCAGCTACACAGATCTTCAGCTCGTGGGTCTCCCAGAGAGGGCTGCCATCCAGTTGGTATTTCATCAGGACAAGCTATCGCTGTTTTCACCGCGTGCAGCACATGCAAAGCACCTTATCGATCACTTCCTTTCCGAGTTGAAAAAGGTGGCATCCTTGTGAATTTTCTTTTTTTTTCCACATCGTCTAAGGTTGTGGAAGAGCTAGCACATATTATACTGTGTTACAAGCACAGAAAAAAACAATATGAGACATTGATATACTTTTTAAAATTGAATTACAAAGGGATTAGTATGTGGTAAATAAATTATCACAGTGACAGGGTATTATGAGTTGTGCTCATATTGGAATGCCAAAACTTTCTGTTTTGTTAACGCTTTGAACCCTTGCGGCCGGTTTACAAGCCACTATTCAAATGTCCGGATACCCGTGTGGCTGGTTTACAAGCCACTATCCAAACCTCCACATACCTGAGCACCCAGTTTACCAGCCAGCTATTCAAACCTCCACATACCTGAGCACCCAGTTTACCAGCCAGCTATTCAAACCTCCATATACCTGAGCACCCACTTTACCAGCCAACTATTCAAACCTCCACATACATGAGCACCCAGTTTACCAGCCAGCTATTCAAACCACCATATACCTGGGTGGCTGGCTTACAAGCCACTATTCAAACCTCCATATACCTGGGTGGCTGGCTTACAAGCCACTATTCAAACCTCCATATACCTGGGTGGCTGGTTTACAAGCCACTATTCAAACCTCCATATACCTGGGTGGCTGGCTTACAAGCCACTATTCAAACCTCCATATACCTGGGTGGCTGGCTTACAAGCCACTATTCAAACCTCCATATACCTGGGTGGCTGGTTTACAAGCCACTATTCAAACCTCCATATACCTGAGCACCCAGTTTACCAGCTGGCTATTCAAACCTCCATATACCTGGGTGGCTGGCTTACAAGCCACTATTCAAACCTCCATATACCTGGGTGGCTGGTTTACAAGCCACTATTCAAACCTCCATATACCTGGGTGGCTGGCTTACAAGCCACTATTCAAACCTCCATATACCTGGGTGGCTGGTTTACAAGCCACTATTCAAACCTCCATATACCTGGGTGGCTGACTTACAAGCTCGTATTCAAACCTCCACATACCTGAACACCCAGTTTACCAGCTGGCTATGCAAACTTCCATATACCTGAGCACCCAGTTTACCAGCTGGCTATTGAAACCTCCATCTACCCAAGTGGCTGGTTTACAAGCTACTATTCAAACCTCCAAATACCTGAGCACCCAGTTTACCAGCCGGCTATTCAAACCTCCATCTACCGGAGCGGCTATTTTAACAGACGCTATTCAAACCTCCATCTACCGGAGCGGCCATTTTACCAGATGCTATTCAATCCTACATCTACCAGAGCAGCCATTTTACCAGACGCCAGTCAAACCTCCATCTACCCGAGCGGCCATTTTACCAGACGCTATTCAAACCTCCATCTACCGGAGCGGCCATTTTACCAGACGCTATTCAAACCTCCATCTACCCGAGCGGCCATTTTACCAGACGCTATTCAAACCTCCATCTACCGGAGCAGCCATTTTACCAGACGCTAGTCAAACCTCCATTTACCCGAGCCGCCATTTTACCAGACGCTATTCAAACCTCCATCTACCCGAGCGGCCATTTTACCAGACGCTATTCAAACCTACATCTACTGGAGCGGCCATTTTACCAGACGCTGTTCAAACCTCCATCTACCCGAGCGGCCATTTTACCAGACGCTGTTCGAACCTCCATCTACCCGAGCGGCCATTTTACCAGACGCTATTCAAACCTACATCTACCGGAGCGGCCATTTTACCAGACGGTATTCAAACCTCCATCTACCCAAGCGGCCATTTTACGAGATGCTATTCAAACGTCAGTAGGGTGAATATACTGATTCTGGCTCACTTTTCCCCATGTAAATGAATGGGGTATTTTCAGCGATTCATATTTTTTTCCATAAAAAGTAAACCCCCTTTTTATCCCAAGGTATATTTATTTGTCTCCCCTTTTAACCTAGGGAAACTTTTTTAAATTGAATAAACATGTCGTGTGTGGGCAGGGGTTGGGGCATGGGGTTGTGTGGGCAGGGGTTTGTGTGGGCAGGGGTTTGTGTGGGTCGGGAGTCGTTGTTGTTGGGACATGGGGTCGTTGGGTCGGGTTTATGTGGATGAGGTTTGATGTTAATGGGTGAATAGATGGGTGGATGGGTGGATGGGTGAATGTGCGGGTGGAGCTTGTATGGATGTGTGCACAATTTTTTTAATTCACCAATGCATATTGTTTAGCTCACTCATTGAACCTATAAAGATTTGTTCATTCTCAAATTCCTTCAATAGTTTAATTTTCTTTGCACAATAATCCCCATCTAAAATATTTAAAAATAAAACATTTGAATCTTTATAGTTTTTTAAGATACCCCTTTTGTGCCATTACGAAATGGTAAACTTCTCTTAATGCTCTTGTTTGACCACCTCCTGAGCCACATATCATTTTATTTTGAGATTATAGTAAATTGTTTTTTCATTGTTCAATTGATAACCATCAAAGTTTTCAGTCCATTCAAGAATATTTATTTTTTTCTTTACATCCTCGAACTTACTAGTTTTTAAATTGATTCGGTTATTTGTTTTATTTGCCTTTGTTTTAGTTATTTTTTCAATAAGACTTATTTGATATTTTTCACATTCATTATGTTTTCCATTTATATACCAAGACTGAGATTTTCTCCACTCTTTAGTTTGATTAATACTTGGTTTGACCATTTATATATTGTGAAAAAACACGGCGGTAGCCCTTAAAAACTATAACCCATCTTCCCATCGTTAAAACACAATCTATTCTATACACTCTATCATACAATATCCATATGGAACACAATCTATTCCATTATCTAAAATAAATCTCTTATCATCAAAGGCTCCTAATGCCTTTTTATTTACTTCTTCACTATATATCTTATGTTTATAACTTCTTATTGTATTCATTTTCTTATATTCTTCTTTCTTATTCATCAAACAATTATAATAATTTCTAAAAGTTATTGATTTCTTTATTACATATTTCTTTATTCCCTTTAACCTCTTATCAATCTGATCACCATACTTATAAGCATATGCCTTTGTTCTCAATCCAATAAACTCACTCATTACTTTTCCACCCAACTCATCCTTAAACTTACCAATAACCTTTTCATTCTTTCTTGAAAATAACTCACTCTTCTTACTAAAATTACTTGTATCATATACTCCAATATTTTTCTTCATATCTTTGTAAACATCATCAGTTTTTATATCTAGGATAAAACTATCAGTGTCCATATACAACAATGAAACATTTTCACCATACTCTTTCTTTAAGCCATTATACAAATAATCATACATCAATATCTTTGATAAATCAAGAACTGCTGTTCCAATATAAATTGGTTTATCCATTTCAATACTTTCCTGTTCCACATGAATAGCAGAAAAGTTCTCTGAAAAAACCTCTACTCTCTTAAGACTTGGTTTATTTATCAATCTAGAAGCTTCTTTCCAAGATGTTGCAAATCTAATGCTTTGCCTGTTTCTAACATTCTCCATTGTCTTTCCAAAGACAGCATTATTCATAAACTTATAGACTTCCCCTTCAAATTTTACTTTTGTATTTGTTCTCATATCTGTATTGAATTTAATATACTTTTTCATCCAAGGACTTTGTTTAAGTTTTAAAACTCTATGAATTTTAGCTACTCTCAATCTTTCTCTCAAAAACGGTTTCAAACTTCTGTGATGCAAAACATATCCCTCTTTATCATAGAATGTTGTTAATAACTTTTCTGTTGATTTGCCTTTAATATTAAAACTTTTATGATAATCACTTAACCATTCTTTCTTTGGGGTTTCTTTCTCACATGCAAAAGGAAGGTCTTTATGCTTATTATGAAGATCACTCCGGTACCTCAAATCAACTTCAAAATAATAACCTTCTTCCTCATTCAATTCCTCTTGAGAAGAAATAACAATATTCATCGAAGCCTTTTCATAATCCTTTTGTTCCACCCACTCTAACTAAATTTACCATAAGGCAGAGATTGAGACATTGCCCATCCATACAAATAATTAGCATCAAAATACATCAAATAATTACTTTCTTTTTCACTATCATAATTTGGAAGATATTTATTATTTGCTTTAGCATATCTTTTTGAACATACTTGTGATATTCCACCTCTCTTTGACTTCTCAATCATCAAAAGCGTATCTACATTACTGATTAAATCTATATCTTTTTTTGTCATTTTTAACATTGCACTCCAAGCTAAACCAGGAGCTGTGAAATAGTGGGCAGAATCCAATCCATAACAATTTTTATTATGACAGAGTGATCTAAAAGCTTCAAACACATCAGCTAGCAATAAAACATCTGTTTTTCGATACAAATCATGATATTCTCCAAGGTTCTTTGTCTTAAATATTTCCCAAATTTCTTGTGCGTGTTTATATCCCTTATCACTTATCTCTTCTTCATAAAGGTTATGATAGAAACTTTATTTTGAAGGAAGTCGTGTTTCTTTAAATCTCATAAATGAATCCATATAATCATAAGGATAAATTCCCTTACTTGTAAGAATTTTCTCTTTACTTTGAATTTTATTCCTTGTTTGAATTTCCTCTCCAGTTAGAATTCCCTCTTTAATCAGAATTTCATCTTTAATCAGAATTTCCTCTTTAGTTAGAATTTCATTCATTGTTTGAATTTTCTTTATAATTAGAATTTCATCTTTAGTTAGAATTTCTTCATTAATTTCCTCATTAATTAGAATTTCCTCTTTACTTTGAATTATCTCTTTAATCTGAATTTCCTCTTTAGTTAGCATTTCCTCTTTTGGAAAGAATGAATTAAGATTTGGAAAAGAGCCCGTGGAGCTTAGATTTGATGCGAGGTCGGCTGGTGGTGTTCCCATAAACTTGTAAGAATCTAGAAACCTAATACAAGTTAAAGGTTTTGTGAATATCATTTTTGTAAATGAAATATACTTTTGACTTGTGTTTGTTATGGCAGAAATATTCCCTGGTGTTTTTGAAAGTTCATTTATAAATAGATGTGTATCATAGTTGGCACTGTTGTGAAGAAAGACTGGAATAAAACAAGGAAATTTATAATTAAGATTACAACAGGAATGAGCGGGACCTCCATATTTACCTGTAAGATGACAATGATCCCTAACTTTAGACTCCTCAATTTCCTCCTCACAAATATGACAGATACTGTTCTTTCTAAATTCTAATTTTTCTTCTTCGGTAAATTTCATCGGTTCATTTGTTGCTTTCATTAATTTAATTTGTCTCATACAATCCTTTTCTAATCGTTTTACAAACTCTTGTGAAGCTTTTTTTCCACTATAATGTTCAAGTTTATTATACTTTTCTCCAACAGATGATTTGATATAATAACAGAAACCACAAGGAATATGTTTTTGGTATTTGTTTGTATATGATTCTTTTGGATTAGAAGCAGTATTTATCTTTTTAAGGATACATTCAAAATCAGCGTATATCACAAATGGGTGCATGATAGATTTATTATAATCTTCAAAAGAAATCTTTTCACCAGGTTTAGACATTGTAATTACAGCTGATTTATGATTACTACAATATTTTGAATGTTGTTCTCATCGTTCTTTTGTATGAAATGAATTAAGACATCGCTTACAAGGATATATTTTGTTTGCTGTTCTGAATACCTGAGAAGAGATTAATCTTGATAAATTATTGATGTATGTATAATGTGAATTGTTTCCAAGACTAAAATATAAAAGATCAATGTGTGTTTCTTCATTTTTATAGATGTTTGAAATTTTTAATACCTGAACTTTATTCTCTCTCATTAATCCATATACATTAATGGAAAGGTTATTCTTTTTCTCAAATTTAGGAATATCTCTTAGTGGCATTGGGTATTTAAAATCTTTAATGTCCAAAGTATTCTCATATTTGATATATTGTTTTACTCTTTCTGAATTACAATTTGGTGGATGTAAGTGAGCAAGAACAGACCAGAGAAAACATTTGTTCTTAATATTAACAACTGCCTTCTTTAGTTTTATTTTTTTTGGTAATTCAATATAAGAAGAAGCTTTAAGAGGGTTTGATTTTAGAATGTGTATATCTAAAAAGATTATTTTTTAAATATTAAATCCACTTCCTACCACTGTATTAGCAACATCCTCCTCTTGTCTTGATAGTTTTTCATTAACCCCACGATTCAAAAAATCTTGAAATGATGTTATAAAATGAAGATCTGTTCTCATATAAGGAGTTTGTTCTTCATCTTGTCTTTTCATATTCATTTTCCCTCCCATATAAAACTTTAAAGTTTTCATTTCTTTTAATGTCTTTTTTAATAACTTTTTCAACATCAGGTTTCACAATTTCAGTTGATTCAGCTATTGATGATGGACTGGGTTCTGCAAATTGAAAAATCCTTATTTTTATATGCCCTTTAAATGCCCCATCTGTGTTTTCAATATAATAGTCTCCCTTTACTTTAAACTCATTTTTCTTGTGTTTTTGTGATTGAAGGTGATTCTTATAACTACTCTTCAAAACATCACAATGTTTTCTTTTCAACTCAAGAGGAGATATTTGATGAAATAGATTAAATGTGTGTTTGTTGGTTCGAAGGTGTTTTTTATAATATTTATATTCGTGATTATAAACATCGCAGTACGTTGTATTCACCATATTTTTATAATAAAACTTGGCTTAAGCTAAAATTTTCTTGATGAAAATTTCGTTTAATTTATACGTGAATCTGTGTTTAAAACCATTTTATTCTCCAACTTTTTTCACTTTATAAATACAATGTTTCAAGACACAAAAGACAAGTTTCAATCAATCTCTGTATTTGTAAAAGATACTGAGAAATATGTCAAGGATGTAAAATTGAACAAAGATAAATATAACAACTATTGGATAAAAACAATTATGATAAATAATATGAGTTCTTCAATTTCCTTCAGTGGAAGGTCTTTTAGTATACCTGGAAGAACATCAATTAAAGTATCTCTCACAAAAGTTTCTCCTCTCCTTCTGGTTATATATTCAAAACTAGAAAAAGCAATGAAACAAGAAAAAGTATCAAAAAATAAAAAAACCTTATGGATGAAGCTTTAGAAAGAATAGATAAGACCATCTGTATTATGCAAGGAGAAATTTGTATTTTTTTTCAACAACCCTAAAGATGTAAATCCTGATGAAATAAAGGATGTTAATATATCAGGTGAAATGACATTTCGTTCAATAATAGTTCAGGATCATTTTAAAATTACCTTTAATATAAAAAATGTTGTAGTTGAATCTGGTAATGAAAAAAAGTATATAGATATAGATGGTAATATTATTCAATATGAGTCAATACTCAACTGAAAGTATAGATGAATTTCAGTTTAAGTAAAGTTTTACTTTATAAATATGCTAGACTTCCCTGATTCTCCATATGACAAATTTGAGAATTGTCCTGCATGTGATAGAGTGGGATTAAACACAGAGTCAAAAGCCTATAAACAATGTATATTCTCTGATTATCTTCTAATTAATGATAATAAAAAATGTAAAAAGGAAAATAATTCTTTTCGATTTACACCAAAAATGAATTACTTTACAAGATTGATTAGAGAAATGAATGTAAAGTATGAGGGTGATAACACACCTTTCCTTAAAAGGGAAGAAACAACGTATTAGAGAAATGTTCAAAGGATTGTTGTTGTATATTATTCATGATTGTCATTTTCAGAGAAATATCAACACAAGATATTGCATAAATAAAATAATGGATTATCTTGAAATAAAACCTGAACTTAGGATAAAATATCGAGTTTATAAAAAAACCAAGAATAAATTAAATAACCTGTTTTCCAAATATATAAATGAATGATTTTTTACCCATTTGGGAAAATAAGATAAAATTTAACAATCATAAAAATCTTCCAAATTCATTAAGATGTCTCATAGTTGGTTCAAGCGGATGCGGAAAAACCTGCTTACTTTTGAAGATGCTCCTGACTACCAACTTTTTCGATTATGATAATTTAATAATTTTCACAAAGTCGAGTTTTCAACCAGATTATCAACTACTCTCACAAGGTTTTAATGCTGGTCTTCAAAAAGAAGATATAATCGATTTATTTAAACTTCAAAAAAACCTTAATGATTATAACATTGAAGATATAATTCAACTATTTTGTGATACACAGAGATGTAAAAAGAAATCAAAACCGATAACTTGTATTCTTAGTGATAATACAGATGATATACCGTCTCCCCAAGATTTGGATAAATCAAAAAAGAACCTCGTTATCTTTGATGATTGTGTTAATGAGGGAAACCAAACGGTAATGGACAGCTACTACACAAGAGGGAGACATTCTTCTTGTAATTGTATTTATCTTAGTCAATCATACTTTCAACTTCTTCGTCGTTCCATCAGAAACAATGCTTATACTTTTATTTTATTCAAGTTAAATTCAATACATATAAATAATTTTTGGAGAGATAATTGTTCTACATTAGGCAGTAAAAAGGAATTTGGGGATTACATGAAGCACACGACTGAAAAATATAAATATATTGTTGTGAAACAAGATGAGATATTAAATGATATTTTCCAATAAATAAATGGATGCGAAAGAAAGAGCAAGAAGATTTAAGGAACATCAAGAGTTGGTTTCAAAAGTTGTAAAACGACAGGAAGACATAAAGAAGAAACGCAGACAGAAACTAACGGGCGAAGAAGCATTTGAAAGAAAACAAGAAATTTTTTAAACCACTTTTAAAAACTTCCGAAGAAAAAATTGTAAATGTTTCCACAGTTCCCACAGTAGAATATGCTCCTAAAAAACTTCAAATGTTAAAAGATTTTGATCAAATGACGGAGGAAGAATTAGAGCATATCGGGGAATTAGAATATGACTAGTAAGGGCCCGTAGGGGCGGGCCCGTAGGTGCGTAAACGATGACTGGATTGGGGCATTATTTCAATTAGATCGGACCAACCGTATCATAAATGGCCATAACTTGGGAAACACCTGGGAAACATATTCAGGTCCCCAGCGTCAATTGTGACATCATATCAAATGAAGAAGAATTGTGACGCCCCCTCTCTCTTGTCCCTCTCTCTCGCCCCCACTCTTGAATTGTGATGTCCCTCTCTCTCACCCCCCTCTTTCCCCCCTCTCTCCCTCCCCTCTCCCTCCCCTCTCTCTCCTCCTCTCTCCACCTCTCTCCCCCTCTCTCTCCCCCTCTCTCTCCCCCTCTCTCTCCCCTCTCTCTCCCCCTCTCTCTCCCCTCTCTCACCCCTCTCTCTCACCCCTCTCTCTCACCCCTCTCTCTCACCCCTCTCTCACCCCTCTCTCACCCCTCTCTCTCACCCCTCTCTCACCCCCTCTCTCACCCCTAGTCTCACCCCTCCTCTATTCCCCCTCTCTCTCCCCCTCTCTCACCCCTCTCTCACCCCTAGTCTCACCCCTCCTCTATTCCCCCACTCTCTCCCCCGTCTCTCACCCCTACTCTCGCCCCTCCTCTCTCGCACCTCCTCTCTCGCCCTTCTCTCTCGCCCCCTCTCTCTCCACCCCTCTCTTGCCCCCTCTCTATCCCCCCTAGTCTCGCCCTTCCTCTCTCCCCCTCCTCTCTCGCCCCCACTCTCATCCCCCCTCTCCCGTCCCCCTCTCTCGCCCCCTCTCTCGCTCCCCACTCTCGCCCTTCTCTCTCACCCCCTCTCTCTCCCCCTCTCTTGCCCCCCTCTATCCCCCTGGTCTCGCCCTTCCTCTCTCCCCCTCCTCTCTCGCCCCCACTCTCATCCCCCCTCTCCCGTCCCCCTCTCTCGCAGATATTGGTCAACAGATAAATGGCCGTAACTTGGGAACTGCTCATCCGATTAATATCAAACCTGGAAAAGGCACATCCACGGGTCCCCAGCAATATTCCTGGCAAGTTTCAATCAGATTGGACCGTCAATCGTGCAAAAGAAATAAAAAGTAATAAATAAATAAATAAACATTAATTGTGACATCATTCGTGATGTCATAGCACCGTGTCTTGTCATTGGTTGACAGACAAATGGCCGTAACTTGGGAACCGCTTGTCCGATTAATATCAAATCTTGAAAAGGCACATCTGCGGGTCCCCAGCAATATTCCTGGCAAGTTTCAATCAGATCGGACCGTCAATCATCCAAATAAAATAAAAAATAATAAATAAATAAATAAATAAACATTGATTGTGACGTCATTCGTGATGTCATAGCACCGTGTCTTGTCATTGGTCGACAGATAAATGGCTGTAACTTGGGAACCGCTTGTCCGATCGATATCAAACCTTGAAAAGGCACATCAGCGGGTCCCCGGCAATATTCCTGGCAAGTTTCAATCCGATCGGACCGGTGATCGTCCGGTTAGTAATAATTTGGGAAAAAATTGGCATGATAAGGTGAGAAGGTGAAATGACACCTTCAGCTGCCAAATATACACCTTTTCAACACTGAAAAAGCAGTAAAATAGCCGTAACTTGGGAACCGCTTGTCCAATTGATATCAAACCTCGAAAAGGCACATCTGCAGGGCCCTGGCAATATTCCTGGCAAGTTTCAATCAGATCGGACCGGCGGTCGTCGAGAAACGGCGGTCACAAACAGACACGCACACACACACACACACACACACACACACACACACACACACACACACACACACACACACACACACACACACACACACACACACACACACACACACACACACACACGCACACACCGAGATTGCTGGAATTATAGATAGACTAGTACGGGCCCGTAGGGGCGGGCCCGTAGGTGCGTAAACAACGACTGGATTGGGGCATTATTTCAATTAGATTGGACAAACCATATCATAAATGGCCATAACTTGGGAAACGTACTCAGGTCCCCAGCGTCAATTGTGACGTCATATCAAACGAAGAAGAATTGTGTTGTCCTGTCATTGGCCGACAGATAAATGGCCGTAACTTGGGAACCGCTTGTCCGATCGATATCAAACCTCGAAAAGGCACGTCTGCGGGGCCCGGGCAATATTCCTGGCAAGTTTCAATCAGATCGGACCGGCGGTCGTCGAGAAACAGCAGTCGCAGACAGACACAGACACACACACACACACACACACACACACACACACACACACACACACACACACACACACACACACACACATTGCTGGAATTATAGACAAATGATGAAGGATTATTTCAACAACTGGAAGAGATGAATCGCCCCCCTGCTTATATTGTGAATGCTCTTCAAAACAATGAATATTCAGCGGAATCAAAAACCAAAACAGGACTCATTCCAACAGAACAACCAGCCATATTTCATCTTGTTCAAGAAAAGGTATTGACATTTAATGATGAATTAAGGTTCTTGGGTTCTGCTCAAACCCCTGTTAAACTAACTCCGAGATTAATGTTTCTTCTCACAAAAGATGGAAGACAAGCTTCAACTGTGAGGAATGAATCAAAGTATTTTGATAAACCATTGGATATGAAAAATAATGATGATAGAGAGTATATATTGATCTGCTGAACTCTGTTGATTATAGGGTCAGTCTTTTTGGTAAACGTAGCAAGAATGAGAAGGACAAACACATTATTCAGGCTTTAAGTATCCTCGGTTCAGGTATTAGTTTTTCTTCCAAATGACCCATCACAATTAGTTAATAGATTGTTATTGTTGTTAGGTAGTAAGAAGGCTGGAAATAACAATTTTTTAATGAAGCATCAGCCATTTTAGACCAGTTGATGAACATAAAAATAATTAATAAATCTCAATATAAAGACATTTTATCTCGTATTAAATAAGATGAGAAGAACAATCCTGAGTTTTAATATCACAACAAGCGACCACACATCTTCATTCCCATACGCACTACAACTTGACCCAACAAAAGAATACGAGGCATCTTTATTGTCCATGGAAACTTATAATACCTTATTTAATATAACTGATAAAAATGACAAGTTTAGTTATAATCCTGGAAGTGCATACAAAACGATAACAGTCTCACCCGGAGCATATGAGATTTCTCAAATATCTTCCGAAATTGCTCGTCTTATGAAAGAACAGGGTGATGAACCAAAAAATATTGTTAGAGACATTCAAAAACATACTTCAAAATCAACGATTAAACTTAAAAATAACTGCAAGGTTAATTTCACAATAGATATAATTCATTTAGAGAGTTATTGGGTTTCTCCTCAAAAAAGATTGAAACTCATGGGACGTTTTACAGTGATAATGTCATTCAAATATCCTCAGGAATAAATTCGGTATTAATTCACTGTGATTTGATTGATGGTGCTGATGATGATGGAATAGAAACAAATACAATATTTTCATTCAGCACATACTCAACCCCAATTGGTTATAAATTCAATATGGAACCCAAAAATTTGGTTTATCTCCCTGTGTCAAGAAAAAACATACAAAGGGTAAATTTTAGGATAACCGACCAAGATAATCGTATGATTTCTTTTAATGGAGAAGTTATATCCATCAGAATTCACGTCCGTGAAGTTTTCCAATAAATGAATACGATGGTTATTGTGAGGAAACACGAGTTGGGAAAATATAAAATAATTACAGGGGATGGGATGTTCCTTTCCCCATACTACAAGGGTGAAGGTATGTATCTTGGTAGAGGATACTATAAACCTAAGAGAAAAAGGGGTGTCTGACATCAATTTAGAGGAGATGGGATAATTGATACTCTAATGGTTATTGGTTCAACTATTCTTAAACATAAAGACCTAATTGGTTCAACTGCTTCTACTGTGGGAAATGTAGCAGGTGCTATAAAGAGTATAAAAGATGCCCAAAAGGAATCTCATAAATTACAAGCAATGAAAGAAATTAAGAAAGACAAAACTCAGTTGTGCCCCCAAGAACGACAGAAAATAATTCAAATACTTGGGTCAGGGTTTCATAAGTTTTAACATCTTTTTTCCTAAATAAATACAAGTATGGAAGCAATTGATCGTATCTATGATTTGGATCATACTATTATCATCTCAAACTCTACTAAAAAAGAAGATTACTTCAAGGTAAATGCAATAACTGGAACAGACTGGAATGCAAATGGAACAAAAAGTTTTGAAATAAATAATCAACAAACTTATTTGAATCTATCCGAAAGTTTCTTGTTGTGTAAATTTATATTCATTAAGGCTGGGAATAACACAAATGCTACACTCGTAAATGATTTCTTCTGGAAATTGTTTGATAGTGTGCGTTTGTATATTGGAACACAAGAAGTTGAAGCGGTTGATTATGTCTCTGTTGTATCGGAAATGATGAAATTTACACTATATACATTCAATGATAGAATGGGAAAGGGGGTTGTCGAAGGTTTTATTCCTGATATGTCAACAGGAACAACCACAGACCCTGGATATACTCAAAGGAAAGGAACATATACTGATGATGCAAAAGCAGTTAATAGTTTTACTGTGGCAGTTCCTCTTAAAGGTATATTTGGAATTTGTGATCATGATAAAGTTCTGTATGGTCTTAAAATTAGATTTCAACTACAAAGGAATGATAATGAAAATAGATTACTTTTTGGTGTTGCTAGTGCTTTTGGTGATCAGAATAAATTTGTAATTGATGAAATGAGTTGGTATATTAGTGAATATACTCCGAATCTTAAAACAGAAAAGATGTTGAACAGAAGACTTAACTCAAAGAAACCACTCAGTGTATCATACCTCAAAAGAAGATGTCAACACATTAAACTAAACCAAACCACTTGCACGTGGAATTTGGGTGTTCTGGAAGGAAAGCCACGATATCTGTGGATCATTTTTTAAAAACCAGATGGCGATACTACTACTGATAAGAATAATGCATTGGGTGATAATGCTAAGGTGAAACAACTTCCTGTTTCTCTAGATGGAACATTTTATCCACGAGATAGATTGGAAATTAATTGGGAAAAAAATGATTTTGCTGAAGCATACAAGTCTTACCAAAAGGTGTGTGAAAGTAATGGAAATAAAGAACCTATTTTGGATATGACAGCATTTAAAAGTTTGTATACAATCTATGCGTTTGACCTGAGTGCTCAAAAGGAAACTATAAAGTCTAATCGAGTGGATACTTCCCTATACATTGAAAGAGGAGAGAGTGAAGAAGTTGATGCATATTGTTTGCTTTTGGAAGCAACAGAATTACAGATTAATACAGATTATGGTGTTATGATTAGTCTCACAATTTTTTGTGAAATAAATGAGTGGCAAAGTACCAACTGGGGTATATGTTAATCAAATCAATCTTCATAAACTATCATCTTGTGTTCAAAATCAAAAGCCTTGTACAATTAACGTTAATACAATTCAGAGAAAAGGAGCAGTAAGAATTGATGTTTTGCTCACAAGAGAACAGGTTAAAATCTTGAACGATACTGGCTCACTTAAAATTAAAATGACAAAACCAATGTTGAAAAAATATTCAATAAGAGAGACCAGTGGAGGATTTCTCCCATTTCTAATTCCCTTATTTGCTGGTTTAAGTGCGGTTGGAGCATTAACGGGTGGTATTTCAACAGCTGTGAAAACTGCCAAGGAAAGGAAGGCTCAACTCCGTGCTCAAAAAGAATTGGAAAGACATGACAAAGAGTTGGAGAAACAAATTAGTGGAAGTGGTGTAATTGTAGATTTTGCTGAAAAACTTGAAGGTCTGCCTGATAAAGCGAGATTGTTAGTTGGAGATATGCTTTCTTCTATCGCACAAGCAGGTGTAAAATTAACTAAAAGAGGTAATGGATTATATCTTTATAATAAATAAATGAGCATTGATGAGTGGTTTAAAGAATTTGGAAAGAATACAACATCAAATTTACAACTTGTCAAATATTGTAAGAAATTAAAAATTCATAATATGGTTATTTGTATGAGAGATGAATTAACAAACGTGCCTAAACGTACAAAGAATATTATTATGAACTTAGAAGATAATAATGGGAACGGTTCTCATTGGGTTTGTATTTTTAATAGTCAAGACAAATATTATTTGATAGTTTTGGTCTTCCACCACCTGTTGAAGTCATAAAATTCTTACAGAATGGTGTTTATCAAACATTTCAAGTCCAAGAATTAAATTCCAAGTGTTGTGGTCAATTATGTCTATATGTGTTATTTCAACTCAACAAAAAAATTTTTTTATGACATTATCTTTAATGTAATATAAATGACTTATGTTGGTAAAGATGGTTCCATCTTTGGTGTATCCCAAGAACTGGATATTGATTTATCAAATTATTACACAAAGGCACAGGCTGAACGACATAAATATAATATAACCAAAAATATTAATATGAAAAATGCTTATAAATGAAAAAATTATCCAACCCCGACTGACGCGAACGACTTGGTGAGATTAAGTGATTTATCACAATATATATCCGTAAAATAAAACGGCCGTGTATTCCAAAGATACAGAAGTGTTGATTTTATCTCCAGGTCATATAGAATTCACAGTTCGAATTAAAATAAATTTTTATAAAGAAGGGCGTATTGTTTGTATGAGAATAGAACGATGGGGGTATGATATGAATGATTTAGGGTATAATTGGTCATTTAAAATTGACCTAAAAGACCTGGAACAATTAAATCAGTCTCGTAAGGAAGAATATTATCCACTTGCTATGGAGAAGGGGTTTTGTGGAGCCACGATTAGTAAACAACAAATAAAATAATTTAATAAGGGTAAATATGATAATGGTTTTGCCCTAGTTTATATCATGAAAACAGAAAAAACAGGATTATATATATTAAGTAGGGAAATGCAAAATGATTTAACTATGGGAAGATGGGGAGGAGTTTCGTGTCATAATATTATTCTTACATATATTTCTAATACATAAATGACGGCAAGAAGGCTTCAAGAAAATTATCATTTCTGTGTCCAAGCATACCTTCAAGAAAAGGGTATTCGGTATTTTAATAAATATGTTCTACAACATAAGAAAGGTATTTTCAATAAAAGATTGGCATTATGCTAAAGTTGATAAACCAACAACTTTGGATTTAATTAGAATGTTAAATAATGAAAAAATTATAAAGTTAAGAAAAGGTAAGGCTCTTTTAGAAATTCAAAAGAAATTTTATTGGTTTCCTGTTGTAAAAAAAAATATTTTGGATACAGGAATAACAAGAAATCCTGATGAATATATGTATGGTATTCTATGGGGTGTAAGTGATTCAAGGATAGTAAGGGACGAGGAAGGAGTTGAAGAGAGAGAAGAGGAGGAAAAGGAGAAGAGGGAGAAGGAGGAGAGGGAGGAACGGGAGAAGAAAGAGAAGGAGGAGAGGGAGAAGAGAGAGAAGGAGGAGAGAGAAGACAGAGAAGGAGGAGAGGGAGAAGAGAGAGAAGGAGGAGAGAGAAGACAGAGGAGGAGAGAGAGAAGGAGAGAGAGAAAAGAGAGAAGAGAGAAGGAGGAGAGGGAGGAAAGAGCGAGACTGAATAAATATGGAAACCAGTGAGATGAAAAAAAGATTGGAGGTATTACAGAAAATAACTCAATCCACCGAGGACGAAAACTAAGAATTGACAAGTCTAATTGCAATACTTTCGATAAGACTATTGTCATCGGCAAGATATTGATTTTAATTCAAGTTTTTCATTTTTTTTCTAAAATAAATGGAGGAGAGAGTAAAGACGTTTCTAAGGATTCTTTTATTTATGTTTTAAAAATTAAGATTCAAATGTGCATGTTGGAAACTAAAAAGGTTTTCGTGCTCTGTAGGAATTTTTCTCAAAAATAAATGAGTTATTGTCTTAAATGTAAAAAGAAAACTAATACTAAAAATATTTCATATTTTAAAAGTAAAAATAACAGGGTTATACAAAAAGATTTGTTCGGTCTGTGGTTCAAAAAAAAATCAATTTATCTCCAAACACAAACTCGGAGGAGATACGCAAAAGTTTTTATCAGGAAGTAAATTTACAACTACTGGAATACCAGGGGAATTGCATCTACCAGGGTATTCTTTCTCTGGTCCAGGCACAAACTTGGATAAAGGATTAGATGAGACAGACAATCCTACATCATGGAGTAAGCCCATCAATAGAGTTGATGAAGTGTGCATGAGGCACGATATTGATTATGGGAATACCACAACTTTGGAAGAAAAACATGAAGCCGATAGAGAAATGTATAATTTGTCTCTGATACAAAATCCAACCTTGAGAGAAAAAGTTGATAGGTTCATCGTGAAGAAGATGATCAGTGCTAAATTGAAACTTGGACTTGGAAATTCAAAAAACTTATAGGCTCTAATGATGTCATTAAGACTGAAGAGCAATTAGCTGATGAATTACATAAACCAATATTCACAAAGTTTCCTAGAAGGAAGGTTTATTCCAAGGAAGTTGATTATATCTGGTGTGCTGATTTGATTGAACTCAATAATGATAAGGAGTACAAGTATGCTTTAACCGTTATTGATTTGAGGAGTAGATACGCATGGGTTGTCCCTTTAAAAAACAAAACAGGTAATACTCTTATGTTAGCCTTTCAACAGATATTTAATAAAAGTAAGAGAAAACCTAAAAAATTGTGGACTGATGAGGGTTTTATAACATGAGGGATGAGGTGTTTTATAACAAGACATTTATGAATTTTCTAAAAAATAACAGTATTACATTATACAGTACCTTTCATGAAGGAAAGGCCGTTGTTGTGGAACGTTTTAATTGTACCTTAAAAGAGATACTATATAAAATATTCACAGAACTCGGTTCACAACGATGGTCATCTTTTATTCAGGATATTGTGGATAAGTATAATGACACGATTTACACGTCAACGAATATGAAACCATCAGGAACATTTACAAAATTAAAATATGAAAAAGAGATTAATGTCAGAAAACCTAAGTTCAAAGTTGGTGATATCGTAAGAATATATTGGTGGAAATCTCATTTTGAAAAAGGTTATATTAAACGATGGACGAACGAACTTTTTAAAATCGTTTATGTAATAGATACGGCTCCTTGGACTTATAAGATATATGAGTTAGAAGGGGAAGAGATTTTAGGTTCATTTTATTCACAGGAATTACAAAAGACAAAGATAAATTGAAATTTTTTTTGACTCCACCCACACAAGCCCCTGTTTCAACAAACCCCTGTCCCAACAAACTCCTTTCCCAACAAACCCCTGTTCCAACAAACCCAACACTATTAAACACCATATCGCAGGTAGTACATTTTCTATCATGTCCTCATAGCATATGTTTCTTCAGATTAAAAATACTACTAAATGTTTTATTACAGATTTTACAATGTCTTAGTCGTTTTCTCTTGACTCGTGTATGAATTTTAGAATCTATTTATGAACCAATAATTTAACTATAATTTCATGCTTAAACTCAATGTTTTTTCCCATTAAAAAAACAACAATTATTAAGCAATTTACGCTCTCTTTTAGCTGAAGGATGCTTCATTAGAGCAAAACATTCCTTTAAAATTGGTAATGATTCCTTTATTTTTTCACTACATTTTGGCTTTAAAAAGGCCTCTATAAACAACATCATTATTTTAACAATAGACTCTCTAAAACTAGTATACTCATTACCATAGTTTATATTTTCAGTTATTATTTCAAGATAATAAAATATTGTTTCAAAATCACTTTCAAACTTATCTAGATTTGGTTTATCTGGAACATTTTCTAGTTCAGCTTCAAGTTGTTTGATAGCCAAATCCGTTTATTAGTAATTTTTTTACTTAAAACTTAATGCTTAATTCACCCATAATATTAATCAATTTATGTTTAACTTCCTCAATTTCCATTGAATTAAAACTAATTTTATTTTAATCATCCCTATTTATAATTGACCTTAATCTCATTATTCCTCTTACACCCTTCTTACGAATATCCTTATCAGTCTGAAAATTATTTTAAAATACACCATTCTGATCAAAAGTCTTATCAATCTTTGAATCAGACTCTAGATTAAGTTTTTCAATAATCTCAATAGCAAGTGGTGATACTCTAGAAAAAACAACTTTCACACCAGTTTTAAAAACATGCTGTTCCTTCAAACTCAATATCAGATGAATAATTAGAAATAACATCTATCCAAAAGTTAGAATGTTTTCCTTTTCTTAGTTTGACTTCTTTTACATATTCCGTCTTTTCACTTGAAATCTCTTGGAATCGTAATGTGTATGAAAACATCTTTATTTAGTGTTAAACAAAACTCTATTTTAACTTAAAATTTAACCCTTAAATATGGAGAATAAACTAACTCTCTGCAAGTTTTGTGATAGATAAGCCCTTGTTATTTATAAATATTCTTCTTTCTGTTTAAATTGCAAATCAGAAACAATAGATGATAAGAGAAAGTTTAATAAGGAAAAGGGGTATCTTAAAAAATATAAAGATTCAAATGTTTTATTTTTAAATATTTTAGATGGGGATTATTGTGCAAAGAAAATTAAACTTTTGAAGGAATTTGAGAATGAACAAATCTTTATAGGTTCAATGATTGAGCTAAACATTATGCATTGGTTAATTTAAAAAATTGTCCACCCATCCATACAAGCTCCACCCGCACATTCACCCATCCACCCATCCACCCATCTATTCACCCATCCACATCAAACCTCATCCACATAATCCCGACCCAACGACCCCATGTCCCAATGACAACGACCCCCTGCCCACACAAACCCTTGCTCACACAAACCCCTGCCCCAACCCCTGCCCACGCAAACCCCTGCCCCACACACAACATGTTTATTTAATTTAAAAAAGTTTCCCAAGGTTAAAAGGGGAGACAAATAAATATACCTTGGGATAAAAAGGGGCTCTACTTTTTAGGGAAAAAAATATGAATCGCTGAAAATCCCCCATTCATTTACACGGGGAAAAGTGAGCCAGAATCAGTATATTCACCCAAAAAACGTCCATATACCCGAGCGGCCATTTTACCAGACGCTATTCAAACCTCCATCTACCCGAGCGGTCATTTTACCAGACGCTATTCAAACCTCCATCTATCCGAACGGCCATTTTACCAGACGCTATTCAAACCTCTATCTACCGGAGCAGCCATTTTACCAGACGCTATTCAAATCTCCATCTACCCGAGCGGCCATTTTACCAGATGCTACTCAAACCTCCATCTACCGGAGCGGCCATTTTACCAGACGCTATTCAAACCTCCATCTACCGGAGCGGCCATTTTACCAGACGCTATTCAAACCTCCATCTACCGGAGCAGCCATTTTACCAGACGCTATTCAAACCTCCATCTACCCGAGCGGCCATTTTACCAGATGCTATTCAAACCTCCATCTACCCGAGCGGCCATTTTACCAGATGCTATTCATACCGACATGTATACCATTTTACGTTTTTACCTACATGTATACCATTTTACATTTTTACCTACATGTATACCAAGCGGCCGTTTTACCAGACGCTAGTCAAACCTCCATATACTCAAGCGGCCGGTTTACCAGCTGCTATTCAAGCCTCCACATACTCAAGCGGCCGGTTTACCAGCTGTAAACCAAGCCTCCACATACTCAAGCGGCCGGTTTAACAGCTGCTATTCAAGCCTCCACATACTCAAGCGGCCGATTTACCAGCTGCTATTCAAGCCTCCACATACTCAAGCGGCCGGTTTATCAGGGCTATTCAAGTTTCCACATACTCAAGCGGCCGGTTTATCAGCGCTATTCAAGTTTCCACATACTCAAGCGGCCGGTTTATCAGCGCTATTCAAGTCTCCACATACTCAAGCGGCCGGTTTACCAGCTGCTATTCAAGCCTCAAGATATTCAAGCGGCCGGTTTACCAGCTGCTATTCAAGCCTCCACATACCCGAGGGGCCAGGTTTTCTCCAGGAAGCCCAGGGTTGTGGAGCTGAAAGTCCAAGTTGCTCGGGGTTCAAAGGGTTAATGTTGAACGTTGTCGAGTGTTATATGGATTGAGTTTTTTTTGGGGGGGTTCTGTATGCTGTAAGGTTGAGGAATACTGCCAACCACAGCTTCTCAAATCTGTTAGAAAGGTAGTGCTGTGTTCTGTGTACCATTGTAATTTATGCTGGCACACTAAATGTTGATCTTTGCTTCTTTCAGGACTCTCAGTATGTGGTTGCCATCCGTAGCTACTCCACCAGTGACAGTAGCCTCCTGCGATTCCACAAAGGAGATCTGATCAAACTCCTACCCATGGATGGACTTGAACCAGGCATGCCTTTTGCTCCATTTATTTTTCTATCTTTCTTTCTGAATATTTTTTTGTTTGTTGTTGTTTTTGTTGTGGTTGTTGCTGTTACATGCATCAGGTGAGGGTAAATTTGTTTGCTGTTCAGTTAGGGGACAATTAAGAACCAAAAGGCTAGTTGGGTTAGACTCGTTCGGGTATTTCTAAAGTTCACAAAATAATTTGACAATTAATTTTAAGACATCAAAGCACTGACAATGGAGCAAAGGGTTAGGTATATGGATAGGAATAGAAAAACAGGTAATGGATAAACAATTAAGAATGATTAAATTGAGATACAGACATGCAGGTAGCACGATAAGGTAATTGAAGATGGATTGTTCAGGGGCACGCATCCAGAGAGCTGACAGACACAGAATGCTGGCACTCGGCAGAAGGTCGATAACAAGAAAAAGACAATTGATAGACAACACGATATGCTGATGGGTGCTCACCTGAAAGGTACCCACCCAGTCAACTGGAGTCGAGATCAAGATTGCCTTGACTCAGGAAGGAAATTGCAGAGACAAAAAAACAAATGTGAAATTTTAAATTTAAGTCAGTACTGAGATTAAGTTAAGATAATTATAGGGAGAATTAACTGGGAATATATATATATATATATATATATATATATATATATATATATATATATATATATATATATATATATATATATATATATAATTCCACTTCTTACGGTGGCATGATTTCATGCTTTCACCTGGCTATTATTAACGGTGCATTGCCACTGCTACCGAGTATTGGGGCACCACTGATGTAGTGGCCCCTATTACCAGTTCACCGGTACTCATTTTGCCGACCCGGGAAGGGTGACAGGCTGAGTCAACACCGCCTGGTGTTAATTCAGCGGGTGACAGGGCTTGAACTCAGGACCCTTCGATCCCAAGCCCACCACCCTCACCACTAAGCCAACACCAAGCTTAACTGGGAGATACCATCGCAATAAACAGTGAAATCATGATTACACGAGTAGAAGCCATTTATACGTGTGTCCATTCATGGATTTTATGTCCACATTGATGTCTCTTAGATCTAGAGGGATGACTGATGCCCCAATACTCTTACGGCCACTTGCCCTTCGTACTACCCCCTGCTCAGGATCTTATTCCTCTTTCATAAGCAGTGCAAGGCTGCGAGGTAGCATCATTGGCTAATATAAGAGCGCAGCTTCGCCGCTGATGCAATGCCCTCTGCTGGTTAGGACAGGAATTTGGAATTTGTTCAGGGTGCTGGCAGTAGCTCATTTAATCTTTGCAATTAAAGACACCGTGGGATTATCATCCACCAACTCATGCCGGTAGACAAGACGCCAGTTTAACGTCCATCCGAGGGATGACACAAACATTGATGAATCACCCTGCCTGTGAAACACCGGGATGACAGTTTATAACTGGGTCGGGATTCAAACCCAGGCTCGACAGCTTCGAGGTGAATCTGTGTACTTATAAGCCATCCTGCCAGCGCATGCTCAGGGTGGATATTAAACACAATTCAGGGACTTTCGGTATTTGTACTTGTCTACATATTACTTGTGAAAAATGGCACAATTTTTGAATTAAGTACGAAATACAATCACAATGTGTGGCCTTCAACAGAGAGGAATGAAGTCTACCGCTATCCGGATTGCCACTTGCACCGACACGAAGCGATCCAAGATGCTTGTAACATCGTTGGCCTCATTTCCTTGATCTTGGCTCTCTACAGGTTTCTATTTTGGCTGCCTGATGAAGAGGACAGTCATACATTTGGAGGACAAACAGGGCACCACAGAGTTTGGTCTGTTTACTTGCCTGTCATGCTGTGGTGTGATTTGCTGTGGCTTCTTGTTGTTGTTGTTGGTGGTGGTGTTGTTTTGTAATCCGCTTCCCTGCGAGTCATTTGCCAATCTTCATTTGGTAAAATATGACGAGGAGCATTCAAAAAAAATTATACGAACGAGATACCCGCAAATAGTCCACAGAACGAGCGAATGTGTTTCAAATGGTCAGGAGAGGAGGAGATTGGGACCACACCATACTCTGTGCAGAGCGTCGGTGCTGTTTTAGCCGTCTCATTGGCTATTGGGAACAATTCTGCATGGGTCGCCACTCCGACACAGTATACCAGTAAGCTGGCACTCGTTTTGCCGACCTCGGAAGGATGACAGGTCGAGTTAACCCCACCTGGTATTAATTCAACAGCGGAGTGGGATTTGAACTCAGGAACCCAGGATCCAAAGCCCACCACCCTAACTATTAAGCCAACACCAGGCATAGGTGATGAACAATAGTCCAAAACGATACTGACCAGAACAATCACAGTGACAAGGCCATTTGATGGTCATTTGATGACCGGAACACAGCAACAACATGATGCCAAACAAATTTTATTCACAAGTCAGGACAGAAGAGAACTCAGACCTTTTCATGGATGGCATCTGGTGGAACTCTTCTTATGAAGTAGTATGATAAAATATTTTGTGTTTTTTTATTAATTTATTTTTACACAAACTTTTTTCAGTTACATTTTGGAGTCATTGCAGTGTCTGCCACTCATAAGCACTTTGATAGACCTTGTTGAAGAAGCTCAAGAGATGGAACCTGGGATGCAATGCTACATGATGACCACCTTCTGGGTGATGAATGTGTTGATGCAGGCTGGCATTTTGGCATGCGCCGAGGCCATTCTGGCTTGTTTCCAGCCGAGTATGTGCAGACAACAGCCGGACCAGAGCCTGAGACTCCATCAGAGTCGCCATTGCCCTGCCCACACATTGATCCTGATCGCAAAACTGAGGTACCTACCTTTCGTGCCATTCACATGAGATGCTTTGATGCAATTCAAATGTATATGTTTGTATATATGTGTATATATGTGTGTGTGTGTGTGTGTGTATATGTATATGTATATATATATATATATATATATATATATATATATATATATATATATATATATATATATATATATATATATATATATAATGTCTTTTGCTTTCACAATAAGTATTTTGTAATCTCACATTCAAAGATGACATTTCATTGCTAACTGAATAAATGATTAATGTCCCTAAATCCAAGCTTCCCACTCACTCTCACTTCTTGTTGAACTCCTCAGTCTTTCCTTTCCTGATTTTATGGAATTGGCTTTGAGTGTTTGTACAATCCCACTCTTCCCTCCAGTATTTCAATCCCACTGTTCAAGGTGTAGATGACAAGACGTACAGATTGTAGATGACAATCCCATATGCATCTGTTCCCCATGGACTTCTTGTCATTTTCTCGAAGTTTCTCCCAGATGTCAGTGTGCACGTGCAGGTGCATGCGTGTATGCATGCTTTTCATTCCTTGCAAAGCAAAATTACATCCTCTGTTTTATTCTACTAGCAGAGTACCACCCTACAGGTGATCTTGTTCCAAGCATGTAATGCGTTCTTCTGAGGCATACTTCATTTGGGTGGTGTATAGGTAACTGACAGCTCCGTATATGCAAAAACAAATAACTCTGGTTACGTGCATAAAGCAAACACATATCTACTGCTAATAATTCAAAACACCTCACTGCACTGGAAAACGTGGTGGACAGGAATACTGTACTGTAAATGATGGACACTTGTAATACCCTCCACCACCTAGGGGTGGTGCTACATGATAAAAAATTTACATGGAGAATTTGTGTCCCCACCCTCCTTCCCTCAAGACCACCGGAAAGATAAAAACATCCCTACACATTATTTGGGGTCATGCTGATCCAATGTAGCAAGTATGGATGTAATTTACCCAGAACTGTAGGAGTGGCATGACAAACACACACAACCATACAAACAATTACAGTAAGGATACTAGCAAAGGTACCCGGCATTGCCCAGCAATGCAGAGTCTCTCCCTCCTCCTCCCCTCCTCCCACCTCACACCCCTCTCTCCAGACACCAACCCTTTCCCCTCCTCCCACTCCATGCTCCTCCCTCTGGAATCCATCCCCTTCCCCTTCCCTCTCCCACCCCACACCCTCTAGACTCCCACCCTAACCCTTCCCCTCCCTCCTCCCACCTCCCACCTCACACCTGCACTTTTCCCCTCCCTCCTCTCACAAAGGAATTTTTGCAGGGTGTATTTAAAGTGTGTGCACATATTAACTTCTAACAAACTCAAATGAGCTAAGATCCTCGTCCTCTTAATGATGACGTCATAAAAACGAATATGACGTCATTGTGATGTATCAGGTTTGCGATAAATTATCTGTGCTAATGCCCGGCTTGATTCTCGCAAACAAAACTCAAACAGCTTGCCAAGTTTCGGAGATAATGGTATATGCGATTTCCATTAGCGGCGATATTATGACGTCAACTTTTTTTCTAGGAATAATTTCCAAAATCGGAGATGGTTACTGCCTGCGCGTGGGCTTTCTGCATATACATGGCAAGTTTCACGGAGATCCGATGAAAACTCTGGGTTGTGAAATAAAAAATGTC
>NC_140968.1:11210273-11220273 GCF_056783735.1 Eptatretus burgeri | reverse complement strand
TATGCTCGCTTGTACTTCCGTCAACCTCTCCCACCGTATGTATTGACATACAATATATATATATATATATATTTATATATATTTTTTTTTCAGTGACGAAGACCCAGTGAGACGTAAGCACACTTATTATGTGTTTAAAAAAGTGTACTCGGATAAAAATTAAAGAACAAATTTTTTAACTGAATTAAACTGTGGATTCACACTTGAGAAATGTTCAAGACAGGTGTTTACATTTGAGAAATGTCTTGGTCACGTGTTTGCTTTACAATGGCTGTTGAGGAAGCTTTTATGAGGTCTGTGGCGTAATTTATTATAATCCTCTCCGAAGGAGAGGGAATTGCGCTTGGGTCTGTGTGTCTGTCTGTCTGTTTGTTTGTTTGTTTGTTTACCCTGTAGCAGCCACAGCATTTCAGCGATCATGAACAAACTGCGTATAGATGTCGGCCATGGTCCAACTTAGACACTTGTCGTTTTTGGCGAATCTAGGTCAAAGGTCAAGGTCACCGACAAACCGAAATTCTTATTTTCGCAATAACGTCCGCTAAATTGGTCGTATCGACTTCAAACCAAATCCAAAATGTGCATCTTCCAATTCTGCATCCAACCATACATCTCATTGGGGTGTCACACCAACACCCTTCTTTGCGGTCGGGGGTCGAATGTCAGGGGGGTTGGATCAAAACTTTCAAATTGCGATAAAAACGCCATTTCAAGTCCGATTGACTTCCAAGTTATGATCATGACCAAACTAAGTGCTGTAACTCATTAAACAGTAGCACTATTGGCTTATAAGAACCAAATTGATTTCCAGGTTTTTGTTTTTTCAGCGATCATGAAGATATGACAAAGTTATTCCGGCAATTCCTTGCTCAACGAGCAATTTCATTTGTTTGTTTGTCCGTCCACACTGAACTTTAATGTTTTTCTCCGCAACCGCTTGTTGGATTGAGACGAAATTTTCACCATCGGTGCGACTATTCAGGTAGAACGTTTTGATGATAATTATTTCGTCAGAGGTCATGTGGTGTGGCAGTCATGTTGGAAAAACGGAAAAACTTTGCAACTCTGTATCTCTGCAACCGCATCAAGGAAAAAATTAAAACTTTGCATATAGCAAGGACTCCTCATGAGGAATAAGTGTGGTTTTTTTTAATGACGTCATAGGTGCCTTCATTTTGATGTCATAATTGCACATGGAGAACTCTACATCTGATCAGTATGAAAAATTTTGAGGGTCATCTCGGGATAAAATGGTCCACAGAAAAATATTTGTTGACGTCATTGGTTACGTGATTTGGCAGCCATATTGTTTTGTTTTTTTAAACCTTCAAAAATCTTTTTCTCTGAAGTGGTTTAATAGATCGAGGTGAAACTTGACACGTATGACCGCCTGTCCATGAGGAACAAAAGGTTCACACATGATATCATAGGTCACATGGTTTTACAGCCATATTAGATTTATCCTCAAACCTATAAAAAAAAATCTTCTCCAGAATAGCTGGACAGATTAGAGGGGAAACTTCACACATGGTCTTCAATCCTTGGGTGTGTACACGTTTGTTCAGGAATAATTGATAGGTCACATGGTTTGGTAGCTATATTGGATTGAATCAAAATCTTAGATGTTTTCTCTGGAACCACTTATTAATTATCAATTGATTTTAAACTTCACAACTATGATCTAGTGGTGATGGGGAATACATGTTTTAAATTTCAACTTGATTAACACATGGTCTGGCAGCTAGAATTATTTAATTTTTTGGGGGTTCTTTTTTTATTCTCTTTTATTTTATTTTATTTTATTTTTGAATAACTCTTACTTGGCTGTTCCTGGATGGGTTTGAGGGTAGAGGAGTATCAGCTGAAATGTGAATCCTATCCATGTTCCTCCTGATGACTTCATCTTTGCTTTTTGCTTGTTTGGGTTCCTTCTGATGACTCCAATGCAGGACTGTACCTATTCGGTCTTCCATTTGATTTGAATTTAATTTATTTTAATCCCATTCTAAATTAAATTGAATAATAAACGTCTTGGGTCAGGGTCAGGTGTCTGATCAAAGCGGGGTTGCATCAAAGTGGGACATCTTGGTACCCACCCAGTCATTGCTGCCAGCAGTTATAAAGTGACAGTTCTAATTATGTCTCTTATTACTGATGTAACATACCAGTACACAAACACCACACAAAACTACACAAAATACACGACACAAAACAAGTCCTAGCGAGGGTCTGCAATCTGTGATTGATCTTTTTCTCGTTATGACTTGTAATACCAGCTCTCAGCACTTCCCTGAGTAGGATTTGTTTTTGTTTTTTTTTGCAAATTCCAGCTTCATGATGTTCCTCACACTCAACATTTCTGCTTTGTCATGTTTACTTATAATGATAATATTCAAACATGTTTGGTGTCCAGGAGTATGAATCTTTTTTTTTTCCAACACCGAAAAGCTTCCTGTTTTCACCACCTAAAACCAGTTTAGCAATACAGTGCATAAAATTCACGCATGCACGCACTTCTTGAGTTATTACAGTCGGATGATTATCTTGGCGAGACATCCAAAGCAACAACCTCACCCAGTCTAGGACAGGCTCATTGTCAAAGAAGCTCGAGCTGCATTATCGGCTCTTCCTATTGAAGAATATCACTCAATTAAATTCATATTTGGTGTTTTTCAGAGCTCCTTCACGGTGGAGGAAAAAAGAGCCAATTGTGCCTCCCGATCCTGCAGATTTAGTCAAATACAATAAGGTAAGAGTTAAGTATTCCTCCCCACACTTGCTGCCCCACATTCCTCCCCACACCCATTGTTTTGTTTTGTTTGTTTGTTTGTTTTTTTATATTAAAGGCATCAGTCATGGACTACGAGTCCTCATCAAAGCCAGTCCTTAAATATAAGAACTGCATCGATAGAAAAGTGAAGAAAGAGAGAATAGTCTCAGAGTATTAAGTCAAGGGTGTCAATAATTTTGTCAATGCCATTTCTTTTTATTTTCTGATTTAAAAGGATATATTAAGTTCTGAATCAAAAACAAAGGTTCCGTAATATTAACAGCGAAATAAAGAATTGTGGAGACAAAATACTTTTGTCAATTTCAATTTATTTTTAGAGAAAATTGTGAGTTATTTGGAAAAAATTGCAAGGGTGAAAAATACTTTTGGCCACGACGACATAAATCAAAGGAAAGTCCTAGCATGCAATTTTAATGTTTGTATAAGTGTGATCTGTGCTGCCCAGTGAGGGCTTGATTTAATTAATTTAATTTATCATTTCCCTGTACACAAGTCTGCGTGTCCTCATTTCCCTGTTTGTGTCTTTCGATTCGCATGATTTGCTCCAAACTGCTCGTCTCGTCCACCTTTTCCCTCATATTCATTATAAATAAACCCTTTAAAAGGTAACAAAGTGTCTTCCATCCACCCACCTTCCATGCGTGTGCCATCAATTTTAGCTCATTTGGGTGACTCTGGGGAACGGTGGAGTAATAATTGCATCGTATTAATTTATAATCTGCGTTACCTGGTTATCCGCATTCGATTATACTTCTCTACGTACTATCTCTAATCCCTCCTGCATGCCTTACTTGACCTTGTCACTCCATTTGTTCCTTTGCAGTCGCCGATCCAAAGGTCTCTGATCGAATCGAATGAACCCAAGATTGACAAAATGGCTGCAGACCTTTTCCTGGGTAAGTCCCAAGTTACACTCTTACACACTCATTGGAATTGTCTCGTTGATATGAAATCACCGAGAGAAAAATTAAAGCAATTTGGGAGTTTTACCTTTCAATAGAAGTATCATATTGTTTTTATACAAACTAGTTTTATTCATTGTTTGAGCCACTTGTCAGTGCAAGATAAAAGCCAATACCTGTGCCAAGGTGCATCAAACAAACCACAACTGAGAGAGATGATAAACTTTGAACTACACGTTATTCTGGCGAACTCTCATTTTATATTGGATAGCTGTGAACGCCATATTCAGCCAGACGAATATGAACACAAGTGAGACTGATCAACATCATTTGATAATGGCATCACTGATGACACTTTAGGCACACTGACGATGACGACTATAACTATTACTACTACTACTACAACTACCACTACTACTAATATTACCACCACTACTACTACGACTACTACTATTACTTCTTCTTTAATGTCCCCATTTATTCCCACACTTTGTGGGGTCAACTGAGAGGAAAGTTTTCCCAAGTCTTTCATGAACCACCTGGCCAGACCTGATGTTCACCGAACAGGAGCTGGTTATATAGAGCAGCAATTTGTTCATGGGTGCCTGCAACAACTCACCTAATCTTAGCACAATTAACATCCACAAAATAATGCTAGTGGATGGGACACCCAGCTTTCCACATATCCGAAGGACGGTGCACCTTGTGATGCAATGCCTTGCCTGCGCAGCATCGCTCGGACAGTTTATAGTCGAGTCGGGAATCAAACTTGGACGAGGCAGCTCCAACGCAAGTTCTCTATCTCTGCGGCAGCCTGTAAACACAACTCGACCATCTTGGGGTTTCATGAAATAACTCGGTTAGAGATGTTCGGCTGTTTGTAAAGGCCCTGTCACACCTTGACGATTTAGCCAGCGTATGCCGACGTATGAAAAATTTGTCGAAAACGCTGGCACACGTCGAATACGTTATGGGCAAGTTTTGTATACATTAAGAGCATGCTGGCATACGTCGTAGTACGCCGAGCTTGTAGACAAATTTTAACATGCTTGAAATTTTTCGACGTATGCCAGCGTATGACTCGCACGTTCCGCATACGCTGGCATAAGTTGAAGGCACGTTACGCGATCGTTGACACACGTCGACACACGTTACTTGTAAGTTACTCATCAGTCGAAACACCTCGAGGTAATGTTTAGCGTCAGTGTTCCAGACTCCATGGTTTTTTTTATTTTTATTTTTTTCTTCGGTATGACGGTAATGTTGACACTTCGATTTCTAGTGCGGTTATAATATAATATAATTAATAGGCTGCCGCTCAACGATTTAAATCATAACCGCACTAGAAATCGAAGTGTCAACATCACCGTCATGCCGAAGAAAAACAAACAAACAAAAAAAAAAACGATGGAGTCTGGAACACTGACGGGTTCCTCCTGTGTGAACCCCATTTTTATATACCAATTCCCCTAAACGCTGCCAATATGCCATTATACGGTAGCTGTAAGTTAGAAACACGTTCAGTAAGTTCTGTGGTCATCCGGAAGACGTCAAATACGTCTACATACGTCAATATGCGTTGGAGATACGTTACACATAGGTTAAAACCACGTTACTCATAGGTTCAAAGCACGTTGCTCATAGGTTCAAAGCACATTACTCGTAGGTTAGAAATAAATTTTGGGTACGCTAAACATTACCTCGACGTGTTTCGACTGATGAGTAACTTACAAGTAACGTGTGTCGACGTGTGTCAAGGATCGCGTAACGTGCCTTCAACTTATGACCAGCGTATGCGGAACGTGTGCGTCATACGCTGGCATACGTCGAAAAATTTTCAACATGCTGAAAATTTGTCGACGTACTCGGCGTACTACGACGTATGCCAGCGTGCTTCGGTGTACTTCAGCGTACTCTTAACGTATACAAAACTTACCCATAACGTATTCGACGTGTGCCAGCGTATTCGGCAAATTTTTCATACGTCGGCATATGCTGGCGAAAACGTCAAGGTGTGACAGCGGCTTAAAGAATGATTGAACATGTTCTGCTGTACATAACACTGAACAACAAATTTCAAAAAATTTTTTTTACTGGAGATATGTAAAGTGATTAAGACTAATTTGGGTACGCTGATTTCAAAAATCATAACCGTTTTGCTGTATCACGTCAGGATTTTCAGGAAGAGAAATATTCCCATTGCCTAGAAGTCAGGATTTCAATGAAATTTACATATGTCTTTAACATGTCTATTTCGTACAATTGTTGTTAACTTGTGTTATATTTCTTTCTTTCAGATAAAGATGAGTAGGCGTTCCTGTACCAATCATCCTGACAACTTCTGTTATGTCTGTGGTCGGTATACCAAAAAAGATCAACAGCGAAGTATATCTACAGCAGTGAAAATGAAGGCCGCCTACTTTCACTACTTCGGGTGTAAGGTGGGGGACCAAGAACAGAGCTGGGCACCACACATCTGCTGCACAAGCTGTCACACAACCTTGACTCAGTGGTTGGTGGGCAAGCGCGCGAGCATGCCATTTGCGGTGCCCATGATATGGCGTGAGCCGCAGAATCATCATGATGATTGTTATTTCTGCTGCACAAGCATCGCCGGCTTCAACAAGAAGAATAAAGGTCACATCAAGTACGCTGACTGCGTCTCTGCTCGTAAACCTGTGCCTCATGATGACGAGAACCCCGTTCCAACACCTCCAGCTGATCAGAACATAGCTGTAAGCAGTGGTGAAGAGGATGGTGATGATGAACCTTTTGAACCCGACACTCAAGAATCACACCTTCTGAACCAGGGAGACTTAAATGATCTTGTAAGAGATCTCTCGCTGTCAAAGGCGAAGGCAGAGCTGCTTGGATCAAGGCTGCAGCAGTGGAATCTACTTGAACCTCACACCAAGATATCCTTGTTCAGAGCACGTCACAGAGACATGGCTGAGTTCTTTGAGATGGAAGACACGATGACATTCTGCAGTGACATCAACGGTCTGTTGAAAGAACTTGGGTGTGATCACGATCCTGCAGACTGGCGCCTCTTCATCGACTCGGGGAAGAACAGCTTGAAGGCTGTTTTGCTCCACAATGGCAACGAGAAACCATCAGTCCCACTGGCTCACGCGTTCGGCATGACAGAGACCTATGAGACTATGCGGCAGCTGCTTGATTCCATCAAGTACAATGACTTCAACTGGCACATCTGCGGAGACTTGAAAGTGGTGGCGCTTTTGTTAGGGCTGCAGTCAGGCTACACAAAATACATGTGCTTCCTTTGTCTCTGGGATAGCAGAGACGACAAGAATCACTGGACGAAGAAAGATTGGGAAGAGCGAAAAGAGCATGTACCTGGTCGACACAACGTGAAGCATGTCGCCCTTGTCGACCCAGCCAAGGTTTTCCTTCCACCAATCCACATAAAGCTCGGCTTGATGAAAAGTTTTGTACGGGCAATGGATCTGAATGGGCGTGGGTTTTTATACCTCAAGGAAAAGTTTGGCAACACCTTGTCGGAGGCCAAGATCAAGGCTGGTGTCTTTGTTGGACCGCAAATCCGACAGATTATGAAGGATGAAACTTTTCCGACAACTCTAAACCCCAAAGAGCTGGCAGCGTGGAGGAGCTTCAAAGCTGTGACGGACAACTTCTTGGGGAACGAGCGCGCGGACAACTATGAAGAAATAGTGCAGCAGCTGCTGGAGTCCTTCAGGAAACTTGGCTCCAGGATGTCCCTGAAAATCCATTTCCTACACCAGCACCTGAACTTCTTCCCTGACAACTTGGGAGCAGTCTCGGACGAGCACGGCGAGCGATTCCACCAAGAGATTTCACTCATGGAGACGCGTTACCAAGGGCGGCACAACCCGAACATGATGGGCGATTTCTGCTGGTTCCTGCATCGTGAAACTGACACAGAGCAGCACAAACGCAAAGCCAAATGCCTAAAGCATTTTTAATTACATTCTAGTGGAGTTTTTCTGTAATTTCTATAATTTTGAAACATTCATGATGAAATAAATGAATAAATGAATTTTTGTAAATTTCATTGAAATCCTGACTTCTAGGCAATGGGAATATTTCTGTTACTGAAAATCCTGACGTGATACAGCAAAACGGTTATGATTTTTGAAATCAGCGTACCCAAATTAGTCTAAATCACTTTACACATCTCCAGTAAAAAATTTTTGTTGTTCAGTGTAATCAGCAGATTCAGGATTTTGAAAACGCAACGACGGTGTTCATGTGTACTCACAACAAACTCCTGAAAAATAACTGGTAAGCATTGCTAGTCCCTGAAAAAACCCATTTGAACAGTTTTCAAAATGAACATAATGAACATTTCAAAATTCAGGAATCACTGAATTGAGGGATAATTTTTTTTTCTTTTTTGACGGAGTTCTGACTGCCATGTTTTTATGCGATAACCTGAGCTGACTTTGCCACACATGACGACCATGCGTTCCTGGATAGTTCTTCTGATTATCTCCGTAAACGATGTATGGCACGATATCTCAAAAAAGTTGTGGACGGATTCGGACGAAACTTGGTGGACAGGTTGGCTGTGTGGCAAGGAAGATTTGATTCGACTTTGGGGAAGATACGAATCCGGATCTGGATCCGATAATTATTTAATATTTAAAGTGATTCTTCACCATTAAGAGATCAGGGCCAAAACTAGATATAGCACGATATTTCAAAAATGTATTGGGCCCGAAATGTTCTCGTGAATCGGGCATTACGTGGCAGAGGTATGCGTTCTACCGAGTGCCCTTCGAGTTCTATTTCTGTTATTAAACACTTCATAATTTATCAACCTTCTAAATCTTGGACGTTCTTGGTGAATTACAATTACTAAGAAGATGATATCGCTTATTGGCACGTGAAAATTGGTCTCCCCATTTCTCTTTTGAACAGAAAATGAACACACATGAACACAAACAAAAAGACAGTCGAGTTGTGATGGATATCAATATTGTTGCGGCCACGGGTACCGAGACACCAGCTTGTCACTCAGGGGGGTTAATCCCCGTTTGTCCTCGGTAGAGCCGGACCTGGGGCCACCGCTCACAATTAACGTTGTGGTACGGTGGGTTGTTTTAGAACCACGAACCCCACCCAGTTAACCACGAGTTCCAGTGTCCGCCGTCTAATTATGCCGTTTAACTAGAGGTCACGTGGTTACCTGAGCGCGCCCTCGGCAAAGCACCAATATTATCTGATTAGATTTTAATTGGGGCGGCCGAGCGTTTTAACTGCTGGTGCGTGTCGACTATTCTTGGTCAAATCTTTGGTAATTACCTCCCAGTCTATCTCGGTTCGGACAATGCTAGATCAATGGGAGGAAAGGACAAACACGGACAGGTTGGAAATCGACAAATAATTTACGAATAAGGAAATAAATAAATAAAAAGAAGTTTTTATTTTCTGAGGTAAATAAATAAATTCCAAAGCAATTAAAATGACTAATTACTCAGGCAAAATCAATCGAAATGACAGGAAAAAGACAGAGAGCAGATGCTTATCGGGGGGGGGGGGGGAGTTGACTTACTTACAACTAAACACAGACAAGAGTACCCAGTATATCATTCAGGGGTGGGGGTGGGGAGAAGAGTCGTCTCGCTTACCAGAGAGTAGTTGTCCATGAAGTGAAAACGTCCTGAAATATGTGTGTGCATGTCTTGTCCGTCGCCAGAACCCAGCCTTGCCGTGCACCCACTCGCCAACAGCCTTGAACGCCAGTCGACGCCTGGGGGGCACCGAGGTCGTCTGTCGTGGGTTTAGACCCTGGTGCTGCGACACGGGCAGCTCCTCACACTTCATGAAACTGATGTCGAGTGACCCACATGGTCATGACCCGCGCCTCACTCGTTGTGACTGACCCGTGCCTCACTCGTTGTCGGCGCTGCTCACACCCACACGCGCACCACATGCTCGCTTGCTCAAGCACTGGAAAGGACGAACTGACTGGCGAATTGTCTTGTTGTTGGCGCTGGTCAGACACCCACATGCTCACTCGCTCGCTTGCTTTTCTCACTTGCTCGCTTCCTTCCCTCGCGCGCTTCCACGCTTTTTGTTCGCTCGTGCTTGCTCGCTCGCGCTTCCTTTCAGGCTCACTTGCCCGCTTCCCGCTCGCTTTTCTTCTCCTTTTTTGAACAGACCTCTCCAATTCTTTTTATATATGTGGCCCGTCTCAGCGGGCACAGAGTCCCTCCAAGCTCACCCCGCCACACTTGAGCACCGTTACCATGACAACCCGTGCGCTCGAAAAAGGGCGGGCCTCAGCGCTCGCGAAAGAAAT
>NC_140968.1:11190273-11205273 GCF_056783735.1 Eptatretus burgeri | reverse complement strand
TTGGCGGCGGAGGTTTTGCACTCTACCGAGTGCTCCCCCTCCAGTCACCTCCACAACCGAAGGTGAAGGAGGTTATGTTTTCACCCCTTTCTGTCTGTTTGTGCGTAGGATATCTCAAAATGTTGCGGACGGATCTGGATGGTATTTTGTGGACAGGTTGGGTGTGTGGCAAGGACGGACTGATAAGATTTTGGTGAAGATCCGGATCCAGATCCGACTACTATAATTTTTTCAAGTGATTCTTCACCATTGAGAGGTTGGCCCAAAAATGATATAGAAAATGATATCTCAAAAAGTTGTGGACGGATTCGGACGAAATTTGGTGGACATGTTGGGTGTGTGACGAGGAAGAATTGATTTAATTTTACTGAAGATCCGTATCTCGATCCGGATACGAGAATTATTTAATTTTAGAGTGATTCTTCACCATTGAGAGATCGGGCCAAAAACGATATACAGTAGTACTATACATCATGATACTTCAAAAATGTATTGATCCCGATATGTTCTTGTGGAATCAGGCATTACGTGGTGGAGGTATGTGCTCTACCGAGTGCCCTTCTAGTTTTCTTTCTGATGTTCTCAAACTAGCAGTCATCAAAGGTACTGTAATCAGTTTAAACTGTTTAAAACATTCTAGCTTATAGTTATGATCATGCCCAGAACAGGCATCCCTTCTGCTCCTTCTATGTTTTGTGACTCCTTGTAAATTGTATTGTATGTAACATGTGCTCACGATGGAAAGGACTTCCTCAAGTGGCATTTGCAATGTCTCAAAAGGGATTTGGTCCTGGTTATACGTGTGTTTACTATTAATGTGCCAGGTCTGTGTGTTCATGGTACGCATAGTTGGTGGAAGTGTGGCATAAATGCAGGTACTGTCCTGGATGGTTCTGATGTCCGGCTTGCTGCAATGTTATCGCTAGATCGTCTCAAGAAAAATAAAATCGCCAAATTTTACACCCGAGTGGTGGATCAGCCTTTTCTACGTGCATGGACTTGAAGAGCTCGAGGGACCTCGGCCAGGCCAGTGCGCAAAAAAAAAACCACCTCACTTGGTTAATCGAGAGAGCTCGTAGAACACCTTAACCTGCATCGTCTCGAGAAAAAGGACATGGGAATTAAACTTTTGCTTTGCCTTTCTGAACACGATCTGTATTTCCTACGTGCTGCGATGTTGTCTGAATCTCGATATTCCCGAATGCTGAGAACGCGAGCGACAAATTTGATCGGTTGAAATGGCGTCATATTTTGTCCAAGTACTGCACTGCAAAATTGGACGTTTTTGGAAGTGGCAAGAAGACGATATGTGCTCTGCAGTGTTCAAGTATATATAATTCATTTGAAATAAAATAAAGATTTTAAACGCTGCAGGGGAAAAAAAAAAACTTTTTTTTGTGGAGCACCATGGGTTTCAGTCCCAGAATCTCTCCACACACACCAGACAAATCCCTCTTCTAATTTCTCTCCATTTTAATCCCAAAAATCGAGCATGGCAGTCACTGCAGACCTTGATTGATCAGGACGAAAATGAGATGCTTTCTGATGACCTCGCTCGGGTCTCCTCGCCATTGAAGCCCACACATGTGCTGGTGTTGTTGTTGTTGTGGGTACGAAATCGTAGTCAGGTGAAGGTAAACAAACCATTTAAAATTCGTAGATTAAAGAAAATACAACGTGCACTGCAAAATGCCGCACCGCTCGAGCTCACAACAGTACACACGGTGTTTCAGGTGGTGGAAGATGTCATCGAGGAGTTGTGTGTCGAAATGGGCCTGCATCACGCTGAAGCCTGGCGTGAATACACACTCTTCCTCGTCATGAAGCGTGGTTCGTAACGACACAAACGTACAAACCAACACACACACACACACATATATAAACGAAGGTAACTTGCTTCAAACAAGCTACAATATTGTAGAGATTTTTAAAAATTGCATCCCAGGTCGAAAAACCAGTTAAAACCAGTACACATTTTCAACTGGTCTCTATTGGTTCTAATTGGTCTTTAACTGGTCTCTATTGGTTTCAACTGGTACCAGTTAAATTCAGTCAGAATTCCAATTTCCCAGTTGAAAAAACCAGTAGCTCATATTTGTACCAGTTAAAGTCTTACTGGTTCCAGTTGATACCAGTTGCAATGTACTGGTCCCAGTTGATACCAGTTAGTTAAATACAATTGTATTTCAACTGGTAATCTATCACTCTATTCCAATTTCCATATTAAAACCAGTAAGAAACCAACTGGCTTTACTGGTACCAGTTGGCTACTGGTTTTCAACTGGTACCAGTTGACCAGTTAGCTACTGGTCTTTACTGGTTTTTTGACCTGGGATGGTAATTATAAATGCACGCGAAGAGGTTGAAAACAGAGTGAAGTCCATCCTCGCTTCAATCCAATGCAATTCTTGCACTGCGTGGGAATTGATTCTCTTAGAAGGTTCGTGAAGCCACTCGTACTGTTGCAAAAGTGCATTTCAGGTGCTGCCGATTGTCATCATCGAAGGACAAAATCGACTCAAAAAGCCAAAGGTACAGTGAAGAGTGGTGTAACTTGGGTAGTATTTTCCTCCTTCATGGCTGACGATAAATAATCCAACCCACTGTCCGTACCCCTTTCAGAGGATTGGTGCTGCTGAAGAAGTCTCCAGGTTGAGAATACGCTGGGTGGTTTTCCTTTCGCCTTTCCCAGTAGAAGTTAGGGAAGGAATTTGGAGTTTGGCCGACTCTTGCAAAAGACACCTTGGGATCGACAAATCCACAAGTGAACGCTAACAAACCGGACTCCCAACTTGACGTCCCTCCGAAGAACGACGCACGACGATAGAACGCTGCGCCGGCAAATCACCAGGGTGCTGGTTTATCGTTATGTTTGCAAGATTTCAGGTTTACAGTCACCAAATGAACCCCCAGACGAGACAGCACAAATGTGAATACCCCTGACCTCTCATGTCATTCGAATAAGTATGATGTAATCTGATGTTATAAATTAATTGTTGTTGTTCGGTTTGCCTTTGGTGGGTTGCCATTGCGATGAGATATGTTATTTGAGTAAATAAAGACTTGTGTTGTAAAAAATTTAAATATTAAGGATCTGCGTCCGTAAGACTCTGCCTTGTGAGGACGCGATATCCATGTCAGGTGACTCGGTTCGACCGCTGAGCCCGAAGGAATACATGTTGGACATCTCAGCCGAAGCAGAAAAAGTCGATGAAAACCACCGCTTGTGGTTACGCCGTGTGGTTTGGCTACAGCCGCTGCGCTTGGACAATGAAACATACGTCAGAATTCACTATCACCAGGTGTGACGACGTACACAAACGTGTTCTTGGGGGTTTCTGGGTTTTTTTTAAAAGTCTCAGATGTTGATGAATTAAGACCTCATCCCTTCCCTGTGCCCTCAGGTGCTGTCCGAGTTCCTCAAGGGTTTCATGATGAAGCTTGTTGAACACATAAGTGATGAACAAGCACAGAGCATCGCGAAGCTTGCCGCACTACAACACCGGACCCAGTCCATGGCCTACCCACCGACACTGTGAGTAACCCACTAAGTTAACACGTCATCAAGTTCTTCCCGACACTGCGTAGCGAGCGATTGATAACCTTTTATGGTGTACTTGCATTTTAAAAAATCATTTTGCTGAACAACAGGGTTCATTAAATTTAACAGCAACAACAAAAAAAAAACATTCTTTGCCATTATTGAATTTATTTTTACCATTTATGGATAAGCTGTGTTTTTGCCCACAACCTTTTTAGACATAGCATGTTGGGTCGCCAAATGTAGTAGCGATTCATTCATTCATGTATGTGCAGCAAGTGGCTGCTGGTTTGCTTCATTGCTGGGAGAGTGGCTGTGCCGCTGATGAAGTGCCCCCTGTAGTTTCTGGCAGGAATTTTTTATTTGTTCTGGGCAACAGAGATAACTCGCTTCCTCTTCACGAAAGACACCCGTGGGATATTTAACCTCAACTATCACAACCGGCGTCGGTAGACGGATCCTCCGGCTTAACGTCCTTCCGATGGACGGCGCGCACGCTGATGCGTCGCCCTGCAATCCCGCATGCAACACCACAGGATGACAGTCAGTCTATCGCTCGGTCGAGATTCGAACCCAGGGTGGACAGCTCAGAGGCGAGTGCGCGTACCTCGAAACTATCCTGCCGGACCAAAGCACTCACGTTGAGAAGATTTCACCTTTTCTTTTATTCCGAAAATAATTATTTAATCGGCCTTACTGCCGTTATCTTTATATAACTGTTACGCTGTAACATCTCTCTTAACTTGAAAGTCCAACCTCATTTCAAGCTGTGACGTTCACCAACAAGCCTCGTGGACGATTGATCTTGTAATCCATCGAACCTCCCTTTTACCTCCATTTCTCTCTTCGTAGGCGGGAGATCCAGGAACTCATTCCACCCACGTTTGCTCGTCTGAAGCGCATGGAAGACTGGCTACCATTGGTGCTGCAGCAACATCGGCTGCTCAACACCCTCAATCCTCACCAAGCACGTAGCCAGTTCCTGGGTGAGACAAAGTTGTTGTTTCATTACTTGTGAAAATCGAAGATTTTTCAAGTACAGTATATTGGTTGGTCTTGTGTGTTGTTCTGTTTGTCTGTCTATCTGTCTGTTTGTTTGTCGACCGCCTGCAGGTCACAATTTTAAACCGATCTTCACAAAACTTCGCCACATGATAGTGTTCATCATAAGCAAGAAGCCTATCGTTTGAGGTCAACAGGTCAACATCGGCCGAATTTCCAAAATTGTCAATTTTCATCCGATTCACTTGAAATTTGAAGAGCTGCTGCATATTTGGTCATTTAATTCAACCACCAATTAATTTTGAGGTCAAATTTGTTTTATGGATTTCGCAAGTATCGTTTATTTTATTGCACAGACTTACTGGATGTGCTGTGTTTTCCTTTAGTCAGAAGCCAGGATCCTCTTGAACAATACCTCTCAAACGGTGTGCATATTCACATTTATTAGTGTTGTTCACAGTTTGTTGTGGCACTAGGTTGAGAAAACAACTCTTAAAGTTTTCCGTTAAAACTACGTTGCTCTGGGCTTTGTCTTTTTACTAATCACGAGCTCGTGCACCGGTGGGCCAAAAATATTTTAAATCGTCATTTCTCATGTAAATTTGATTTTTGTTTTTGTATCGAGTATCCTCGACGAGGCATGGGGAACCTCAGGCCTGCGGGCGAGATACGGCCTGCTGCATGTTTTGATGCTGCCCGCTTGGCGAGATATTGTTCAATATTTCACATAGCTATGATGTAGGAAGGGCAGCCAGGATAACGTGGAGTTATGCGGATTTGCCTCTGAGCTGTCAAACAGCTTGGTTCGAATCTTGACCCAGCTCAAAATTGCCATCGTGGTGTTTTGTTGATGAATCGCAAAGCGATTCCTCGGATGGACGTTAAACTGGGTGTCCTGTTTGCTGGCATTAGTTGGTGGATGTTGAAGACCTTACGGTGTCCTTTGCGAAGAGTAGGCAAACTGTCGCCGGCACCATGAACAAGTTACATGTTCCTGCACTTGCAGTCGAGTATCCTGTGTCGGAGTGGTCACCCGTCCATGTTGTAACCCTGAGTGGCCTCGGCAAGGAAACTGCCTTGACAGCCCTGTGCACCTAATGGCACAAGGAGGTGAATAAGATGAATTATGTGGGATTGCTAAGAGTCACACAAAATTTATTTCCGAAGAAATGTTATCTATATACCATATTCATAGGCTAAGGGACCAGCTTTGTCCGCCCTCGTCCTCCCGGCGACAGCGTGTGCGCGTTTCTTTGACGGCAAACTCACCCTTGCGTGTTCGTCCTTTGCAGTAGCTATTATGACTTTCTAAAACCTTCTTTCGGGGGTGTTTTCCAGCAAAAAAAAAAAACACGCATTCTGCCCCTTTATCGGCAACCATTTTGCTTCCGTGCAGACGACATTATACGACATACATTGTCTTCATTCTGAACGGTGTTTGACCATATGGCTCAGCGGTTAACTCGCACGCCTGTGGAACTGCAGATCCCGAGTTTGAATTTCTCCAGCGTCAAACATGTCTTTTGTTTGTTTTTAATATCCCTTTTGTTCAACACCACGAACAAGCGATCTTGAAGTAGTTTCAAAGCAGGAGAAATATATTTATGTTCGGCTGTCACATACGAGTTCCTCCACCTTCAGTTGTGTCAAGATATCACACCCGTCATTTCACGGGTTTCCGCCGGTAACTTATTTAATCCTTACTAGTTGCGAGTAGCCATAATCACAGTTATAAGTGATAGCGTTGGTCTTGGCAGGAAGTGAACAGAAAGGACCAGCTTTGAAAACTCAACACCCATCATATTTCATATGCACTCTTCTCAATTTTACATAATTATCATCTTCTCTTTTGTTCACCTTCCCTCCTCTAGGTTTGGTTAGTGCTCTACCCCTCTTCGGTTCATCTTCCTTCCTAGTGGAGAGTTGCAGCGATGGGGCCATCTCCACACCATGCCTCCTGGCTGTCAACGCCAGCGGTCTCAATTTTGTTAATCTACAAAACCATGTAAGGTTCTCCCTTGTTCCCCAGCAGCGCTTTGCTGCCCACGTTTGCTTTTTTTCTGCATGTTTCCATTTGTGTGTGTTTTTTTTCTCTGCCCTTTCACTTCTACTCTTGCACATGTAGTTCTACAAAAAGTCATGACGGCCTCTATCCTCAACAACAATATAATCCTCCATCCTGATGTGGCTTAACACTTCACATTTATTTTTTCCTGTTCACCTATACCTTCACATGATTATCCAATGCTGAAACATTTCCACAACATTCACGTTGAAAGTAAAAACAGAGGCACCATACCTGCTCCACAATATGGTGGTGACGTCAATGCAGTTGTTCACATAAGTGGGTATCATTCAAATTCATTTGTTCGCTCATCACATTTTATATTTGCCTGAAAGTTTAATAAGGCTTGCAATCCCTCTTGGTTACAATGTTAAATGGCATTGAGGTACAATTCCCAGATTCTTTTGAAAAGAAAAAAAAAACTACAACGGCACTCGGAAGAGCACATCGTCCCATCTCGTACGCTCATTCTGAACAAAAATACTATATTATGGCCCACATACCCGTACCATCCATGCACCCTGTTGCGTCACATACATTACCATTATCCATAGCTTTATTGATCGATTATTGGGATATTTAACAACCACTTCAGTGCACATTGAGGCTAAGTTGTGTAAATGAAGATGAGTATGAAAAAAAATTAAAACGATACATTCCACACGCCGAGTCGATCATATTATGAAGTTTCGCATCGATGTGTTAAGCGGTTCTGGAGGAGAAGATTTTTTTTAACGTTTTTATTTTCAATCCAATATGGCCACCAGACCACGTGACCGATGACGTCATAAATTTAATTTCACGCTCGCATCGGGTCGTACATCAGATATATGAAGTTTAAGTTTTGTTTTTTTCGGATAAGGATTTTGATTCAACCAATTATTGCTGGAATAGCACTTCACCGATGATGTCATCGTTATCACCCGATATCACATGGGGAGTTGATGACATCTGCCAAGTTTCTCTTTTTTGTTGAGTGGTTTCTGGGTGGAAGTCCAAATTTTTCCTTGATTCGAAGATGGTTGCTATACCATGTGGTCTGTGACATCAGTTATTAATAAAATATTCTCCATAGGGAGTCCCTCCGATGTTTAAAGTTTTGCCTTGATTTTGCAGAGAAAAAAAATGTAAAGAAAAAATATACGTGGACGTGGTCGTGCGCACGCACGTGCACGCACGCGCACGCACGCACGCGCACGCACACACTCGTCTCGCAACCTCTTCGGAGCGACACTATAAAAAACTTTTCGCCAGGACAAAAGCTTCTGATGCACATGATTCGGCAAATAGTGGCAATGAGACATGTACATGTGCCACAGTGCAAGTGGTTTACTGACCCCTGCTACAGACGGGGATTATTAGCCATGGCACAAAATGTATTTCCACCATCCTCCCTAGGCTGCTCGTCAAAGGAGCAAGTGTTCCTGGTGTCCTTAGATACAATGCTTTTGCAAAACACATCAGAAAAGGTAACTATAAAACTGAGATCATAAAGTTAATCCTCTCTTTTTGTCATCAAATCCTGCATCACCTACCCCTTTGCAGGAGATACAGCTGACATATCAAATGGATGAGGTCCAGTCAACACGTACAAACAGAACCGATTCTGAAACCAGCGAGCCGTACGTGGAGATCCAGCTCGGTGACCTTCTAAACCAACACATCATCCAGCTGCAGCTCAAGCAGGTCATTTCCACTTGGGACTCGCTATAAATGTCTCAATTAATATTGTCTGCACAATTGTTTATTAAACAAATTCCTCTCCTGTCCCACTGTACAGGGCTTGGAATTGTGCTGTGTTGTGGCCATGCACCAAGAGGTCATACTGGAGGTACGTGAGCAGCAAATCGATCTCCCATCGAGCGACATCACCTTACTATGAGAGCGATTCACAAAGTAAAGCAACATCAGCGCCGTTCATTTCCTGGAACGTCTTGCATTTGAAAAACCTCCACCTCCCATTGGAGAAACTCCTGAGCAGGACACTGTGTGAAGTATTTGGGTGAAGATTTGTGGGAAGCTTGGTACTGGTTGCCCATAACTGATCTTCATGACAAAATAAATTTAGAGGAAACGTTTTACAAACTCTTCAGCAGGCCTGGAACTGGCCGTAAAATGATTATGATCAGCAGGGCTTTCTATCCTTCAAAAAAAAGATCTAAATGCATTCAGTCATGTGGATTTTGTGGTTCGAGTTGTTACTTTCCTCCAAGAAAGAAACTGGCAAACATTCTGTTTCAACCTGTTTGCTGTAATCAGGATAACGTTTTTACTTTAATTAATGAACCTTTAAAAAATTTTCACCGTGGCATAATTACAGGTTAAACTGGGGATTACCTGAACTCAAGATTGACGGTCTTGTCGGATAACAAGGGGTTCCAAGCGCACATGATATCATCGATCTCTCGCTGCAATATAGCAATATCGATCAGACGGTTGTGCCAATAGATATTTCTCAGACTGCACTGGGTTTTGCAACTCTTCACCGTGATGATCTCGCCTTCCACGTTTTGTGGAAAAGGTGGAATTCCAAGCCGTAGAATTGTCTATGGGACTGGAGAGATCACACACGCACCATAGTCAGGGCACATGATCACAAAAGCGACATATTAACCGTTTGCATCAATTCAACTTGCAAAGGAAAGGCCTTTGACACACACACACACACACACACACACACACACACACACACACACACACACACACACACACACACACACACACACACACACACACACACACACACACACACGTGCTCCCAGTGGGATAACTTTCTCGTTTGCAGCCACAAGTGGATTGCTCCCACATTGGAAGTGTTGAAAACAGTGCCATCCACAGAGAAGGATAATACCAATGAACTATTTTTAAGTTCCATTTTATTAGTATTCTGGTATATTCAAAATGACTCGCAACAAAATGTAATTCATATTATACAATATTTACATTTTTACTTAAAAGGGAATTTTTTTTTTGTCAATGTTGGTACATTTAATTCACTGGGACTTGTGTAATTAATATGATCAAAAATAAATAAATAAAGTGCCGGCTGCACCCAAAATGATAATCACAATTGCATCGTCTGAATTGTATGTTGAGTACACAGTACGCTTCCGCATGCAACTTGCTCACGGCCTTTCTGCAATAGAATGCACGCCGTTGAAACGGGCCTGGTTGTCGTTTGAAGAATCCAGTGGTGGGAAATGGTATCTCAAGTTATGAGAACAACGTACAAAATACAAAGCTTGCCATTCGTTTCAAAAATGATAAAACTATGCAAACATTTACCAAATCATGTCAAACTCCAGCATTTCCTTGAAACACTAAAAAAGTTCAATTTGACCCTTTGTCTTGAGTGGTGGAAACTACACTCGGAATCCTAAGAGATGGTGAAATTGAATTTAAACTCATCCGGTGTAGGTCCTGCATTTCCCTTTGTAGACTGGCTTTTGGAGGAACGATCAGTAGTAAGTAATGGCTTCTGACTGGTACAACCATTCTTGCTGCCAGTGGCATGACGGACGCAGACACCACGAAGCTTTGCCGTCGGCCCTTTCATCTGCACGGTCTTTGAAGCTGCGGAGTGCAATATCAGAGGATAAGGAGCAGGTTATGGTGCTACATATAATTTGAGAAGTGACTGTTTATTTGTCCAATTTCTATGCATTCCGAAAACTGCTCCATGGAATGATGTGAAACTGGTGGTTGTACTCAGGGGAAGGTTTTCGAGGGTTAAAAGAAAAGAAAAAAAGAATATCCCTGAGGTCAGGGTGGGATGACCCCAATTCTCTCCATGTAAATGTAGAAGCTGGAATTACAAGTCATAAAATTACACCAAAGAAATCATAATAGTGGGGAAATTAATCAATTCGGCAGGACAGGTTCTATGCCAGTTAAATAAGTTGACAGTTTGGTTCAATCGGCCGAAAGGGAAGGGTTTCACAAAGCACCAAAAAGAAAAGTAATAGTCATTTGATAATGAAAGCGACCCAATGAAATTGTTTGTTTGTGTGTGTATGTGTTTTATGACGAAGATTGAATGAACATATCTTGTTGAACATCATGGACTCACACCATCTAAGCAACCCCCGCCCCCTCCCTCACAAAAGGTTCTGGGAAAGCAGAGAAACCGAAAGAACAAAGGGGTTGGAGAAGTGTAAACATGCTATCGAATGCTTTAAAATTTAATCAACATTACTTTCAAATGGCATAGTTATCCAATGCGTGGTGCATACCATAAAGAGAGTGATAGAATGAGAGAGAGAGAGAGAGAGAGAGAGAGAGAGAGAGAGAGAGAGAGAGAGAGAGAGAGAGAGAGAGAGAGAGAGAGAGAGAGAGAGAGAGAGAGATAGAGTGAGTGTGAGAATGAGAGTGTGAGAGATGACAGAGTGAGAGTGTTGGAGTGAGAGAGAGGAGAAAGTGAGAGTAAGGTGAGAGAGATAGAGTGAGGGAGAGTGAGAGTGTTGGAGTGAGAGAGAGAGAGAGTGAGAATGAGAGAGTGTGAGAGTGATAGGGAGAGTGAGTGAGTGAGGGAGAGTGTGAGAGAGAGAGTGAGAGTGAAAGGGTGTGAGAGTGAGTGAGAGAGTGAGAGAAAGGGAGAGTGAGTGAGAGAGTGAGTGAGGGAGAGTGCGAGAGTGTGAGAGAGAGAGAGTGAGAGTGAAAGGGTGTGAGAGTGAGAGAGAGTGAAAGGGTGTGAGAGTGAGAGAGAGTGTGAGAGAGAGAATGAGAGTGAGAGATTGAGAGAGAGAATGAGAGGGTGATAGAGAGAGAGAGAGAGAGAGAGAGAGAGAGAGAGAGAGAGAGAGAGAGAGAGAGAGAGAGAGAGAGAGAGAGAGAGAGAGAGAGAGAGACAGGGAGAGTGAGTGAGAGAGTGAGGGAGAGAGATTGAGTGAGGGAGAGTGTGAGCCCTGAGTGTGAGGGAGAGTATGAGAGGGCAAGAGTGAGAGAGTGTGAGAGAGTGAGAGTGAAAGAGTGTGAAGGTGAGAGTGAGAGAGAGAGAGAGTGAAAGAGAGAGTGTGTGATAGTGAGAGAGATATAGATAGAATGAGTGAGAGTGAGGGAGAGTGAGTGTTGGAGTGAGAGTGAAAGAGAGTGAAAGAGGGAGAGAGAATGAGAGGGAGAGAGAGAGTGTGAGAGAGGGTGAAAGAGTGAGAGAGAGTGAGAAAGAGTGAGAGTGTGAGGGTGAGAGAGAGTGAGAGTGAGTGAGAGGGTGAGAGAGAGAGTGAAAGAGTGTGTGAGTGAGAGAGGGAGAGAGAATGAGAGGGTGAAAGAGTGACAGAGAGAGTGAAAGAGGGTGAGAGAGAGTGAGTGAGAGAGAGGGTGTGAGGTTGAGAGAGGGTGTGAGAGTGAGTGAGTGAGTGAGAGAGAGAGGACAGAGAGTGAGAGTGTTGGAGTGAGAGAGAGAGAGAGAGAGAGGAGAGAGTGAGCGTCAGTGAGAGAGAGAGTGTGAGCGAGTGAGAGAGTGAGTGTTGGAGTGAGTGAGAGACAGAGAGAGTGAGAAAGAGTGAGGGAGTGAGAATGAGAGACAGAGAGTGAGGGAGTGAGAGTGAGGTGAGAGAGTGTGAAAGTGAGTGTGAGAGAGTGAGTGAGAGAGTGTAAGTGAGAGAGAGTGAAAGAGTGAGCGAGTGAAAGAGAGAGGGTGAGAGAAAGGTGAGTGAGAGAGAGAGTGAGAAAAAGTGTGAGGGTGAGTGTGTGAGAGAGAGTGAGTGTGAGAGAGTGTGAAAGAGTGAGAGAGAGAGTGAAAGAGTGTGAGCAAGTGACTGAGAGTGAGTGAGAGAGAGGGAGAGAGGGTGAGAGACAGAGAGAGTGAAAGAGCGTCAGAGTGTGTGAGTGGGAGAGAGAGAGTGAAAGAGTGAGAGTGAAAGAGTGTGAGTGAGAGAGAATGAGAGGGTGAGAGAGAGTGAAAGAGAGTGTGAGGGTGAGAGAGTGAAAGAGAGAGTGTGAGGGTGAGAGAGAGAGAGAGAGTGAAAGAGTGAGAGTGTGAGAGAGTGATAGAGTGAGAGAGAGAGTGTGAGCAAGTGAGGGAGAGAGAGAGACAGGAGTGAGAGAGTGAAAGGGTGTGAGAGTGAGTGAGAGAGAGAGAGAGAAAGAGAGAGAGAGAGAGTGCGTGTGAGTGTCAGAGTGAGAGAGGTGAGAGTGAGTGTGAGAGCGAGATAGAGTGAGTGAGAGAGTGAGAGACAGAGAGGAAAGAGTGAGAGAGAGAGAGAGTGATAGAGTGGGAGAGAGTGCGAGGGTGAGAGTGAGAGAGTGTGAGTGAGAGAGAGTGTGAGTGAGAGAGAGTGTGAGTGAGAGAGAGTGTGAGTGAGAGAGAGAGTGTGAGTGAGAGAGAGAGTGTGAGTGTGAGTGTGAGTGTGAGTGTGAGTGTGAGTGTGAGTGTGAGTGTGAGTGTGAGTGTGAGTGTGAGTGTGAGTGTGAGTGTGAGTGTGAGTGTGAGTGTGAGTGTGAGTGTGAGTGTGAGTGTGAGTGTGAGGGTGAGGGTGAGGGTGAGGGAGAGGGAGAGGGAGAGGGAGAGGGAGAGGGAGAGAGAGAGAGAGAGAGAGAGAGAGAGAGAGAGAGAGAGGGAGAGTGTGAGAGAGAGAGTGAGTGAGAGAGAGAGAGAGTGAGTGAGTGAGGGAGAGTGTGAGAGAGAGAGTGAGTGAGAGAGTGCGAGGGTGAGAGTGAGAGAGAGTGAAAGAGTGAGAGAGTGAGAGAGAGTGTGAGAGTGAGAGTCAGGTGAGAGAGAGAGAGTGAGAACGAGTGAGAGAGAGAGAGAGTGTGAGCGAGTGAGTGAAAGGGTGAGAGAGAGAGAGAGTGAGTGAGGGAGAGTGTGAGAGAGAGAATGAGAGAGAGTGAGTGAGAGAGTGTGAGAGAGTGAAAGGGTGAGAGTGATATTCAAGTGAGAGAGAGAGTGAGAGTGAGAGTGAGAGTGAGAGTGAGAGTGAGAGTGAGAGTGAGAGTGAGAGTGAGAGTGAGAGTGAGAGTGAGAGTGAGAGTGAGAGTGAGAGAGAGAGTGAGAGTGAGAGAGAGAGAGAGAGAGGGAGAGAGAATGAGAGAGAGAGAGAGAGAGAGTGAGAGAGAGTGAAAGAGTGAGAGATACTGATAAAGTGAGAGAGAGTGAGTGAGAAAGGGTGAGAGAGAGTCAGTGAGAGTGAAAGAGTAGTGAGAGAGAGAGAGAGGGTGAGTGATTGAGAGAGAGAGACAGACAGTGTGAGGGTGCGAGTGAGAGTGCGAGGGTGAGTGAGAGAGAGTGAGTGAGTGTGAGAGAGATAGAGTGTTTGAGTGAGTGAGAGAGAGAGAGTAACGTGTGAGAGAGAGTGAGATAGAGAGAGTGCGACGGGGAGTGAGAGAGAGTGAGACAGACAGGGTGAGAGTGCGAGGGTGAGTGAGAGAGAGTGAGTGAGTGTGAGAGAGATAGAGTGTTTGAGAGAATGATAGAGAGAGAGTGAAAGAGTGAGAGAGAATGAGAGAGTGAGAGAGGGTGAGGGTGAAAGAGTAGGAGAGTGTGAGGGTGAGAGAGAGTGAGAGTGAAAGAGTGAGAGGGTGTGAGGGTGAGAGAGAGAGTGTGAGAGTGAGAGACAGAGAGGAGAGAGTGTGAGAATGAGAGAGTGAGAGAGGGAGTGAGTGAGTGAGAGAGGAAGAGTGAGAGTGAGAGAGAGTGAGAGAGGGTGAGTGAGAGAGAGTGCGACGGTGAGTGAGAGAGAGTGCGAGGGTGAGTGTGAGAGTGAGAGAGAGTGAGAGTGAGTGAAAGAGTGAAAGAGTGAGAGAGAGTGAAAGAGTGAAAGGGAGAGAGTGTGTGAGGGTGAGAGTGAGTGAGAGAGAGAGTGAGTGAGAGGGTGAGAGTGAGAGTACGGTGAGAATGAGAGAGAGTGAGAGTAAGGTGTGAGTGAAAGAGTGAGAGGGGGTGAGAGAATGAGAGGGTGAGAGAGAGTGAGAGAGAGAGAGAGAGAGAGAGTTAGAGTGAAAGAGAGAGAGTTAGAGTGAAAGAGAGAGTTAGAGTGAAAGAGAGAGAGAGAGAGAGAGAGAGAGAGAGAGAGAGAGAGAGAGAGAGAGAGAGAGAGAGAGAGAGAGAGAGAGAGAGAGAGAGAGAGAGAGAGAGAGAGAGAGAGAGAGAGAGAGAGAGAGAGAGAGAGAGAGAGAGAGAGAGAGAGAGAGAGAGAGAGAGAGAGAGTGAGTGTGAGAATGAGAGTGTGAGAGATGACAGAGTGAGAGTGTTGGAGTGAGAGAGAGGAGAAAGTGAGAGTAAGGTGAGAGAGATAGAGTGAGGGAGAGTGAGAGTGTTGGAGTGAGAGAGAGAGAGAGTGAGAATGAGAGAGTGTGAGAGGGAGAGTGTGAGAGAGTGAGAGTGATAGGGAGAGTGAGTGAGTGAGGGAGAGTGTGAGAGAGAGAGTGAGAGTGAAAGGGTGTGAGAGTGAGTGAG
>NC_140968.1:11157773-11180273 GCF_056783735.1 Eptatretus burgeri | reverse complement strand
TGAGAGAGAGTGAGAGTGTGAGAGTGTTGGAGTGAGAGTGACAGTGAAAGAGTGATAGGGTGGGAGAGAGAGAATGAGAGAGAGTGTGAGCGAGTGAGTGAGAGAGAGTGTGTGAGTGAGAGAGAGTGTGTGTGAGGGAGAGTGAGAGAGAGTGAGTGAGGGAGAGTGTGAGAGTGAGTGTTGGAGTGAGAGAGAGGAGTGAGTTTGAGAGTGTGAGAGAGTGAGAGAGAGAGGGAGAGAGAGAAAGAGTGAGGGAGAGCGAGAGTGAGAGTGTTGGAGTGAGTTAGAGTGGGAGTGAAAGAGTCAGAGAGTGTGAGGGTGAGAGTGAGAGTCAGGTGAGAGTGAGAGAGAGAGAGGGTGAGAGAGAGAGTGAGAGTGTGTGAGTGAGAGTGTGTGAGTGATAGAGAGTGTGAGAGTGAGAGAGAGAGAGAGAATGTGAGTGTTGGAGTGAGAGAGAGTGAGTGAGTGAGTGAGTGGAGAGAGTGAGAGTCAGTGAGAGAGAGGAGTGAGAGAGAGTGCGAGGGTGAGTGAGAGAGAGTGCGAGGGTGAGTGAGAGAGAGTGCGAGGGTGAGTGAGAGAGAGTGCGAGGGTGAGTGAGAGAGAGTGCGAGGGTGAGTGAGAGAGAGTGCGAGGGTGAGTGAGAGAGAGTGCGAGGGTGAGTGAGAGAGAGTGCGAGGGTGAGTGAGAGAGAGTGCGAGGGTGAGTGAGAGAGAGTGCGAGGGTGAGTGAGAGAGAGTGCGAGGGTGAGTGAGAGAGAGTGCGAGGGTGAGTGAGAGAGAGTGCGAGGGTGAGTGAGAGAGAGTGCGAGGGTGAGTGAGAGAGAGTGCGAGGGTGAGTGAGAGAGAGTGCGAGGGTGAGTGAGAGAGAGTGCGAGGGTGAGTGAGAGAGAGTGCGAGGGTGAGTGAGAGAGAGTGCGAGGGTGAGTGAGAGAGAGTGCGAGGGTGAGTGAGAGAGAGTGCGAGGGTGAGTGAGAGAGAGTGCGAGGGTGAGTGAGAGAGAGTGCGAGGGTGAGTGAGAGAGAGTGCGAGGGTGAGTGAGAGAGAGTGCGAGGGTGAGTGAGAGAGAGTGCGAGGGTGAGTGAGAGAGAGTGCGAGGGTGAGTGAGAGAGAGTGCGAGGGTGAGTGAGAGAGAGTGCGAGGGTGAGTGAGAGAGAGTGCGAGGGTGAGTGAGAGAGAGTGCGAGGGTGAGTGAGAGAGAGTGCGAGGGTGAGTGAGAGAGAGTGCGAGGGTGAGTGAGAGAGAGTGCGAGGGTGAGTGAGAGAGAGTGCGAGGGTGAGTGAGAGAGAGTGCGAGGGTGAGTGAGAGAGAGTGCGAGGGTGAGTGAGAGAGAGTGCGAGGGTGAGTGAGAGAGAGTGCGAGGGTGAGTGAGAGAGAGTGCGAGGGTGAGTGAGAGAGAGTGCGAGGGTGAGTGAGAGAGAGTGCGAGGGTGAGTGAGAGAGAGTGCGAGGGTGAGTGAGAGAGAGTGCGAGGGTGAGTGAGAGAGAGTGCGAGGGTGAGTGAGAGAGAGTGCGAGGGTGAGTGAGAGAGAGTGCGAGGGTGAGTGAGAGAGAGTGCGAGGGTGAGTGAGAGAGAGTGCGAGGGTGAGTGAGAGAGAGTGCGAGGGTGAGTGAGAGAGAGTGCGACGGTGAGTGAGAGAGAGTGCGAGGGTGAGTGAGAGAGAGTGCGAGGGTGAGTGAGAGAGAGTGCGAGGGTGAGTGAGAGAGAGTGCGAGGGTGAGTGAGAGAGAGTGCGAGGGTGAGTGAGAGAGAGTGCGAGGGTGAGTGAGAGAGAGAGAGAGAGTGAGTGATGGAGTGAGAGAGAGAGGAAAGAGTGAGGCTGCGAGTGAGAGTGTGTGAGAGAGTGTGAGGGAGAGAGAGAGAGAGAGAGAATGAGAGAGAGAGAGAGTTAGAGTGAGAAAGTGTGAGAGAGAGGGAGAGAGAGAATGAGAGAGAGAGAGAGAGAGTGAGTGTTGGAGTGAGTGAGTGAGTGAGTGAGTGAGTGAGTGAGTGAGTGAGTGAGTGAGTGAGTGAGTGAGTGAGTGAGAGAGAGAGAGAGAGAGAGAGAGAGAGAGAGAGAGAGAGAGAGAGAGAGAGAGACTGATAAAGAGAGAGAGAGTGAGTGAGAAAGGGTGTGAGAGAGAGAGAGAGAGGGAGAGAGAGAGAGAGAGAGAGAGAGAGAGAGAGAGAGAGAGAGATACTGATAAAGTGAGAGAGAGTGAGTGAGAAAGGGTGAGAGAGAGTCAGTGAGAGTGAAAGAGTAGTGAGAGAGAGAGAGAGGGTGAGTGATTGAGAGAGAGACAGACAGTGTGAGGGTGCGAGTGAGAGTGCGAGGGTGAGTGAGAGAGAGTGACTGAGTGCGAGAGAGATAGAGTGTTTGAGTGAGTGAGAGAGAGAGAGTAACGTGTGAGAGAGAGTGAGATCGAGAGAGTGCGACGGGGAGTGAGAGAGAGTGAGACAGACAGTGTGAGAGTGCGAGGGTGAGTGAGAGAGAGTGAGTGAGTGTGAGAGAGATAGAGTGTTTGAGAGAATGATAGAGAGAGAGTGAAAGAGTGAGAGAGAATGAGAGGGTGAGAGAGGGTGAGGGTGAAAGAGTAGGAGAGTGTGAGGGTGAGAGAGAGTGAGAGTGAAAGAGTGAGAGGGTGTGAGGGTGAGAGAGAGTGTGAGAGTGAGAGACAGAGAGGAGAGAGTGTGAGAATGAGAGAGTGAGAGAGGAAGAGTGAGAGTGAGAGAGAGTGAGAGAGGGTGAGTGAGAGAGAGTGCGACGGTGAGTGAGAGAGAGTGCGAGGGTGAGTGTGAGTGTGAGTGTGAGAGTGAGAGTGAGAGTGAGAGTGAGAGTGAGTGAAAGAGTGAAAGAGTGAGAGAGAGTGAAAGAGTGAAAGGGAGAGAGTGTGTGAGGGTGAGAGTGAGTGAGAGGGTGAGAGTGAGAGTACGGTGAGAATGAGAGAGAGTGAGAGTAAGGTGTGAGTGAGAGAGAGAGAGAGAGAGAGAGAGAGAGAGAGAGAGAGAGAGAGAGAGAGAGAGAGAGAGAGAGAGAGAGAGAGAGAGAGAGAGAGAGAGAGAGAGAGAGAGAGAGAGAGAGAGAGAGAGAGAGAGAGAGAGAGAGAGTGAGAGTGAGAGAGAGAGAGAGAGAGAGAGAGAGAGAGAGAGAGAGAGTGTGAGAGAGTGTGAGAGTGAGAGAGAGTGAAAGAGAGAGTGTGTGAGAGTGAGAGATAGAATGAGTGAGAGAGAGTGAATGAGGGAGAGTGAGAAAGATAGGAGAGAGTGTGAGTGTTGGAGAGAGAGAGTGAGAGAGAGTGAGTGAGAGTGAGAGAGATTGAGAGTCAGTGAGAAAGTGAGAGAGTGTGAGAGTGTGAGAGACACAGAAATGACGGTGTCAACGTAATCAGCAGCGACTTGGATTTGGATTATCAAACTGACAATGAAGATGCTAAATTTGAAGTGAGAAAGTCAACTCATCCCTGTCACCTTGTTAAGAGCAAAACATTGATGACCGCATCATGACCGTTATGTGCCATCTTGGCACATAACGAAAAGGAACAAGAGAAGATGGATCAGATCAGGGGAAGCACAACAACACATTCGTCACAATTTAAAATAAATAAATAAAAAAATAAAAAAATCTGAAATGGGCTGGTCACAAATCTCGAACCGCCGACAAAGCATTATGAACTGACAACCTGAGCCTTCCAGTTCCAGGTTCCACATGTGTTGCGAGTTCGTGAACTCTCCCTCCCGCTAAACAAAGTTGTTTCCCAGACCAGATGTGTTGTGTTTCACAGTTTTATTTTCATTCCTGTGTTTCTGGTCGTGATTTCGTCCAAATTTACGTGCCAAACCATAGCTTGTTATTTTGAATTCTCAAATTTGTGTGTCGGGGTCAAAACGAGCTCCCTGAGTGGGCCGGACTTTCCCAATCTCTCAAATGGTGAAGAATCACTTTTAAAAAATAATAAAATTTAAAATTCCCTTATCCAGATCCAGATCTTCACCAACATCGAATAATTTTTATCCTCGTCACACACCGAACTTGTCCACAAAATTTCGTCCAAATCCATCCACAACTTCTTGAGATATCCTGCTCACAGACAGACAGACAGACAGACAGCGGTGAAATTTTGGGTAATTTTCCCAAAACATTTTCATCCCTAAACACTGCATTCATCCAGCCTTCTGGCATGCCTCCAGCCCCATTTTCCTTCCTGCTATCAATGGCAAACATTATTACCACCCCACCCATGAAGTATGCCACAGTATATCCTGTTCGGGAATCTTGTGCACATGACAATAAATTCCCCTTCTTGTCCATGCATGATGTCAAACCCCTTATTTCAGTACCCCCTCCCCCTCACCAACTATCTGCTTCTCCCTTGTCCTGTCCCCACCCGGCTTCCTCCCCCATCGCGCAAACACCCAGCTTTGCCCCAGCCTCTCGCTCTCTCCTGGCTCCTTTCCACATTCCTGCACTCTACCAGCAGCTCATCCCCTATCCCGAACTGTGTGGACCTCAAACATCCGAGACCTCCACTTCAACCTGACATCTGTCAATCCAGGTCGCTGCCGATTACCCGGACATCATCTGTTAAAAAGAATCCTTCCTCCCACAGCACATCACCGACTCCTCAGTGTCTCTCCATAGCTATTGCCTCCTCCGGTTTGACCGACCTGAAACCCGTCCTGGCGGCGGAGTTGCATTGTACATCAAGAACTCCATTACTCACTCTCCGTGTACTCTTACATTTCCCAAACCATAAGAGTACCTTTTGCTATGACTTTCCCTCTGCTGAACAGCCAAGAGTTAAGATTGTTGAAGACCAAGAGAGAAGAATGAGATTGAAGAGAATATGGAAGGTGATTACACAGATGGGGGAAAAAAAAAAGAGGAAAGAATGAGTGATGGTGAACAGTAATCCTGGATTTAGGTAGTTTCACCAGAAGGGAGTTGATGATGGACCATGTGTGTCCTGTAGAAACCTGGGGGAGACAAAGCATGAAAAAAAAAGCAAAGGGTGCAAGACCAACCTTCTAGCAGGCGGGAAAAGACAGGGAACACAGACCTGTCTGCGATGGTAAAATGATAGACCCATAGTCTTGAAGGCCTTGGTTTCTATGGCATCAAGGTGAGAGGCAGGTGAGCCACCCCAGAGGGGAGAACAGTACTCCATCAAGCTGCAGAAGAAGGCCTTTTAAGTTGATACGAGTTCAGGTGTGCCAAGGAAGGTCTTAAATTCGATGAAACTTCCTTAAGAGGATTGGTAAGAAAGTTGTGTTGGGGGGGGGGGAGGGAGGGGGGTGCCAGATGGTCCTTTCAGAGAAAGATGGTGAGAGTCAGAAGTTTGTCAGGATTGAACGACGTATTCCAAGTGTTTGACCGTCTTGATTTTGTCAAGGTCTGAAGAGAGGGAAGAGGCTGCAGCCTGCCTGTCTGAAGGATGAGGGATGTCACGGCACAGGGTGAAATAATCAGCAAATAAAGAAAGGGGATTTCCCAGAGAGTCGGAGAGTTGATGAAGGCCTGGAATAGGACTGGGCCCAGAACACTGCCTTGGGGCACTCCAGCCTTGACAGGGGAGAAGAGATGAAATGATCTGTTTGGAGCCACACATTGGACATGATAGCAGAGGAAGTCAGTAAGCCATGTGTGGAGTTGACCGTGGATGCCATAGGTCGAGTTTGGAGAGCAAGGCAGCAAGAGACTGTATCAAAAGCACGAGATATGTCCAGAAAGACGGTGCTGATCACATGACTAGCATCGAGGGCCTCCATCCATTGTTGGGCGAGTCGAAACAGCATGTCTAAGGTGGAGTGATCCGAGATGAGGTTGTTGGAGAAAAGGAAGGATTTCATATCAACTGCGATGATGGATTCAATGACCTTGTTGATGATGAGAAATAAGCAGATTGGTCTGTAATTAAAAGGAGACGTTTTTGCACCTTTTTATGTAACGCAGATGGAAGATGACCGAGCACAACTCACAGGGTGAAAAGGGCAGAGAGAGGATGTGGCAGAGCAGCAGAGCAGGTTTGTGGGACATTTTTGGTCATCTGGACACCATCTGATGCTGTCCTATTCAGCAGCAGAGTCAGGGTTGAGGGTTGAGGGTTGAAATGACATTAACCACCTTCTCAGGTGCAAAAGACACAGAGTCTAGGAGCAGTTGGGTATAACAGGTGAAGATGAGCACCGACGGTGAGGGTTTGGGGCGACAAGATTTGGAAGCAAACAGAATTGAGGAATTCGTCGTCCTCACAAGCAGAGTCAGCATCCGTGCCATTTCAAGTGAGGGAAGGGATGGAGGGGGAGCATACTCCAGAGACAGACTTAACAAGGTTTTAGAAGAGGGAGCCAATAGGAGGAGGAGATTGGGACCATACGCTGTGCAGAGCGTTGGTACTGCCCAAGCAGTCTCCCTGGCTATTGGGCACAATCCTGGATGGGTCGCCACTCCGACACAGTATACCAGCATGCTGGCACTCATTTTTGCCGACCTCAGAAGGATGACAAGCCGAGTTAACCCCACCTGGTATTATTTCAACAGCTGAGCGGAATTTGAACTCAGGACCCTAGGATCCAAAGCCCACCACCCGAACCATTAAGCAAACACCAGGCATAGGGAGCCAAGTCTGAAAGTTAATCTTGAGGGTGGACATGTTTTCTGGATCAAAGAGTGGACACACTTGACTTGCAGTCCCTGCTGGGCTTTGTGGAACTTTCTGGGCTCGACTTCGATCGGATTTGCCTTGCAGGAGAATGCAAAATGTTTCAAAGCAACTTGTGAGAAGGCTGAATGCCTCAATTCTACGTTTCAACCCCCATCCAAAACAACATTTTCTACCCCTGCTAAATGCACTCCCCCCCCTCCCCTCCCCTCCCTCACCAAATTTCCAGTTTTTACTTTCTGACAGTTTGCTTTTGTAATGATCTTATCCACCATCTGCATTCTCTACTACCCCCCAGCCTTACTTCTATCCCTTGTTGTCTGACTCCATCTATTTTGTCCCTTGGACGCGATGTTGACATTTCCTCCTTTTGTTCTGTTGCATCCTGATCCGTTCTGTGTTCTCGCTCTTCCACGAGCCTTGACTGTATTTTTTTAAAAAGAAGAAAAAAAAGCCGGTTGGCGACATGGGTGGTCGCTATATAATTGCATACGTCAAACAGTTTTTGACGGATCGGGCTGAAATTTTTTGACAAAGAGGTTGATTATAGTGCGCATAAAAGCGCGGAAGGGGATTTTTGATTTTCCAAAAAAAAATAAATTCGGATTTGTTCAAAAATTTCAAAGTCCCGTTGCTTGGCAACGGTGGCGTCCACAGCAACAGTGCTCAAAAGCATACAACTAGATCCTGGTATGAACCTACCAGTCAAGTTTCATCAAAATCTGTAGACTCCTCTGGCCTCCAGAGCCGTCCATTACATACAAACAGACAGACGGAAAACCTGAGAATAACGGTAGTCTAGCGACCACCCCAAAAAACAGAGAAGGAACCTGGAAGAAGATTAGCGCAAGACCAAAGATGAGATGTTTCAATTTCCTCTCAGATGAGATGAGAGAAGAAATTGAAACATTCACTGCAGTTGGAAGAGAAAAGAAATAGACTCGTCGTGTCAAATCAATTGCTTCAGCTTAACGGCTCAATAAATTAACATCATGGTCTCAGCCAGGGAGAACTTGAGACAACATGTTGCATTCAAGATGAGAGTTTTTGTCATTTTTTGTTTCAACATCTCAATAAATCTTGAGAACAGCATATTTCAGCTTCCCTCTTTACCTGGGGCCAAACTCGACTCTCAACAACAATGGTCGGCTTATCTGAAGGCAACTCAAACCTCAACCGATAAACATCACCCCGAAAACAGATAAACGAGCTTTTACCATAGGTCATGGAATGGATATGTCTGGTCCTCTCCGCTGCAATTTTGCTGCGATAGTCACCACATGCCATCTGCATCACTTGCCGTTTCTTGACGAGTGGAGGCTTCGAGCTGCCCAGAATCCGGAGTGCCCGGGCGGCCTCGTCCACTGGAAGGAGATCAAGATGACAGAGAACCAAGCGGATGCTTCCGATCACAATTCTTTGTTAACGCCATTATTTAGACTCGTCCACTTTCAAGCCAACCAGAATGCAACTTACTGGGGATTTCTCCCCCAAATCGGCTTGCTTACTTTGTCGAGACGTGCCTTTCTGGCAGCTCAGTCCCAATCGAAGCTGCTCCATGCACCAGTCAAGCTCTTCTGCAAAGTTCTGAAAGATCCATTTTTAAAACGTCCATGTCACAAAATCGTAAGAACAAACAAAAGCTTTACATATACACAGAGTAAATAAATAATTGCTGTCAACACACAAACCAATTTAAACTTTCATGTATCGAAGTGAAGGCTCTTGTAAGAGAGGGTCAAAATGGGAACAGGAAGAAAGGAGAAATGGACCGACACATCATGGATGTAGAATGTCTGTGCATTTGTCTTGTCCAAACTCAACGCACACACATTTATCCTGATCCAAGAGAACATATCGTGCCCAATACATGTTTGAAATATCATGCTATACAGCACTGTATCGTTTTTGGCCCCGATCTCTCAATAGTGAAGAATCACTTTCAAAAATTAAACAATTATCGGGTCTAGATCCGGATCCGGATCTTCACCAAAATCGAATCTATTCGTCCAAGTCACACACCCAACCTGTCCATAACTTTTTGAGATATCGTGCTATTTATCATTTTTAGTCCCATCTCTCAATGATGAGGAATCACTTTAAATATTAGAGTAGTCTGTCCGGAACCGGATTCGGATCTTCACTAAAATCGAATCGATTCTTCCGTCATCATCATCGGTCATCAAGGCAAAGGGTGGCGACTTTGAAGAATCTTAAATAGAAAATACATTTGGATTTGTTCAACATTTTTTTTTTTAGTTGCTGCATAACATAATTCCAAATGTGTTATTTCATAGACGTCTTCACGATTATTCTACAATGTACAGAATAGTAAAAAAAAAAAAAAAAAAAAAAACCTTGAATGCATCGGTGTGTCCAAACTTTTGACTGGTACTGTGTATATAATGTTGCGGTTTTATAAACTGCATGCCGAGATTGACACGCGCGCATCACATAGACTCTTTAGAATAGTTATTTCCGTAATGAACATTAAGAATAGCGCCTTCCATCGGGGTTATGATGTAATTAAATGCGTTGAGTTTGGTAGTTAGCACCCCCCTCTCAACCCGTTGGGATAAGAGAGACATCAGCACGTGATGACGTGTGCCGTGACTGCCGTCATCACATAGGGCGTGAGTGTTTTGCTGCCCTGACATTCAACGTGTGTGACTAACGTCAGAATTTTGGAACATGCACCAAATTCTCCAATTCCCATTTATTGTTTCAAGCCCCTTGTTTGTCTGTTCGTGTGTATGAACGTCTACCCTATAATGGAATTTATTTCCGTCTTCCCCTGTACTGTATTTTGTTTCCCCAATCTCCGTTCATTCCCCATCCACCTAAAATGACCGGTAAACGGACCAGGACGCGACCCAGCCTCCCTACAATTATTGGCACATTCCCTAGCTTGGTGCCGTGGACATTCTTTGGATGTGTGGGTTCATTCCAGGTGCATGGGGTAAAACGGGATGTCCCCCATGTTAAGTGCGGAGCTCTGTTCCTGATGACAGACGGAACGACTGAATGAACGAATATCCGGCTGGGCAGCACAATAGGCGGGGCTGCGGGGGAACCCTCCAATGGTTGGCAGGGGGCCGGCTCATAGGTTTTGACATGGCCCAAAAGCTGGTCCCAGACTGCCTCGTAAGATCGGATGTGTGGCTCATTGGCCCCTCCTGCCCCGGGGCTATAAAGCTGCGCTCAGCGCCTGGTTCGCTCTCTCTTACTGTGAGCTCTCTCAGTCATGGTCGTGGCACGCACTCGAACTATCTTGGTCCTGGTTGTCACTCGTTCTCGTTCTCCACACTTGTTTCTGCCCTAGTCCCAGATACTCTGCATTGCCCTCACTTCTTCCCTGATCCTGGACGCTTTGGTTTGTAGTCCTGACGGAGATCGTGGACCCTCAGTTGTGGAGAGCAGTGTCAGGGCCATTTCGGAGAGCTGGGGAGGGTGATGGTGACGTATATACCGATAAGCTGAGGCCACCCTGCCCCTCTCAATTTGACTCCCCGTGTGTGTGTGTGTGTGGTCTGATGGGTACCTTGTTTTGCTATCCGGTAAGTAAGGCAGAGATTAAGTTAAGTCTACAACTTGTACAGTCTCTTTCCTTTTTTTTGTAAATGCACACCTTGATTACTCTTTTTATTAAATTTGCCCTTTTCCTGCCCCAGTTGCCCTTTGCCACCATTAAAACCCTTGAGTTCCCTTCATTGCTCATTGTAAATAAATTAATCTTGCGATATTTCCAATCTGCCCGTCGTCCTTTCTTCCATTGGTCCAGCAATGTCCGTATGTAGATGAGCCGTGAGGTTATAATTCCCCACTAATTGGCTCTCATATCAGTCCGGTATTGTGCTAGCTGAAAGCTCGGCCGCATTCATCAAGATCCAATAAAGATAACACCAGCACAATTGCCGAGGGCATCATTCCCCGGTAAGGAGATCACGTGTTCTTGCGGTAAACGGTTGTCAGACGGAGGACCCTGAATAACGTGGTCAAGTTATTGGCGTTTGCGGTCGATTAGCGATCCGCCGTGACACGAAGTTATTCGTGTGACGGCCTCAATTCCCAGTGTGTCCGGGGAGAACCAGGGATATCCCCAGTCTCGTACAGCCACAACTCCAGGTCCGCAACAATATTATTGCCGATTCAGCGGTGGTGGGATTTGCACCCATCTCTTGGGGCCAAATGTTACAGATTCAGCCCCACCCTCACCATTGCCGTCTCCGGGGTTTACAACGCCGGCTGGCTCGGCACAGGCCTTGGGTCACGCGTCTTCAATCGCGATACTAACGTACCCCTGGACCTTACCGGTTGGGGAAATAGACCCCGGTTACAGAGTGGTTTTGTCAGATGCCGAGCGTTTTCTGCCAGTCTGTAACCATTTTGGTTTTATATACCGATCGAGCGAATTGTTTCTCAGCGCAGCATGAATTGACTCAAAGCGGCAACTTCATACGAATCAGCCAGATTTATTGGGGAACATCGGGGAACACAACACAAGCAAAATATTCACGACAATGTTTTAATTAATCTATAACCCATTCTTAACTCGAGAGATACGGATTACGGGTTTCGAAAGGGTCCCTACAGAGATAAGCCTTGAACGACATGCAGACAAGACATAGACAGCATGCAGACAATGACAGAGTACTTGGTGATGTTTCATGGACGAGAGGAAAGTGTCAAAAGCACGAATATCGCTCGTAACAAGCCGATGTCCACGGATTCGAGCCCCAAGCTCGAGCATGCCGCGTGGCAAAATGGCGCTCGTCCTCCTTTGTCGCACCGCCCACGCACGCGGCTTCCGCGCGTTCAGACTCCGCGAGGTCGACTGCACCAGACCGTCAGGTCGATGATGGGTTTCAGCTGGTTTCTCACAAGGTCCAGCATACAAGTCCAGACCTGGCCTGTTCACCAGACAAGGCCAAATCGAGGTGCCGGGCTCCGGCAGCTGGGTCCATTGGATTCCAAGACGTCGTCGAGCGGTGAGGTGAGTAGGGACAGTCAGAGGCTCCGTCGTTTCTCTCTTGCCTTCCCTGCACACGCTCGCCTCGAAGCCCGTCTGCTCAACCAGCATATCGCGCCTCGACACCCGTCGTTTCTCTCTTGCCTTCCCGGCGCACGCTCACCTCGAAGCCCGACTGCTCAACTCCGTCCTCTCAGTTTCTTACCACGGCGCACCCCCTTTACGAAGCCGACAAACTCCTCCCCCTTAGTTTCCCTTCCTTCTCAAGGACACTCCTCCTCTTAGCGCGCTGGGCGGAGTCTCGCCTGGAGAGAGGAAGGAAGGAAGAAGGAGCTCTCGATCCACCACCACCGCACGAACAATAAACAGCCTCTTACACCTCCCGACACGCATGTAACGTCCATTTTACCGAACAGCCTGGCCAAACATGCATTTCATTGGGGATCTGGGCTAATCCTATATTTACTTGCATACCAAGGGCCATTTCCGCAACACTACCCCCACCTTTCTCCCGAGGCTCTCCTGAGCCTCCATCTGGGGCAGCCCACGGTAATAGCCCTGTCTAACGTACAGCACAGATCTCCCATTTACTCTAACCCACAACATGGGAAGCACTTAACTCTAAAAATCAGTGTCACAGTAAGATTGGCATGTCCCAATCCTAGTGTGTCGGGTCACCAATCTAACAAACAAATTCACACTCTATGCACACTACTTAATAACATTCTATTTATGGATTTGAACGGGAGGGCATTCACTTTTACTTTTAACACCAACATTTGCATCGGAACAGAACATTCAAAGGTTCAAAGTTCTTTCACGTGTTCGCTCCTTCATGCCCCCTCCCGGTAGTATTGTCCATTTACCCCTGAGGGTTTCCTCACTTCGTGGCCTTATTGGCCTCTCACCAGGTGAGTTCAGTCAGCCCAGTGGCCTAATCTCACAAAGAGTTCTTCGGCCCACTGAGCCCACAAAAATGGCATGAATATTCGGCCACAACGGCCCACAAAAGCACTTTGGCCTCAATGGCCCACAAAAATGCTTCGGCCCATATGGCCTACTCACAAGCAGCAGCAGGCAACAAGCCCTGCATTGGACAGCAGGTGGCACAGCAATGGTGGCACGGTAATATCGATGGTAAGCAAATGCAGTTTGGAGGTGTTCTTGAGGACGTAAATGGGTGTGATGACCTCAGGCCAGGTGAGATGGAGTGTACCCTTAACCCTCCTTCGCTGCCTTGTTTTGGTTAAGTTCTCTTTTTTCCTCCTCTTCCCCCTTTTTTTCTCTTTACCGACAGGATGGTGTGTTTCCAACTCAAACTGTTATCTTCGTGGATGTGTGCTCATGACATACTGGTGGCCTCTCTGGCACTTGGAGAGGGTGACCGAGCCGGCCCTTGTTCACAAATTTTCCCATCAACACTACTCGTACCAGGTGTCACACATGAATGGTGCGGAGGAGAGTCCATCAAACCTAACCATTCACTTTTAACTCGAGACAATGCAACAAACCCTGCTATGGCTAGAATGATCCAAATGACCCATTTTTCCCTGACCTGGCACACTGTTCCATTCTATTAAACCTGAGCAAGGCCCTTATTTGTCTTTTTCCATTTGGTGGTGCGAGGCATAACTCGCTGGCTGGGGAGTGTGACTACTACTAGGCCTCTTTGCCTGCTTCCAATCGGGGGTGGAGGACACCCAGCGACCTTGGGGTTCACCTGAGCATACTTCTGGCACTCCTAAGGGGTGGCTCTCTCTAGCCCCCACACTGTGCTCTCATAGCACCTATACTGTGCTATCCTGGCACTAAAACCTACCGTGCTCTCCTGGCACCTCCGACAGCCTTCACCTGCCACGAACCCCCAAAGCCCTGGTGCCCTATTTCCCGACTCACCAACTTCCAATACCATGTCACACTACCAGCTAGTATCCCCATACCTTGGACTGCACTTACCCCTCGCAGTCCACCTGCACAATGGAACAGCAGCCAGAATCCATGTCAAATCCTCCAAGTCCCCCTAACGTACACCAACCTGTTTAGGAGACTCCTACCGACAGGGTACGTTGTTCGCACTCACTCTCCTCATCTGCACAATCACGCCATTCACCCAAACTCTTTAGTCATTCATTCCACAGTGCCACACACCCAGTCCACAACACCATCAAACACCTTTCACTTTTATGTGAAAAGAAAAACACACCAGTCCGTCGGATCCCACTTGGTCATCAAATTAAACCAGTACACTTTTTCATCAAACCCCAATCAATTTGTCACTACGTCCATCGTCTGCTGGCCTCCTCCATAATGCCCTAATCGTTTATTTCCAACAATTTAAACAAAACATCAAAATCTCTTCACCAGCCTCATGAACCTCTGCATGGTTCCAACCAGGCATGTCAATCCTTCCTCAAACAAGCCACCCTTTGTCATCCACTTGTTTCAGGTGTGTTTAACGCTCTGCCTGTAATGTCTCCACTGCTTTTTTTTCAATAATCACCAAAATCCACTCGTGCCACTCCTTTGCCTTCTGTCATCTCTCAATTTACAATCACTTTCGGTACAATTTTCAATCAAAATTTCTTACATCCTGGTGTGGCCTGCTTCTTTGGCTCATTGGAAGGGGAGTAAGGGAACGAATCCCTCATTACTCATTACATGACCCCGCCACCTTTCCGCCACGGCTCAAAAGGGTCACGCCTCATTGGGGGTTGTGGTCCACCCCCTCCTTTTCTCCTTTTCGCGGAAGTCAGGCAAACCCAAATCGGTGGAATGGCCTCCCCCTCTTCCCCAGGGTTCACGGAAATCAGGTAAACCCCAATCGGCGGAATGGCCTCCCCCTCTTCTCCACTGTTCACGGAAATCAGGTAAACCCCAATTGGTGGAACGGCCTCCCCCTCTTCTCCAGGGTTCACGGAAACCAGGTAAACCCCAATCGGTGGAACGGCCTCCCCCTCTTCTCCAGGGTTCACGGAAACCAGGTAAACCCCAATCGGTGGAACGGCCTCCCCCCTTCACCATAACTCCCTCAAGACAAAAGAACCCCATTCAGCTAGCCAAACCACTCGTGTGCTCAGAAAGGTTCGAAGACCAAGTGACACATGCCAGTGCCACCCGCTACTCATCTGCACTCCACTCCAAAGTTCCTGTGAGGCTGATAGAGAAATCAAAATCCAATTTCTAAAGCCTGCTTGTGGATGCAGCACCTCCAACTCTAAGAACCCATGCGGAACTGTCCATTATTGTTTTGTCCTGGCTCAAGTTCTGTCCTGGGAGCATTTCTATTTCCCCTTGCACCTCTAACCTATTTCCTACGTCACCACTCATTCCACGCACAGGATTCCCACACACAGCAGGCTGCACACATTCCAAGGTTATGTGTTGACATTCCACACCTTCAACCTTGCCTGCGTACTGACCAACTGCCTCGCACTCCAGGGCTACATTCTCAACTGCCACGTGAGTACCCACACACGTTTCGACCTTGTCAGCACATACCGGTGATGTGGTCTGGACTCAGCATTCGTTCACAGGCACTCCACACACAGATTCAGGGGTCACGCATACGTGCACCCCATCGGACAGAGTCTCCTCATTAACATAAAATTCAATTCCCACCTTAAGCTCATCGTCCGCACCATGTATGCATGTGCCCACGTACCTGCTTCGTTCCAGAGTCACCTCTGTCCGGTCGCTTCTCTCCAGCAGGTTTCTCATCATCGGTTCGCCATACTCCTCTGGGGCTGTGAGCTCCACATGCTGGACCTGCTCAAAATGTGTTTCATTCGCCAACAATCCCGTATGCTCCCTCAATGTCTCAATCACCAGGGTTTGCTCTAATTGTGGTGTCATCTGACGAGTGATGTCAATGAAGTCCCGCACCACTAACATTCCTCCCCGTGGTGATGTCACACATCCCACATTATTGTGCTGTTCTACTTCCTGGCTCCATTTTCTTTTCCATTTGAGTCGTTCTTCCTCTCTGAACCTTTTTCGTTGTCCGTTATCTTTCCAGAGTTTTTCCATCTCTGTGGACTCCAACTTCGATCTCTCCTTTAGTTGGTCAATTTCAAATTTGTTTTCTTTTTGTTTTCTATCCCATTGTCTCTCTTGTTCTTCATTCTCCAATCTCGTCGCTTCCTTCGATTTGTAGATTTCCTTTTCCTGTTTCATTCCTTGTTCTTTATCCCACTGTCTCTCATGTTCTTCATTCTCCAATCTCGTCGTTTCTTTCAATTGGTTGATCTCCCTTTCCTGTTTCATTCATTGTTCTTTCACTACTCTTTCTTGCATCTCATTGTTCGATCTGCACAGTGTGGTTCCTTAACGTTTCATTCTCCGTTCTCTTTCTTTCCTCTCTTAACATCCTCAGCTCATTTTGTAATTCCGTCTCTCTGTTTTGGTGTTTTTGTAACTCAAAAGTTTTTTTCCCATAATTTCTTGATCATCTCCACACCTCTTTTGCATGCTTCCTCCCTCATGTCGTCCAATCTCTTACCGTATTCCTTGCTCATCTCCACACCTCTTTTGCATGCTTCCTCCCTCAATTCGTCCATTCTCTTACCGTATTCCTTTAGTTGTTCCTGATATTCCTGTTCTCTTTTTATCTTCCGTTCTAGGCTTTCTCTTTTCCGATTGCCTGATCTTACCTCTTCCTTCAGTTGTTCCGATTCCACATCATGTTCCCGTTTTTCCTCTTCCAGCTTTGTTTTTCCCGTTTTTCCTTTTCCAGCTTTGTTTTCCATTCTTCTTCCAAGTTCTTCCTATCCCGAGAATTACTAATTTGCTCTTCCTCTATTCTTTTGTTCACTTTGCTCTTTTCTTGTTCCAACTCATGGGTACTCCCCTCTACTTCCCTCATTTCTCCCTGTAGTTCTTAGAACTGTCTCAAATTTTCCAACAATTCTTCCTTCCTTTGCTCCAGATATTTCTCTCCTCTTTTTATCTTCTGTTCTCAGCTTTCTCTTATCTGATTGCCTGATCTTACCTCTTCCTTCAGTTGATCCGATTCCACATCGTGTTCCCGTTTTTCCTCTTCCAGCTTTGTTTTTTTCCCATTTTTCCTTTTCCAGCTTTGTTTTCCATTCTTCTTCCAAGTTCTTCCTATCCTGAGAATTACTAATTTGCTCTTCCTCTATTCTTTTGTTCACTTTGCTCTTTTCTTGTTCCAACTCATGGGTACTCCCCTCTACTTCCCTCATTTCTCCCTGTAGTTCTTAGAACTGTCTCAAATTTTCCAACAATTCTTCCTTCCTTTGCTCCAGATATTTCTCTCCTCTTTTTATCTTCTGTTCTCAGCTTTCTCTTATCTGATTGCCTGATCTTACCTCTTCCTTCAGTTGATCCGATTCCACATCGTGTTCCCGTTTTTCCTCTTCCAGCTTTGTTTTTTTCCCGTTTTTCCTTTTCCAGCTTTGTTTTCCATTCTTCTTCCAAGTTCTTCCTATCCCGAGAATTACTAATTTGCTCTTCCTCTATTCTTTTGTTCACTTTGCTCTTTTCTTGTTCCAACTCATGGGTACTCCCCTCTACTTCCCTCATTTCTCCCTGTAGTTCTTCGAACTGCCTCAAATTTTCCAACAATTCTTCCTTCCTTTGCTCCAGATATTTCTCTCCTCTTTTTATCTTCTGTTCTCAGCTTTCTCTTATCTGATTGCCTGATCTTACCTCTTCCTTCAGTTGATCCGATTCCAAATAGTGTTCCTGTCTTTCCTTTTCCAGCTTTTTTCCCATTCTTTTTCCAAGTTCTCCCTATCCTGGGAGTTATGAGTTTGCTCTTCCTCTATTCTTTTGTTCAGTTTGCTCTTCTCATATTCCAAATTATGGGTAAACAACACTACTTTATTCCTTTCTCCACATAGTTCGTCGACTCTGTTGTCAAGGTCCTCTTTCAGCCACCGAATTCGTCCCGTACATCGGCCAATTGTTGTAACCCACCGTACACATCCATTTCCTGAATCTCGTCTGCGTGCCGTTGTGCCTCGTCCAATTCAATTTGTACCTCCTTTAAACAATTATCATAACGCCTCACTTGTTCCAAGCCATACCCCAATCGTATCTGATGCTTGCCAATGTTCGCGTAGTCGTCCTGCCTCACCTGCCATGGCGCATGCCGTGACCACGTGGTTTGAACCGGTGGTTGGGAGCCCCAGCCTCGTGTTGTGCCGTTCGTTGCGCTAATATGGAATAGGCAAAGCTGAGAAGCGAACGTAGAATTCTTCTTACATTCGCTTCTTAAATATATATCAAATTAAACCATCTTTTTGCTTTGAAAAAATAAATATTACCTTAACATTACCTTCACAACAACTGCACCGCCAAGAACAGGATGTCATCTAAAAAAATAAATATTACCTCAACATTACTTTCACAACGACAACTACACCGCCAAGAACAGGATCTCATCTAAAAAAATAAATATTACCTCAACATTACCTTCACAACAACAACTACACCGCCTAGAACAGTATCTCATCAGAAAAAAAAATTAATATGACCTCAACATTACCTTCACAACAACTACACCACTAAGAACAGGATCTCGTCTGAAAAAAAAAATTTAACCTCAACAATACCTTCACAACGACAACTACACCGCCTAGAACAGGATCTCATCAAAAAAAATTAATATTACCTCAACATTACCTTCACAACGACAACTACACTGCCTAGAACAGGATCTCATCTAAAAAAAATTAATATTACCTCAACATTACCTTCACAACGACAACGACACCGCCGAGAACAGGATCTCATCAAAAAAAATAAATATTACCTCAATATTACCTTCACAACGACAACTACACCACCAAGAACAGGATCTCGTCTGAAAAAAAATTTAACCTCAACATTACCTTCACAACGACAACTACACCGCCTAGAACAGGATCTCATCAAAAAAAATTAATATTACCTCAACATTACCTTCACAACGACAACTACACTGCCTAGAACAGGATCTCATCTAAAAAAATTAATATTACCTCAACATTACCTTCACAATGACAACGACACCGCCTAGAACAGGATCTCATCAAAAAAAATAAATATTACCTCAATATTACCTTCACAACGACAACTACACCGCCTAGAACAGTATCTCATCTGAAAAAAAATTAATATGACCTCAACATTACCTTCACAACAACAACTACACCACCAAGAACAGGATCTCGTCTGAAAAAAAAATTTAACCTCAACATTACCTTCACAACGACAACTACACCGCCTAGAACAGGATCTCATCAAAAAAAATTAATATTACCTCAACATTACCTTCACAACGACAACTACACTGCCTAGAACAGGATCTCATCTAAAAAAATTAATATTACCTCAACATTACCTTCACAACGACAACGACACTGCCTAGAACAGGATCTCATCAAAAAAAATAAATATTACCTCAATATTACCTTCACAACGACAACTACACCGCCTAGAACAGGATCTCATCTAAAAAAATTAATATTACCTCAACATTACCTTCACAATGACAACTACACCACCTAGAACAGGATCTCATCAAAAAAAAAAATATTACCTCAATATTACCTTCACAACGACAACTACACCGCCTAGAACAGGATCTCATCAAAAAAAAAAATATTACCTCAACATTACCTTCACAACGACAACTACACCGCCTAGAACAGGATCTCATCAAAAAAAAAAATATTACCTCAATATTACCTTCACAACGACAACTACATCGCCGAGAACAGGAGCTCATCTAAAAAATAAAATACTAGATTGAACGTAGAATTCTTCTTACATTCGCTTCTGACTTTACCTATAACTTGTTCACAACTGTATAAGCAATTTCCGGTTACTTCGGCCTGGATTCGGGATCAGCGATCAAATAATGTAAATCACGATTAAAAAATTTTTTTGATGATGCGGGAGATATCTTTATTAAAATCAGTGGAGGAAATATACACCATGACTGATATTATTTGGGTCTTTCAGGTCTCCGATGATGCCTTTATCTCCCGGCATGCATCATTCCCCATGACAAAAACCGGAAAAAAAAAAACCAGAAACAAAACAAAACCGGAAGCAAAAGGAACATAGCCAACGGCATGGATTCACAATTGCCAGGGTATTGTGTTGTTTTTGTTGTTTCCTAGTCTCTCATGTGCGCGTGTTAAGTAATATTCACAAGATAGAAATAAAGCCCAATCGTGTTTATACACCGCACAGCGTTTAAAAACAACCAGAAGCAAAAGGATCATATCTAACGACACGGATTCAAAATCGTCAGGGGTATTGTGTTGTTGTTGTTGTTGTTGTTGTTGTTTCCTATTCTCTCATGTGCACATGTTAAGTATGAAGCTCACTGCGTTCACTATTAATAGCCCACTCCCGCTTCGTGTCGCGCCGAGATTGAGCCGCGCCACCATTTTGCGACTCCATTTTTCTTTATAATTCCCAAGTTTTACACCCGGTCCGCTCAAAATAAAATCAAAGCAAATTTGGACCGTTTTTTTTTTCCTCGCACCTCTCGTAACCAATGTTCGGGGTGCGAAATGCACCACAGGTCAAAATATCTCACTCCTGACTACCAGTGTTGAGAATTCAGTGGTGTCGGGATTCACACCCGACTCTTGGGGCCAAATGTTACAGATTCGGCGCCACCCTCACCACCGCCGTCTCCGGGGTTTATAACGCCGGCTGGTTCGGCACAGGCCTCGGGTCACGCGTCTTCAATCGCAATACCAACGTACCCCTGGACCTTACCGGTTGGCGAAATAGACCCCGGTTACAGACTGGTTTTGTCAGATGCCGAGTGTTTTCTGCCAGTCTGTAACCATTTTGGTTTTATATACCAATTGAGCTAATTGTTTCTCAGCACGGCACGAATTGACTCAAAGCGGCAACTTCATACGAATTAGCCAGATTTGTTGGGGAACATCGGGGAACACAACACAAGCAAAATATTCACGACAATGTTTTAATTAATCTATAACCCGTTCTTAACTCGGGAGATACGGATTACAGGTTTCGAAGGGGTCCCTACCGAGATAAGCCTTGAACGACATGCAGACAAGACATAGACAGCATGCAGACAATGACAGAGTACTTGGTGATGTTTCATGGAGGAGAGGAAAGTGTCAAAAGCATGAATATCGCTCGTAACAAGCCGATGTCCACGGATTCGAGCCCCAAGCTCGAGCATGCCGCGTGGCAAAATGGCGCTCGTCCTCCTTTGTCGCACCGCCCACGCACGCGGCCTCCGCGCGTTCAGACGCCGCGAGGTCGACTGCACCAGACCGTCAGGTCGATGATGGGTTTCAGCTGGTTTCTCACAAGGTCCAGCATGCAAGTCCAGGCCTGGCCTGTTCACCAGACAAGGCCAAATTGAGGTGCCGGGCTCCGGCAGGCTGGGTCCATGGGATTCCAAGACATCGTCGAGCCGTGAGGTGAGTTGGGACAGTCAGAGGTTCCGTCGTTTCTCTCTTGCCTTCCCGGCGCACGCTCGCCTCGAAGCCCGTCTGCTCAACCAGCAGATCGCGCCTTGACACCCGTCGTTTCTCTCTTGCCTTCCCGGTGCATGCTCGCCTCGAAGCCCGACTGCTCACCTCAGTCCTCAGTTTCTTACCACTTTTTATTTTCGGGGCATGCCCCGATACGAAGCCGACAAACTCCTCCCCCTTAGTTTCACTTCCTTCTCAAGGCCACTCCTCCTCTCAGCGCGCTGGGAGGAGTCTCGCCCAGAGAGAGGAAGGAAGAAGAAGAAGCTCTCGATCCACCACCACCGCACGAACAATAACATCCTCTTACACCTCTCAACACACATGTAACGTCCATTTTACCGAACAGCCTGGCTAAACATGCATTTAATGGGGGATCTGGGCTAATCCTATGTTTAATAGCATACTAAGGGCCATTTCCCGCAACAATATATTAAATACCAACAGGTCTCTGTGTCCTTGTTTAAACGTAATAAAGCTCATTCAAACCACTTACTCACTGATATTAAAGTTCGGTACCTTCCGGATGACACAGAAAGCTGAAATTTCGCTTACCACCAAACATCGAAGACGATACACCGGGGGGCGGGGGGTGGGGGCATAAAATAAAAAATAAATCGCAGAACCGTTGGAAAGCATCTGGAAATGAAAATATAAATAAATGAAAATAATAAACCAAATACAGGTGAGCAACCCAAGACAATGGGAAGCACAGTTCGTTATTGCCGAAAATGTGTAAGCATACCCCGCGAGTAGATGTATAAAGTCCTCCACGAGCCTTAGTCAGTTTACATTTACAAGTTGTTGTTTTTTATTGCCGACTCAAATAAAGGAATTGGCTCTGTCTAATCCCGTAACGGAAGAAATTGCTGAACTTATCATCATGCACATCTGGATACAGATTGCCATGTCAGCATCTTCCCAACGTCACAAAGACGAAGATGTTTCACCAACTCGATGAACACTGTGTCATCTTTTGTAAACTTCAGAGGCCTCATCACTCTCTCCCCGACCATACCATCAATGGTAATCGGCTCGTCGGAATGTGTTCTCCCAATCACAAGATCTCCATCCACAATGAATCCGGTCGTGCCATGTCTGCGCTTGCAGGTTTTGCTTTACAATAGGCTATTCAATTAATCGGATATACAGGTATTCGAGTTTTGTAAAAAAACAAAATTTTGCAACAATAATATAGTCCTGTGCTTATACACAATGCTTTTCTTCTTCTCTCTCACTCTATCACACTCACACACTTCATCAGATTATGCAACAGGGCTGACAGGGTGGCAAAGACCCTGGAGGTACGCACTCTCACCTCCAAGCTCTCCAGCCTGGATCCCGACACAGCGATAAACTGTCATCCCGGTGATTCAATGTGTGCGTCGTCCCTCGGGTGAACGTTTAACGCACGTCTCGTCTGTT
>NC_140968.1:11115273-11150273 GCF_056783735.1 Eptatretus burgeri | reverse complement strand
AAAATAGCAAAGTAATTAAATTCACAGAAAAAGGTAAATAGCTTGAGGAGAGTCGTACCCTTGATTAATGCTCGAGCCACTTAAAGTGATGATGCGTTGTTATGATGCAAGCGAAGCGGGTGTGTGATTGGCCGGAAATTTTAGCTACTTCCGGTTAGCAACGGCCGACGCCATTTTAGCGCGGTGAAAACAACTCCATAGCTGTGGTGTATTGGCATAGAGCGTTGATTTCATCACAATGTGCTTCGGTGATGCTTTTCCTGATTTTTGTTGTTTATTCCGTCCAAATGTCGTTCAATTACCTGGAAAATCTTAGTCACGACGCTCGGTTACTAAACATCGTTATGAGGTGAAATCGAATACAATTGGTCGAAAAAAAAATGTCCTGATACAGTAAGTATCCGTCAGATGTTTGCGCCTTTGCCATGTTCGCGCCGGCGAGACCTTTGGCTCCGTAGACTGGAACCGCACGGGTCATTTGCCGCCCTTACACACGTCGATTCGAAGATCCTCGTCGCCACTGTACTGTACTGAAATGGGAGATGCTTAGCAGGCAGACACGAAGCGGAGGAACAGTCGAGCCGGGCTGTGTTGCACGAGTGCGAGCGTGGGCGTACTGTGCCCGCGGCTCCCCTTTATTCCGTACGCGGTACACTCACGAGCCGGCCGACTCCAGCATTACTACGACACCTCAGACGGCGTGCACACCTCATATCCCTCGCCGAACCCCACGGCCACTCCTCCACCATCACGCCCACCATGCATCATCATCATGCCCCTCCCCGTGGGCATGACTACACCACAGGATTAACAATCCCAAGTCATGGCCACGGATGGGGTATGCTGGTGTGTGTGTGTGTGTGTAGGTGTGTAGGTATGTGTGTAGGTATGTGTGTGTAGGTGTGTAGGTATGTGTGTGTAGGTGTGTAGGTATGTGTGTGTAGGTGTGTATGTATGTGTGTATGTACGTGTGAAGGTGTGTATGTACGTGTGTAGGTGTGTATGTACGTGTGTAGGTGTGTATGTACGTGTGTAGGTGTGTATGTATGTGTGTAGGTATGTGTGTAGGTATGTGTGTAGGTATGTGTGTAGGTATGTGTGTAGGTATGTGTGTAGGTATGTGTGTGTAGGTGTGTAGGTATGTGTGTAGGTGTGTATGTATGTATGTGTGTGTAGGTGTGTAGGTGTGTATGTGTGTAGGTGTGTATGTATGTGTGTAGGTATGTGTGTGTAGGTGTGTAGGTGTGTATGTATGTGTGTAGGTGTGTAGGTGTGTATGTATGTGTGTAGGTGTGTAGGTATGTGTGTAGGTGTGTAGGTATGTGTGTGTAGGTGTGTAGGTATGTGTGTATGTACGTGTGAAGGTGTGTATGTACGTGTGAAGGTGTGTATGTACGTGTGTAGGTGTGTATGTATGTGTGTAGGTGTGTAGGTATGTGTGTATGTATGTGTGTAGGTGTGTATGTATGTATGTGTGTAGGTGTGTAGGTATGTGTGTATGTATGTATGTATGTGTAGGTGTGTAGGTATGTGTGTGTAGGGGTGTATGTAGGTGTGTATGTATGTGTGTGTAGGTGTGTATGTATGTGTGTGTATGTACGTGTGAAGGTGTGTGTATGTGTGTGTATGTATGTGTATGTGTGTAGGTGTGTAGGTGTAGGTGTGTAGGTATGTGTGTGTAGGTGTGTATGTATGTGTGTATGTACGTGTGAAGGTGTGTATGTATGTGTGTAGGTATGTGTGTAGGTGTGTAGGTATGTGTGTGTGTATGTACGTGTGAAGGTGTGTATGTACGTGTGAAGGTGTGTATACGTGTGAAGGTGTGTATGTACGTGTGTAGGTGTGTATGTACGTGTGTAGGTGTGTATGTGTGTGTAGGTGTGTATGTAGGTGTGTAGGTGTGTATGTAGGTGTGTATGTAGGTGTGTAGGTATGTGTGTCTAGGTGTGTGTGTATGTGTGTAGGTGTGTAGGTATGTGTGTGTATGTGCGTAGGTATGTGTGTGTAGGTGTGTATGTAGGTGTGTGTGTAGGTGTGTATGTGTGTAGGTGTGTATGTATGTATGTGTGTAGGTGTGTATGTATGTGTGTATGTACGTGTGTAGGTGTGTATGTACGTGTGTAGGTGTGTATGTACGTGTGTAGGTGTGTGTGTAGGTGTGTAGGTATGTGTGTGTAGGTGTGTATAGGTGTGTATGTAGGTGTGTAGGTATGTGTGTAGGTGTGTATGTATGTGTGTATGTACGTGTGAAGGTGTGTATGTACGTGTGTAGGTGTGTATGTACGTGTGTAGGTGTGTGTGTAGGTATGTGTGTAGGTGTGTAGGTGTGTATGTGTAGGTGTGTATGTATGTATGTGTGTAGGTGTGTATAGGTATGTGTGTAGGTGTGTATGTAGGTGTGTATGTACGTGTGAAGGTGTGTATGTACGTGTGAAGGTGTGTATGTACGTGTGTAGGTGTGTATGTATGTGTGTAGGTGTGTATGTATGTATATGTGTATGTGTGTAGGTATGTGTGTAGGTGTGCATGTATGTATAGGTGTGTGTGTGTGTGCATGTATGTATAGGTGTGTGTGTGTGTGTAGGTGTGTATGTATGTGTGTAGGTGTGTATGTATGTGTGTATGTACGTGTGTAGGTGTGTATGTACGTGTGTATGTACGTGTGTAGGTGTGTATGTATGTGTAGGTATGTGTAGGTATGTGTGTAGGTGTGTAGGTATGTGTGTGTAGGTGTGTATGTAGGTGTGTATGTATGTGTGTAGGTGTGTATGTATGTGTGTAGGTATGTGTGTAGGTGTGTAGGTATGTGTGTGTGTAGGTGTGTATGTATGTGTGTGTGTCGGTGTGTGTACGTGTGTGTAGGTGTGTATGTATGTGTGCAGGTATGTGTGTGTGTGTGTGTTGGTGCCTGTTATGTGTAACATAACGTGGTCTGCACATTAGTTTAGCCGGGAAGTTACACCCCACCGAATTTGCTCTTGTTCGTGTGAAAGAAATGAACTCGATTTCCACTGAGGTTCGTCGTACAAAGGAGAATGGTTACCAATCGCCCGAACGTCAGAGAGGGCACACAAGCATGCAGTCAGTCATTCACAGCTCTTAAGTCCCAAACAAAGCGCTATTGGTTCACAAAAAAATATTTTCAAGAAAAAAATAAGTGACCACTATATTCGTTATTGTTGTGTGTCTGTCTGTCGGTCTGTCTGTCTGTCTGTCTGTCTGTCTGTCTGCCCAGAGCATAGCTCCGTGGGTTTTGATCCGATCCTGATAAAATTTTGGTGGGAGGTTCATATCATGATCTAGTTGTGTTTTCCTTAAAATGGGCGAGGTGCGCCCAAACATGTGTTTTTAGGGGGTAGCTAATTTCAATTTGCATCTTCTCCTTGGGGGTTTGTCGAATCTGGCAGGGGTTTCGGTATTTGGTTAGCCCAATGGCACCTGCATAGCCCCACGGAGCTCGATTTTTCATTTTCGTCCCAAGGTCACAAGGTCACGAACTTAGAACAAGGTCACGGTCATAATCCTTGACCTTTGACCTTTAAAATTCACAAAGGTCAAATTTTCAAAGTTGTGGGAATCGAACCGGGTTTTCGACCTTCTTCGACGAACTAACTCCAATAAGCTATAGCACGTATCCTGTTTCCTTATTTTAATGTCCACAACATTGTTCTGTGTCCTTTAAAGGTTATGTGAAGGTCAAATTTTGAAAGTTGTTGAACGAACCCAGGTTTTCGACATTTTGCAGCGAATAACCTGTCACTCGAACCACATCATGTTGATCATTTTTATAACTTTGTCAAACATTATCACATTGTCTCATCCTTGACTTCTGAAACAATCTACATCGTCAAATACCGCTCGTGAACCATTGCCGTCTCCAGACTTGTTTATGTATTATTATTATTATTAATTTATAATGACAATTCAAATGATGTTACTTCTTGGAGACCATTTGTTTATTACGTATGCAACGTACAGTGATAAAAGGCAAAATAGCATGCAAAGTTCTCATGCAGCCGTTCAAACAGTGAGAAATCCCGAGCGTTAATCCATTGTGAATGCCAAGACCTAACCACAGCACGCATGAGGAATTGTCACACGCTCATCATCAACCCCTCCCCACAGGCAAACCCAAGACATAATGTCATTCATAACTCAAGACATACTAAAATTTACTGCCCAGAAGTTGTGGGAATATTCAAAACTGCACCGAGACACGTGCACACATATCTGAGGGATTTTTAAGCATCAAACATGATAAGTAGTATCTCTTAAACGGCAGAAAGAAGGGATCAAGAATGCACACAACAAACATCCCTCTGCTCCACGTCATGAGCCAGCACCCACCCAACAAACCACGAACATAAATCAGGATTATGACATCATACAGTAATCTTCAGTTCCTTACCATCCCAGACGAAGGGCATAGAGCCCGTAATCGCTACTAATTCAGATGTTGACCAAAATCAAATTCACATACACTACCACTCTTTCTGGTCTTAAAATTCTCTTGACGGCATTTATTTTGCCCTGTAAAGAGACCGCATTATAACGCCAAGACTCTGTGTTTCAGTACAAGCCATAAACCCAGTAATCGGTCTCCGTCATAGGGCTTTCAGTTTACTGTTGTTCTTGTTCGGTTATTTTGTTTACACGCCAAAACTGCAATGGTGTGTGTGGAATCTGACATGACCGTACCTCCTCTGAAGCGGGCGGTGCACCTCACCTCTTTCAGAGTCTTCACAATGTACGGTGACGACCAATCCTTATCTCCACGATCCGTACTCATTCATTCCCATAAGCTTCACAGTTCACAATACACAACAGAGCACGTTTTATTCCAGTGAAATATATTGGACCTGCACACGCTCCATTTCAACACTCGCTTAACTTCATATGAATAACTCAAATATAATACAACACTTAGTACAACAATGCAAATCAATGCAAATACAAATCAGATATAAATACAAATATACAAGAGCTCTATCCTTTCAACATGTGACGAAAACAAATACACAGTTACTTCAACTTCTGGTTTAAAGAATCAATTTCACGCTTTAGCTCTTAAGTATCAATTTATTCCTCCACTTCAGGTGAAGATAATATTCAATCACTGGACAACAAAGATTTTGCTACTGGGGTGGAAACATCTGTTTTAGACTAAATCGAGGATGCTGATTCTGGATCTGGTCAGAATTTTCTCAGCACATCAGGATTTTGAGTTATACATGTGGTCCGATTACAGTAGCTTGCCCTGGTGGGTGATTTTGAGTGATCATAAAAAAAAATAGTATTTTTGGTTTCAATTATAGCAACACTGTTACAAATCTGGAAGCCATTTGCACACAGACAGACAGCAGCCCCCGCAGTTCAGTTATTTCGATAAGTATGTGTTTATAGTCAGGGTGCCGTCCTTCTGTCTAATGGGAATTTTGTGTGTGCGCAGAGTTATTTTATAGTCAGGTTTATTACATCTACGACGACAACAACAACAACAACAACAACAACAACGGCACCGTCCCTCACTCAACCCGGTCGCCATTGCCCACGTGTTTTTGGCTGAAGGGGTGGGCGGAGCCTCCATCGCCTCAGATCGAGGCTCCGCTCCAAGGAAGGGCATGGGACGTTTCCTCCAGCCAATGAGCGAAGGGCGAGCATTGCACACGCGCCCCAGCCAATGGGAGGCCAGCGTGCCGAAAGCTACGACAGAGCCTCTTAGGGAGGCGGGCCTCCGAGACGCCTCGACACACCTCTCGAGACGACCGTCCAATCAGGAGGCGAGTGGGAGGAAAAAGAAAATTGCTTCCACGTCAAGAGAGGGTTGAGGGTTGGTTGTTGTTAGAGCATCTGCAGTCTTGGTGGCGATTGGCTTCGTCTGCAGTATTGGTGGTGGTTGGCTTCGTCTGCAGTCTTGGTGGCGATTTACTTCGTCTGCGGTCGTGGTGGCTTGGTCTCGGTCGTCGTCTGTGGCCCTTTGCGGTGGCTTCTCGTGGTTCTGGCGGCCGAGCAGCCAGGGACGTGGGCCGTGGACTTCAAGTTGTGAGTTCGAGTCCCACCGTGGTGGTTTGGAGTCAGTGTGACCACACGAGGCGGGAAGGTACCCCAGTCAGGCTCTACCGAATAAAGACCCATGGGGTCCATTTTATTTTGGGTGTGTGTGTGTGTCCGTGGGCCCCATCTGTAAGTAGAATTGTTAAGTGCCTTGTACATTGTGAATTACATTTCTTATTCGTGATAACTCTGCTCTGTGTCTCCCTTCCCGATTATTGCCTATTGTAAAATAACCCCCGTGTTAAATGTTCCAGTTTGTTGTTCGTGTTTTCTTTCATTGACCCAGCACGGCACGTATTGAGAATTAGTGAGGCCGTTCATGCCGTAAATTGTTCATTTGGTCTGGCGCGGCTTTGGTAACTTCCGATCGGTTACGCCGGATCCGAGTCGGTGATAGCGGCTCGATTCGGACAAAGTCGGCCGAGGGTGTGGTTTCCCCGGTAGTTAGACGGCGTGGGTACTTAGATAAATTGGAATTAGACAAGTGGACCCTACCTCACGCCATCAAAATATTGGCGACCACAGTCCTCTAAGTGACCCGTGACCTTTCAGAGTTGTCCGAGAGTCACGACCTAAATTCCGGGTGTTCGGTGGGAGACGACCCTACTGCTCCCCCTGGTGGTCGTTTATCGCCGTCCAACCCTGGTCCACAATACTACGGTTGTAGAATATTATTTCTCATAAAAAGAGCTTTGTAATGCACTTAAAATTATTTTAAATGGATGAAAACTGACTGAGCTATGAATTTTTAAGTAAAATTTTCCATGTGGCATTACAATTTTTAAATAACCCTAACCCTGATGAAAAAAAAAACTTTGTGAAGGCATTAGATCACGACGGTAATGGCTTCCAATATCTCCAATATCCAAGAGAGAAGAGAACTTTGGCACAGAGCAAACTGATGCTTAACCCAAAGCAGGCATTTCCGTTGGGCCCCAAATCCAAGAATTGATGTGTGATCTCAGAGTTCAAAAATAAACTGAACCCACTCGAGTTTGCAGCATGGGAAGCATTTTTGTTGGTTGTGCAGAACTTTATTGGGAACCATAGAGCTGAACAGTACGTGGACTTAGTGGACAACATGCTGAATGCCTATCAGCGAATGGGCTGCAGGATGTCTCATCATGATTTCTTCCCGCCAAAGCTGGGCGAGGGAAGCGACGAGCAGGGCGAAAGGTTCCACCAAGACATTTCAGTCATGGAGAGTAGGTATCAAGGCCCGTTCAACTCACTTGGCTGTACTCACTGGCTGCACTTTCAAATGAGGCTCACTTGGCTGTACCTGAATGGGTTTGAGGGTTGAGGAGTAACAGCTGTAATGGGAAACCTATCCAGGTCCTTCCTGATGACTTCATCCTTGCTTTTTACTTGTTCAGGCTCCTGATGACTCCAATGCAGGACTGTACCTATTTGATTTGAATTGAATTTATTTTAATCCCATTCTAAATTAAATTGATTAATAATGTCATGGTTCAGGGTCAAGTGTTCGATCAAAGCGGGGTCGAGTCCAACCACGGGGGTCATGGAACCCGGTCATCCCTGCCAGTTAGTCATCATTAATGACACAGCACACCAATACACAAACACCACACAAAAGTCCTGACAATGGTCCAAGATCTCTGATTGCTCTTTTTCTTGTTTCCTTTGCGGAGAGATCGAAATATTGTGCATGAACGTGGGACAAAAAGTGCTATGTCGGGGTTAACGCCCAAAGCATCATCTTTCTTCCCCCGGCAGTCAGAAGTGTCAACGTCCTGTTGATTTCATCCATCGCAACACAGTACCTGTCGACTGACGCAGATCGACACCACCCTTCATCAGTGACGTTCTTAAATCTACATGGCTCAACGATAAGTGCATACTCATACATCTAAGATATCCCACCAGCAAAAGATATAAATTTCGAATTTGGTTTAAAAAAATATATATCTATTTTCTATCTTTTCTCAACACAAATTGTTCATATTTATAATAAAATTGCATCTTTCCTTCAAATCTTCTTTGTTCGATTGCAGCACAATGCTACAGGGCAGCACCATGGGCTGAGGATGGGGTTGTGCTGTTGCAGTGCCCTCCACTGGTTGGGTCAGGAATTTGTTCAGGGTTCCGGCGATGGCTCGTTTTCTGTGCGTGAAGAACACTGTGGGATCTTGAATGTCCACCAAGGAATGCTGGCAGACGCTACACCCAGTTGAACGTCCATCCAAGACGGTACATACCCTCCTTGTGAAACATGGGGACGACAGGTTAAAGCTGAGTCGAGATTGGAACCGAGGCTAGACATCTTAGAGAAGAGTGTGCAAACCTCTCGGCCATCCTGGATTGATCACAGCGATATTTTGACAAGTAACATCAACAAAAAGGAAGAAATTTTTTTTCCCAAAGTAATTATTTCAATCACAGCACATGTTTAACAAAACACGTGACCTTTTCTTTCACCAAATTTAACGCCTGGGATATGTTCAGATACCAAGCAGCCAACTCGCGCTAGCCACGCCTGCCGTTCCTCATCAATGGTTTTGAATTGAGGGCTTAAGCCATTTGGCGAGTGCTCTACAAGAAGCTTGGTAACTGAATACACCCTTGATGTTTTCCAAAATTGTCCTTTCGGAGGGAGTGAAGGATTCGATTTCCCCAGAAGGCACGTCAATGCAAAGCTGTGCAAAAGCTGCATTACAACTCAGCCCACCATTATATATATATTTATTTTTAAATATAAAAAAATTGATCAATGGTCGAATCATTTTGGCCAAAACTCAAGTTGGCCCCACTGTTGAAAGGCCTGTCACCTCAACCCCACAACCATAAATGTTGTGGTGTACACCACCGGTCAAAAGTTTTAGAACACTCCCTTTTCGAGTTTTTACTGAAATTTAAGCAGTTCAAGTCCAGTGAATAACCTGAAATGGTACAAAGCTAAGTGGTAAACCACCAGAGGTTAAAAAAAGAAGTTTCGGTTACCAAAAACTGAAAAATAATGTAAATTTCAGAGTTGTGAAAAAAGGCCCTTTTCAGGGAACAAGTAATGGGTTAGCAACTGCAGCTGTTCTGCAGCAATGGAAGTAAATTAAACCTTGAAAGTAGATGCAAACAATTCCTTCAGGTGTCCCAACTTTTGTTGACTAGTTACAAACCCTCTGTCTGTATAAAAGCAGTGTTGGAACAGACTGTGTTGCTACACCCTCTGAAGCATTATTTGGACAACATTGCACTGCAGGAAGTAGTATATTGCTATCATAATGGCAAGAAAAAGACAATTAACAAAGGAAGACAGACAGACCATTATAGCAAACGCAGTGAGCTTCATACTTAACGCGTGCACATGAGAGAATAGGAAACAACAACAACACAATACCATGGCAATTGTGAATCCGTGTCGTTGCCTATGACCCTTTTGCTTCCGTTTTCTTTGTTCCCGGTTTTTGTCATGGGGAATGATGATGCATGCCGGGAGATAAAGGCATCGTCGGAGACATGAAAGACCCAAATAATATCAGACATGGTGTATATTTCCTCCACTGATTTCAATAAAGATATCTCCTGCATCATCAAAAAATAATTTTTAATCGTGATTTACGTTATTTGATCGCTGATCCCGAATCCAGGCCGAAGTAACCGGAAATTGCGAATACAGTTGTGAACAAGTTATAGGTAAAGTCAGAAGCGAAGGTAATAATAATTCTACATTCAATATAGTATTTACTTTTTTAGATGAGATCCTGTTCTCGGCGGTGTGGTTGTCTTGTGAAGGTAATGTTGAGGTAATATTTATTTTTTCATAGCAAAAAGATGGTTTAATTTGATATATTTAAGAAGCGAATGCAAGAAGAATTCTACGTTCGCTTCTCAGCTTTTCCCATTCCATATTAACCCTTAAAAGTGTAGGTCTTTCCTTTAGAGAAATTGCAAAAAAGCCAAGGTGTCAGTGAGTACAGTTTCCTACACCATCAAAAGGCACTTGGTAACTGGAAGAAACTGACAGGAAGAGGTCTGACAAACCCAAAGCCACAACACAATCAGAAGACGAGTTTCTGAGTCAACAGCTTGTGTGATAGGTGGCTCACAGGACAGCAGCTTCAAGCACAGCTTAACACTGGTCGAAGTAAGGAAGTCTGTTTCAACTGTGAAGAGAAGACTTCGAGCTGCAGGTTTGACAGGTCATGTGGCAGTAAGAAAGCCATTGCAAAGATGGCAAAAATAAGAGAAAAAGACGCTTGCCTGGGCCATGAAGCACCGCCAGTGGACTATTGAAGACTGGAACGTCTTATGGACCGATAAATCAAAATTTGAAATCTTCGGTTCATCACGCAGGGTTTTTGTATGCAGTCGAGTTGGCGAAAGGATGGTTCCTCTGTGTGACACCAACTGTCAAACATGGATGAGGAAGTGTGATGATCTGGGACTCTTTTGCTGGATCCAGAGTCGGCGACTTGCACAGAGTGACTGGCAGCCTGAACCAAAAGGGCGACCACAGCATTTTGCAGCACCATGCAATACCCTCCGGTCTACGCCTCGTTCGTCAAGGGTTCATCCTACTGCAAGATAACGACCCAAAACATACCTCCAGGTGAAATCAGAACTACCTTAGAAGAAAAGAACAAGACAGTCGGCTTCAAATCATGGAATGGCCAGCACAGTCTCCAGACTTAAACCCCATTGAGCTGGTTTGGGATGAACTGGACAGAAGGGTAAAAGCAAAGCAACCTACAAGGACAACACATTTGTGGGAACTTCTGCAACAGTGTTGGGAAGAACTTTCCAAACAATATTTGATTTCCATTGTAGAAAGAATGCCATGAGTATGTTCGGCTGTAAAATCTGCAAAAGGTGGCGACTTTGAAGAGTCAAAAATGTAGATTAAATTTTGTTCAACAAAACAATTCAACGATTTATATTTTTTATCTGCAATTGTTTATTTGTTCTCGGCTTTAATTTCAGAGTACATTGAAACATTAAACTGCTTCAATTTCAGTAAAAACTGGAAAAATGGGGGTGTTCTAAAACTTTTGACCGGTAGTGTACATCAATCCGTTCCTGTGATCAGTTTCAAACACCCCACCTCTCCCCCCAAAAAAGAAGAAACGTGCATGGGTGATATGGGACGTGCAGGACTTTATTTGGGGCAAAAAGAGTATTACGGAAAAGGCATGGCAAATCCGTACGTCACGGGGCAGAATTCCAAAAATAAAAAAAATTAAAACAGCCAACATATCAAAAAAATATTTTTTTTAAAGCAGAAAAGCCGGTACATGTCAGCATTCCAGGGAACATGCAAGCTCATAATGTAAAAACTATTGGTAAATTCAATAGGAAAAACCGCCTTAAAAAGAAGCCGCACACCATTGTACAGAACAGGCAATTAACATCCTTCACGTGCCTAATGTTAATACTTGAGTCACTATATTACCCAAAAGCCACTCTAATGGTTCATAAGGAAATCCAGACCGAAAGGCATTATGCCAAAGGCAGCCGACACCGAGGTTCACCGACCACAGCGTGAGAGGCAAATTCAGTCGCGTGCTACACCTGGAGAGAAACCGCAAAGAAGATCCAAGAATCAGGGCTGGCAGGTGCATTGAGCCCTTCAGTGAAAAGGCAGCACTTGGTTCGTGTGCACCCTGTGTGACTCATTCCGCTCGTCCGACCCAGCACCTGCAAGCTTCAAACCCAAGGCCTGCGCATTTGTCTGCCACAAATGTGCAACTCTGTATGAATCTGAAAATAATTTGACTTTTCTTTCAACAAATCCTTTGTTTTAACTATTACATGCTCTCCTTCTTTTCCTTCTTCATAAAAGTCCACAAGGACAAAAAAAAGACAAAAAAAAAGGGATGGATGGACTGACACGCGAGGCATGGAGCATGGCGACAAAGGAAGGAAAGAAACGGCACAACAACAGGACCAGAATCTGCAATTTCGTGCAAATTGAAACCACCAGCCTTGTTTGAAGGAGGAAAATGAGCACGACGAATGCAACATTCCAATGAATCGTGGTGCTCATGTACGAATCGGATCCGATGTAAGAACAAATCAATCAACGTGTCGTGTGCCAAAACTAGATAGGCCTCGATAAATACCACCGGGCCTATCTGGCCAATTGTGTCAGATCAGATGGGTGAGTACGCTGAACCTCACTTGGGGTAAAGTATCGAATTTGCCTTCATCTTTGGCAATGTGGCGAAACATAATGAAAAGTCTGGATTTGGACTAAATCCACAGCAAACGTCACCTAAAGAAAATAAATAAAACTCCACAAAAACAAGAAATGGGGGTTCAAAAGCATTCGTCCCATCCAGGTGTCCAAACAAATGCGGCTTGCAAAACAAACCAAAAGGTAAACAAAAACAAATCACCAACTCTTCGTGTAAATGGCAAAACAGTTTTGAATTAGTGCTTCACGGAAAACAACGATTGCAACAAAATGGCACCAAGGAAGGGGCAAGACCGTACGTCTCTCCTACAACTCACGCACCTCCCTGGTTTTGTAAGACACCTGTCAGCAACGGAAACGACACAAAAGACGAGCAACGTTGAATCTGCTTTTGCGGAACAGTTCTGACCGTGGAAAACAATCCATCGGGTACAAATGACCTTCCGAATCAACCAAGCCATTTTCTACACAACGGATAATTTCAAAACCATTCGATTGATATACAACAGGAGGTAAGGATAAATTGCTCGGAGGAAAAAAAAAAAAACGATTTGTTTTTTTTTTGCCAACATTCCCCATTAAAAGTTCTGAGAAAGAAATGTTCACTATTGATGTAAACTCAAAAAGTTGTTTCTTCTTTACCGTTAAACTTATAACTGGTTTTCATGTAAACTAAAGTGACGTTGCTGGTTACGACAACGGAACGACTTTGCCGCACGAGATTTATGCCGGTACGATGATCGTTTGGATTTGTCGCTCCTCACCAGTCGTTCGGAAATTGATGCCTTCACCGCAGAAGCAGAAGCGACACAATGGTCTCCTTCCCATCGCTTCGTTTTAACAGCAGGTGCACAGCAAATCAAAAACGGCCGTAAAGTATCGTCACAGCAGTATCACCAAAGATTCTCTCTTTTTCAATGAAATGCAAAAAAGTAACCAAAATGAATCGTTCACGATGAGGTCGTTCAGCCCTCCCCCACCCCCAAAAAAAAGGAGGGAAAACGAGAACGCATTCTCTCTTGGCAAAAAAATACTATGTAGAAACATTAATGCCACCCAGGCATGGATCTGGAGACCAATGTAACAAATCAGTAGGCAGCTCGTCAAACCCTGGGCAGCCATCCAGCTGAACCATGGGAAAGTAGAAAGGAGAAACGGACACTTCCGCAAAACGAGATGTGCTCGGCGGACAGTCAAACAGAAAAAAATATTTAACCCAGAATAGAAAGAAAGAAAGAAAAATATATCAGCAAATAAATAAACAATGCTGGACTTCACATCCTCACCAGAGAAAAGCTTGTAGTCAGAAATGAAGTTCTTTTTCTTTAACTCGATAACAAAAGCACAATCCTAATTGTAGCCAGGAACAGTATCCTCCATGCTCTTCTCAAACCGAACCTGACCTGCACAGACTATCTGCATGGCAATTAGGCCCAGAGTACGGGATGGAAAATATGGGTGCGCAAGGTCAGTCACAGGGTGCACCGGCAGCCTCGTGTAACAGCAACCCAGGAAGACGTGCAGACCGCAAGACTCTCATACTTGGACAAGCTCTAGTTCAACAAAGTCAAGAAAATTCAATTTTATTTTCCCAACCTTCAATGTCCTTGAGCCCAAGTGGCTGGAAGCCCTGATAAGGAATATGTAGACAGGAAAACTGGCTGGATGGCAGAATGTGCAACACCCGGGTTGAACTCGTGTCTCACACACGCCGAGATCCCCTCTCTAGCAGCATCTACAAAGGGGTGTGAAGATGAGCAAATACCATTGTTAATTAAAGGGTTTTCAAAACAGTTGTGGTGCTTAAAGCAATAATAACAGAGAAAAGTGCCAAGAAAGTAAACATGCATAAATAGACCGTGCACCCAAGCTTTTTGTTGCGTATCAAATTTAAGCCATTCTCTTATCTCAGGCCAGTAGGCCAAACACAGACAATACCTTGGCCTTATCAGTGGGTTCAGGAAGAAGGCCATTGCTCGCAGCACCCCGTGTTGCCGGCAGTAGACCTTCGCTCTCTGTCTCATGGCAGACTTCTCTACTTGTGACCTAGTAAAGTGAATCAACAAATTTGGACTTGAAATGAAGCTGTGGAAATCACAAAATAAACAGATGGAGCACGCCGAACTGAAAGGATACGTGTGTGTGTGTGTGTGTGTGTGTGTGTGTGTGTGTGTGTGTGTGTGTGTGTGTGTGTGTGTGTGTGTGTGTGTGTGTGTGTGTGTGTGTGTGTGTGTGTGTGTGTGTTCCTAAACTGTTCCTGCTGCCACAGAGTAATAAATAATAAAAACCACCTGCCCTGAAGATCACCAGGATCAGGAGCAAGTCACTCAAACCCCTGGCAGACCCCTTCAACCTTGAAATGTTTAATGCCGTGAACAAACTTTGGTACATCAAGGGTGATGAAGGTTGTGGTCAAGTTTCAATGAAATTCTGGAGAAAATAAAAATAAAAATACCATCCCCTCTCAGGCCTCGTCCGCCCCCCCCCCCCATATTTCCGCAGGGTGCTCAAGGTCCGCCAGCAACCCCCTTCTGGTAAAACTACCAAAATCAAGAATCACTGCTCACCTTCACTCTTTCATTCCTCTTTTTTTCCCCGCCTTTGGAATAAACTCCCACACTCTCTTCAATCTCACTCTTTTCTCCAGATCTTCAAAACAACTGTTCACCACCATCTCTTATCTTCCCCCATCGAGAAACAATATTTTCCACCCCAAACCCACCTCCTTCAAATTCCATACTTTCCATCCTGAAAGTCCCTATAGTATCCATACAATCTTATTTACCCTGTGTACCCTGCCCCATTCCTCTCCCTTCCACAGATCTCCTGTCTGTTCCACACTGGTTTTTCCTTCCCTCTCCCACCCCTCTCATCTCCTGCTTCCCTTGTTGTATGTTCTGTGTTTTAGCTCTCAAACGAACCTCGAAAGTGTATTCAAAAAAAAATAACAATAATAACAAACAAGGACAAATGTGTCCAAGAGCAGCGTCCAAAAGGTTTTGTCGGCTAAAAAAAAAATAATAAAAAAATAATAAATAAAAACAACAACAACTTCCGATATTTCGTCACGTGCCTTGATTAAGCCAATAGCGAGACCCGTCATAATGTATTTACGTATTTACGAAATATCGTGTATTTACAAAATAAATAGTGTTTTTACGAAATTACAATACGATAAATGGAATAATCTTTAAATAGTAACATGAACTTTTCGAAACTTTAAAGCAAATGTCCGAATATATTTAAAAGTTCATGATAGACGCTCTCAAAAGGCACCGTCAATGCGAGGATGTGTACATGTGCTTAGTATTTAAGGAGATCCGGATATTGTATATACAAGAGTCGAGTCCGAGAGGTTAAGGCTTTGTCAGAAGAAGAAGAAGAAGAAGAAGAAGAAGAAGAAGAATGGTGGGGAGGGATCTGCATGGACAACAATATACATTTTACTTTCAAACTTGGTTACATCACAGTTCACAGTGACAGCCAATACATTCAGGTTCAAAACCTTCCTCAGGTCCAAACGAGGCTTCAAATGCTTTCCTGAGGAGGAACAACAATATATGTCCGGCACGACAGGACAGACACCATCCTACATTTCACAGTCTTCTCTTTGATGTGGCGCAATCCAAAGACTTCACTGGCGATGAAATTCCTCACAAGAATAACGAGCTATCCGAAATGGAAGCAGATGTTCGCACATGCTGAACAGCAAATCACCTCCAAAAGCAGTCACTTCACTCCCCTCGTTCGGGTCACCTGTGATACTTGTCCTGACCAATCCAGTTCGACTCCGAGCCACACCAAAAAAATGATAACCAAATCCGACTTTAAAACACACAATACATCTTGGGATTTGAGTCATTAGTAGCAGAAGGGAAGTCGAGACAACACAACGATGTTGGTGAAAATGAATTTTTCATTACTGCCATGATGTGTTATTGTTACCTCACATGGAACGTGGGCTGGTCCATCATCCTCAGTCTTCACCTCACGGGAAACGATGAGAAGGTACTCCGCCTGATGGCTTCCACTGTATCCGTAAGCAGAGCCAATTGCAACCAACTGGAAACAAGGTTAAACAAGAAAAAGAACAATCAGACATGGCAGACCCTAACCAGAACTAGTTTTGTGTTGTGTATTACGTCATTAATAAGAGACATAATTGGAACTGCCACTTTATAAGTGCGGCAGTGATGAACAGGTACCAAGACGTCTCACTTTGATTGGATACCTGACCCATGACATTTATGATTATTCAATTGAATTTAAAATAGGATTAAAATAAATTAAATTCAAATCAAATGGAAGATCAAATAGGTACAAGTCCTGCATTCACATTTCAGCTTCTATTCCTCTACCCTCAAACACATCCAGGAACAGCCAAGTGAGCCTTGGTCAAAAAAAAATTAAAAACATTAAATAATAATAATAACAATAACAATAATAATAAAATGAAAAAGAACCCACATCAAAAAAAAAATTCTGAATGCCCTACTATGCGTCCGATCAAGTTGAAATTTGAAACACGAGTCATTCCACCTCATATCACCGGAGGCCTCCCAGTTGACCCCCTCAGATTTACTTTAAACTTTCATAAAATAGTTCCCAGGTATCAAAATGAAGCTGCGTAAAATTTTAGGTCCATAGATGCGTCAACTCAGAGATATTGAGGGTTGAAAATGTGGTTGTGGCCCTATTTTTATGGTCGTTGCGAGCATCACAAAATGAACGGCGACTTTTAAACTCCCACAACTTTTTAAATATTAATGCTAGAGCCTTGAAATTTTCAGAAATTATTCTTCTATAACTGCTCTGAAAGAAACAAACATAAAACGGAGTATACCTCTATTAATTATGACCTGATCAGTTGAAATCCAGAAAAAAAAATGTTGGTTTTTATGAAGACCCAACTTTGAGACCCCATATATTTTTATTGACCCATCCCAGAAGCTTGAAATTTTTTCAGGTAATAACTGTTTGGTGGTAGTATTCAAATACATGTTTACTTTTCTTAATCAGTCGTATATAATAGTCATGATCCCTCAAAAATTGAAAATTCTCATTTTTCCCCGAAATTCAGGTGAGGATTGCAAATATATGACAAGGTATACCACTTCAAATTGTTCACCATTGGAAAGAGCATATTCAAGTTTACAAAAGTGTCAAATATCAAAGTGGTATAATGTTTCTATCAATATTTTTGAAATACCTGAATAAATGATGTTCAGCCAGTGCTGTGCACGTTGTGTGTGCCATTTAATGAAGTCCTTTTACATGTAGTACATGTATATACAATATACATACATGTCATCTGCTATTAGGATACCATGAACACAATACTTTGAAATTTGAATTTGTAATTCTTTGTTTCTTACTTTATAAATAGCAAGAGCTTAACTCATCTGGCTGGGGCTAAAAATAGAACTCAGGAATAGTGGCTGATCTGCTGATGTCAGCAGTGTATAGAGTTACATTCAAGGGAGGACATTTGTTGGGTTCCTTTGGTCCATGTGATGAAAGTTATTGATGCTCCCCTAACGTCAACTGGGAGGCAGTACAAGCTCGCACCTGACTTGGAAAAGCAGATGAAGGACCCATTCAAATCATTTACGTGAAATGTTTTATTACATTGTTATTGCAGTATGTGATATATTTTGTATTATTAATTTGAATCAGAGAACTAATCATTCATGATTACCATGGTGCCCACACCATGCACACACTTCATGTATTCACGACTGTGTTAAGTTTTTTTAAAAAAATAGAAAATATATTAAAAAAATACTGATATTTGACACTTTTGTAAACTTGAATATGCTCTTTCCAATGGTGAACAATTTGAAGTGGTATACCTCGTCATATATTTGTAATCCTCACCTGAATTTCGGTGAAAAATGAAAATTGTCAATTTTTGAGGGATCATGACTATTATATATGACTGATAAAGAAAAGCAAACATGTATTTGAATACTACTACCATACAGTTATTACATGAAAAAAATTTTAAGCTTCTGGGATGGGTCAATAAAAATATATGGGGTCTCAAAGTTGAGCCTTCATACAAAACCAACATTTTTTTTTTCTGGATTTCAACTGATCAGGTCATAAAATTTAATAGAGGTATACTCAGTTTATGTTTGTTTCTTACAGAGCAGTTATAGAAAAATAATCTCTGAAAATTTCAAGGTTCCAGCATTAATATTTAAAAAGTTGTGGGAGTTCAAAAATAGCCGTTCATTTTGTGATGCTCACAATGACCATAAAAATAGGGCCACAACCACATTTTCAACCCTCAATATCTCTGAGTTGACGCATCTATGGACCTAAAATTTTACGCAGCTTCATTTTGATACCTGGGAACTATTTTATGAAAGTTTAAAGTAAATCTGAGGGGGTCAATTGGGAACATTTTCTTAAATTTGGTGATTTCAGATGGAATGACTCATGTATTCCCCATCACGACGAGATCATAATTGTGAAGTTTCACGTTGACCATGACCTATCCATTTTCCAAACCATGAACTATCAATTATTCATCAACAAAACTTGTATCCTCAAGTTTTGGGGAAGATGTGTGTGAAGCTTCCCCTCAATGTGTCCAGCCATTCTGGATAAGAAGATTTTTGAAGGTTTTAGGCAAAATTCAATATGACCACCAAACCATGACCATGAACAATATCAATTCGTCGTGAACAAACTTGTACACCCATGTCTTGGGGAACGTGTAAAGTTTCACCTCAAACTGTTCAGCTGTTACGGAGAAGATTTTAATTTTTTTTTTTAACTTTCAATCCAATATGGCCTATGTCATCATAAATTTACATTCTGCCTGTAATTGGGTAGGGGATCGCGCTTGTGAAGTTGTGTTAATCGGATAAGGTAAGTTTTTCTATCCAAGATGGCCGCCAAACCATGTGACCTATCAATTATTCAAAAACAAACTTATATCCACTCATCTTTGAGAATGTGTTTGAAGTTTTCCCTTGATCTGCCCAGCCGTTCCAGAGAATTTTATTATTACTATTTTTTTCTCAAAACAATATGGCTGCCAAACCACTTGACCTATGCTATTTTTTTTTTCCTCCGGTAAGTTGCAAAGATGACGCTCAAGGAATTTCAATTTTTTCAGATACAGCGGTGCACTAGTCAAATTATGATGTCATAGTGAAGGCACCGATGATGTCTTGGTTAACAACCCTGACAAACCCATGCGGAGATTTTGATCATGAGCCACGTTTCAATTTTTTCCAGCGAGTGGTTCCAGACAAAACATCCAAAGTTTTTCGGTTTTTCAAAGATGGCACCCATACCAAGTGACCTATGACGTCATAATTGGTTCACGAGTCAGTAAGTGACCACAATATTCGTTATGGGTGTGTGTCTGTCTGTCTGTCTGTCTGTCACGAGCATAGCTCCGTGGGTTTTGATCCGATCCTGATAAAATTTGGGTGGGAGGTTTATATCATGATCTTGTGTTTTCCTGAGAATGGGCGTGCTGCGCCCATTACGGGCGGAGCCACGCCCCAAAAACATGTGTTTTTAGGGGGTAGCCGGTTTCAAGTTGCATCTTCTCCGAGGGGGTTTGTCAAATCTGGCAGGGTTTCGGTATTTGGTTAGCCCAATGGCACCTGGATAGCCCCACGGAGCTCGATTTTTCATTTTCATCCCAAGGTCACGAACTTAGAAAATGTCAAAAAAAAATCAATAAATTGGGCATCGAGCTCCGAGGGTTTTCAACCGTTTCAAATGAAAGTTGGTATGCAAGTAGTGCTCTTCGAGTACTACAACTTTCATCATTTACGTTCTTCCCGATTCCCGCCAGTTTGCCCGTGGCGTCCCCTCGAAGGTCAAAAAATAAAAAAGGCGAACTGTGTAGATTGCTCGTGAACCATCACCATCTCCAGACTTGTTATCACTTAATTCTACAGTGAAAATTTATTCTCAATCGGACTAACACTTACCAAGAAAATGAATTGAAGAGCGAAAAGAAACACAAAAATTACTGGCGGAATAAAAATAATAATAATAATAATAATAATAATAATAATAATAATAATAATAATAATAATAAACAGAAGAAAAAAACAATAGGTTACCCAGCCTGAAAGGCTTGGTACCTGAATAATAACAAGCTCAAATGAGCTAAGATCCTCATCCTCTTAATGATGGTCATAAAAACGAATATGACGTCATTGTGATGCATCAGGTTTGCGATAAATCTGTGCTAATGCCCGGCTTGATTCCCGCAAACAAAATTCAAACAGATTGCCGAGTTTTGGAGATAATGGTATAGGCGATTAACATTAGCGGTGATATTATGACGTCAACTTTTTTTCTAGGAAGAATTTCCAAAATTGGAGATGGTTACTGCCTGCGCGTGGGCTTTCTGCATATACATGGCAAGTTTCACGAAGATCTGATGAAAACTCTGGGTTGTGAAACAAAAGTCATAAAATAGGAATAACGTCATAAAAATTGATATGACGTCATAGTGATGTACCATATGTGCGGTAATTCATCTTTGCTAATGCCCTGTTCGATTCCCGCAAACAGAATTCAAAAAGCTTGCCAAGCTTGAGATCATTTTTTAGGCGATTTCCATTAGCGGAGATATTTTGACGTCATAACTTTTTTTTCTAGGAAGAATTTTCAAAATCGGAGATGGTTACTGTGTGCGCAGGGTATTTTTTTACATATATATGCCAAGTTTCAGGAAGTTTCGATGAAAACTGTAGGCTGTGAAACAAAAAGTCCACAAGAACAACAACGTGAGTAAGACTTAAAGATCCTCCACGAGGATCTAAAAATAGGGCCAATACACCTGGGCACTCATCTGGTAACGGCTGGATAAGACAACCAGGGACCATTGGTCGGCATGGATAACCCACAAAATATATAATGAAGAAAGTAAATACCGATGGATTTTTAATAAATGCCATGAACAAACTTTGATACATAATCACAGGTAATAAAGGTTGCGGTCAAGTTTCATCAGAATTACATATATCGGTTGAGAAGTTCCAATCGTTTGTGGATGGACAGACTGATGGACGAATGAATGAACGACGTGCCATCCCATAAACTCCCCGGAACTACCTTCCAGGTGGGCTTAAAAAAAAAGAAAAAAAAAAAGAAAAAAAAAAAGAAAAAGGTAAAACACCTGGACTGCTTGCTTACAAACTTCCGCTTTGATGGGGCCATGCATTTATTACATGTGCATAGGGGAAGGCGCATACACGGAGCTCAGCCACAGGGTTTGGGGTTCAAGACACGCATACGAAAGCCGATTATAATCAGTGGATATCAACATCGATTCGGAATATTTTCTCCGAACAATTTTCTGTTGTTTTTGTGACCGTTTCAATGAAATACCCACTCTGGCAATGAAGACTATCATGTTTCTTTTAAACCCTGTGCCATGAATTTAATCGATAACTTTACTCATATTCTACAGACTGACCCAAAGGTAATGATGCACCTGGTGGAATGAGGTTGTTTTTTTTTTTGTATACCTTGTCGAACTTCGTGTGAGAGCTAACATACAACGCACAGCAAGGGGGCATGAGACAAGAGGGGCGGGAGTGGGAGGGACAAAACAGTGGGGAACAGACACATTCGGAGATCTGTGGAAGGGAGAGGGATGGGACGGGGAACATGGGGAGTAGAAGATGGACATTACAGGGACTTTCAGGAAGGAAAGCAGGGAATTTGAAGGAAGTGGGCTTGGGTGGATTATCGGGGGTAGAAAAGACAGAGGATTTGGATGGGGGATGACAAGAGGTGGTGGTGAATAGCTGTTTTGAAAGCCTGGAGGGAAGAAAGGGAAAGAATAGAGTGAGGGACTTTATTCCAAAGGCGGGAAAAAAGAGGAATGAAAGAGGAAGGTGAGCAGTGATTAGTGATTTTGGTAGTTTTACCAGAAGGGGGTTGTTGGCGGACATTGAGCGCCATGTGGAAATGTGGTGGGGACAAATCGCAGAGAGAGCAGGGGGGGCAAGGCTGGAGAGGAGACGGTACAAGACAAAAAGACCACCGACCAACCTGCGGTGATTGAGTGAGAGGTCCAAAGACTCAGCCTCATTGCAGGAGATGCCGATGATCCTAAATGCCCTGGTTTCTACAGCGTGAAGCCGAGAAAGATGGGAGGCAGGAGCACCAGCCCAGAGGGGAGAGCAATACTCCATCAGGCTACGGACAAAAGCTTTGTTAGTGGTCAGGAGGGCCGAGGAAGAACTTTGCACGACGGAGGATTCCCAGTCGGCGACTGGCTTTGGAGGCGAGGTTTGAAATGTGTTTTTCCCAGGAAAGGTCATGGCAGATAGTGAGACCCAGAAGCTTGAAAGAAAGGACTTCTTCCAGAGGATTGTTGAGAAAGTGGATGGGGGGTTTTCGACAAGGTCCTTTCGAAGAGGCATCGTGAGAGTGTGAGATTTGTCCGGATTGAAAGACACGTTCCACGTGTTAGACCAGTTTATGATTTTATCCAGATCTGCAGTGAGCGAAGAAGCTGCTGCTTGCCAGTCTGAGGGATGACCGATGGTACGGCAGAGGGTGGAGTCGTCGGCAAAGAGATATAGAGGATTTTCCAGAGAGTCCGAGAGATCATTGATGAAAACCAGAAAAAGAACAGGGCCCAAAACGCTACCTTGAGGAACTCCAGCCTGGACAGGAAGGGGGGATGAAAGAACTCCATTTAGGGCCACACGTTGACTGAGACAGGAGAGGAAGTCGGCGAGCCATGAGTGGAGATGGCCTTGGATACCATAGGAAGAGAGTTTGGTGAGCAGGGCAGGGTGCCAGACTGTGTCAAAAGCACGTGATATGTCCAGGGATACGGCTCTGATTTCCTGTCTGGCATTGAGGACTTCCATCCATTGTTGGGAGAGCAGAAGCAGCATATCCAGGGTAGAGTGACCTGGTCTGAAACCAAATTGATGATCGGAAATCAAGCCATTGGAGAAGAGGAAGGATTTCATGTCTGAAGCGATGATGGATTCCATAACCTTGCTGATGATTGGGAGAAGGCTGATTGGTCTGCAGTTGCAGGGATCTGTTTTTGCACCTTTTTTGTGCAGGGCAGTGATGTTTGCAGATTTCCAAGCAGATGGCAGATGACCTTGAGCAAATGAGAGGGTGATTAGAACAGAGAGAGGGTGAGCAAGAGCAGAAGAGCAGGCTTTGAGGACACGTGGGCTGATGCCGTCTGGACCGGTTGCAGAATCCGAGTCGAGGTTTGACAGCAAGCTCTCCACCTTGTCAGGAGAAAAGGACACAGAGTCCAGGGACAGTTGGGTGCGATTGGGTAAGGTGGGTAGAGAAAGTGATGGGTTTTGGACACAAGATTTAGCTGCAAACACCGAGTTTAGGCATTCAGCTTTTTCACGTGCGGTAATAGTAGTGCGGCCATCTCAGGTAAGGGAAGGGATGGAGGGGGAACTTGCACAAGAAACAGATTTGATTAGACACCACCAGGATTTTGAGGAGGGAGAGAGGTTTGAGAGTTCAGACTTGAGATTAGAAAGATGTTGTTTTCTGGCTCTCCTGAGGGTAGATACACACTTGTTCCGAGCTTTATGGAAGGAACTGAGATTTCCCTCAGTTGGGTTTGCTTTCCATGAGGCAAAGGCAAGTTGTTTCAGGACAACTGCCTCGCCACAAGCTGCAGAAAACCAAGGGCGGGAGGAAGGGAAGGACAACTGAAGACGACAGGGGATAAATCTGTGCATGAGGGAGAGCAAGTTTCTTTGAAAGAATTCCCAGGATAAGTTGATGTTGTAGAAAGTAGCGATAGGAGAACCAGACTAAGTTTGATGGATGCTTGGAGACCCTGCCAGTCCGCTTGAGTGAAATGCCAGACTCGACGGCGGTGAGGTGGTTCTCTGATAATAGCCAGAGATGTCCACTTTGACAAGGACGTTGTCAGAAGAACCGATTGGAGCGGAGAAAGAGCAGCAGATATTGTCAGGGAAATTTGTCAAAATCAGATCCAGAACAGATGGAGTACCATTGGTTGAGATCCGGGTCAGCAAAGTTGACCGATTGAGTCAGTCCCAATTAGTCGCAGAAAGCTTTTGCTGAGGTGCCATGACAGGTGAGAGAGGTACCCACACCAAGCCAACTGGCATGATGACAACTGAAGTCGCCACATAAGAGGAAGAGAGTTTGGATGAGAAGATAGAAGATGGTCCATGTTTTCGGATAGTGAGGTGAAGATGGAGTCATCACTGTTAGGTGGACGGTACAGTACACATATAAGCATGAAGTGGGAGTTGAGGGGAAGCCATAGCCAGAGGTATTCCTGGGGGTGTGGGGGAGTGAGGGCAGTGCATGGAGAGTGAGGAATAGAGTCTTTGATGAAGAGAGCAACTCCTCCACCAGGGCGAGGCTCAGGTCTGTCAAACCGGAGGAGGGAGTAACCAGGGAGAGATACTTGGGAGTCAGACACATCTTGTGGGAGGAAAGTTTCTGTTAGGCAGATTATGTCTGGTTTATCAGTGGCAACCTGTATGGAAAGATCTGAAAGGTTTGAGCGAAGGCCCTGGATATTTGAGGTCCACACTTTTAATGAAGAGGTAGGGGAGGAGGCTTTGGGTGCAGGGGATGGGGGGGGAGAGGGAGTGTAGGACAAGGGACGAAGGGGGGGGTAAGGAGGGTTGTTGAATGAGTGTAGGGGATTGCAGAATAGCTTGGGGAGGGGGCCAAATGAGGAGGAGGAGAAAAGGCTCTGTGGTGCTGGGGGAAAGGGGGACAACAGAGGGGGAAGAAGGCAGTTGAGGATTTGAGGAGGTGGAGTGAAGAGATGGAGGTGAGAGGGCAGTGGAAGGAGGAAGCTTTGTGGATGAGAGGGGGGAAACTTTGAGAATGAGTGAGGGGGATGAAAGGTGGGACAAACGTGAGGGGGGAATTTTTGAGAGAGGTGAGAGGCAGTCTTAGAGGGAGAAGAGTGGGATGGTTGCTTTGAGAGTGAGGGGTGAGAGGGGTGCGTTGGCACTGAAGTTGGAAAAAAAGAATGGTTGATGGAAAGCGAATATTCATAGCAAACTGGGGTTTTAAAAAGTTTTTGGTCAGAGATGCAATTTAACACAATTCTTGATGGATGCAATAAAGGCGAATTCAGAGAATGGAGAGAAGAAACGCTGTAACAGTTGGATTTTTAGGCAAGGAATGAAGGAGAGGTCGAAATGAGAGCAGTCTGTTAGAATAGCAAGAGTCGTGCATTATGAAACAGTAGAGTACCACATGTGCGAGAGAGGAAGATGAAGCATGGCAAGATATCGTTTTTGTTATTATTATTACTCGGCCGGGCCCATCGGGGCGGGCCCGTAGGGGCGTGCCCGTAGGTGAGTCCCAGTATGCGCAGCCTCTCTCTCTCTCTCTCTCTCAAATCTCGAAAAGGCACATCCACGGGTCCCCAGCAATATTCCTGGCAAGTTTCAATCGTGCAAAAGAAATAATAAAAAAATAAATAAAGAAATAAACATTAATTGTGATGTCATTTGTGACGTCATAGCACCGTGTCCTGTCATTGGTCGACAGATAAATGGCCGTAACTTGGGAACCGCTCGTCAGATTAATATCAAACCTCGAAAAGGCACATCTGCGGGTCCCCAGAAATATTCCTGGCAAGTTTCAATCAGATCGGACCATCAAGCGTGCAAAAAATAAACAAACATTAATTGTGACGCCATTCGTGACGTCATATCACCCTGTCTTGTCATTGGTCGACAGAGAAATGGCCGTAACTTGGGAACCGCTCGTCCGATCGACATCAAACCTCGAAAAGGCACATCTGCGGGTGCCCAGCAATATTCCTGGCAAGTTTCAATCAGATCGGACCGGCAGTCGTCGAGAAACGGTGGTCGCAGACAAACAGACAGACACACACAGAGATTGCTGAAATTATAGATAGATATTATTAATGTTTGAGAGAGTTTTCAACAGATTAGGTCATGGAAGTGTTGTAGAAAAAAAAAAAGAGGAAGAAGAAGAGGAGGAGGAAAAATAAGAGGAAGAAGAAGAGGAGGAGGAAAAATAAGAGGAAGAAGAAGAGGAGATGAAGAAGAAGAAGAAGAAGAAGAAGAAGAAGAAGAAGCAGAATCAGGAGAAAGGTTGCGTTGTTTTTTTGGGATTTAAGATAAGAAATAGAGAGATTAGTTGGGAGAAATGGGGGACGTTAGGAAAGTGGGAAAGAAATTGAAGGTAATGGGTAGAAAAAAAACAAATAAAACGATCGTACACAGAGGGGAACCGGTAGGCCTCAAACACCCGGTAAGACAACGTCGACAAAAACTCACAAAATAGCACGATTTTTGAAACAAAACCGAACTAGGAACACACAGTAACATGTTGGATGAGAAAAATAAACAGTTTGAACGGGACAAGTAACGACCGGAAACTTAACTTTGAGATCGTCAGCAGAGAGCCCCTAAGGAGACCTCTCGACGCTCAAAACCTGGAACCGGAAGTCCAAAATATTAAAAGGTTGGAATATTAAAAATAAATAGATTTTAAATGTTAATGGGTTAAGACTTAAAATAAACAGGATGGACATCAACAATGTGGGTTTCATTTATTGCCATATCTGTCTGGAGGAAAGGATGATTTGGAGGGGGGGGTGGGTAGGGTGGGGAGAGGTCTCGATGTTCCAGGATAACAAGTAAATCCTCCTGATTGACTGACTGAGCCAAACAAAACCACAGTTACAGTTGGGAATATTTCATGAGAATATAACAAATATCAATTTATGACATATTTACATATGAACCAAACAGATAGACCAATACTGTCAGCAAGTTCATATCGTGCAGTTTAGTTTGTACATTGTCCTAACATTTGAAACTACGAGGCTAAATAAAATGGGATAACGTTCTTAACACGGGGTCCAGATCAGCAATTTTTGGACAGAAGAGTAAATATTGTTAACATCAACATGTTAGGGTAAGGCATAGAATTTCAAGAGTGAACCTCCTCCAATTAAATTAGTGTCCAAGGAAATAGATTGGTGAATTTGACGATCCTTCTGAAGTGATAGGGTGCTTCTGATATGGGATAACGCTTCCCAAAAATGCACAGAACAGAGGAACATTTGGCCATTAGAATGCTTGGGTGCATGAGGGGCAGGGTGGGGGCACACGTTGCCGTCTGAACATCATGACGCGAGGATTTTCCACAACTCTACCGCTGCACCCACCCCGGACGTGCACCAATGGGAAGAGGTCACGCGGGGGTTTAAGGATCCTTGCATGAGCTTTGCTCCCTCGAAGCCATGCCTGGCATGGCACGTATGTAGGCCAGGATGCGACTCGGTCTGGGGCTGTTTGCCGACGCACCAGGGATGCAAGAACAACTCGGACTGCTGTCTCAACTGGAAGCACGTTGCTGGACCCAGCACTCGCCCTCATTCGGAAACGAGCTCACTCGTCTGTAGTTGATAAGACTGCTTTTGCACCCTTATTGTGGACAGGAGTGATGTTTTCTGACTTTCGTGCAGAGGGGAGGTGACCAAAGGAGGACAAACTGAACAGGGCATACACAGAGTGAAAGCAAGAATGGCAGAGCAGGATTTGAGAATATGGGCACCAACACCATCTGGGCCTGTCGCCAAATCAGGGTCATGGTTGTTAAAACCACGACAGGAAGATGTTTCCTACGAGAAAACACTTCATCCTCAACAAGCACAAATCACCATGTTCGTGAAATTAATATCTGGACTCTCGCCGTCCTCTGTGCGCCAAGTGCCATGGTTACTTTCCCCTCGTCCATCTCCGGCTCTGCAGAGTCCGAGGGTTTGTTCAGCTCAAAATGTGACGAAGTTGAGAAAATGTGCTTTGCTTGCTTCTCACGTCTAGCACCATTGAAAATACATTTACACATCAATGTATACTTTTTTTCATTCCCCAACATACCTACCTCTTCCACACACCTTTTCCCTGATCCTATACATCACCGTCGATTTACCGATTGTTTATTTGCTTCCACTCGTCTCGTTTTGGGTTTTCCTTTAACTGAAAAAAATGGTGGAGGTTACGGGATCAGATTAAATGTAATTAGAGAAGGGTTGGTTGTGGGTTTGTTTGTGAGTTTACAAATCACAATAAAGTACTGTACTCCAAATCTCTACTGGGGGGGGGGGTGACAAGACCCCAATTATCCCGATGAAATTGTGCATCATATAATGCCACCTGGGGGAAGCCTGTATTACAAGTCATACATCATAAAAGTTGGGGAATAAACCCAGGATATTTGCGAATCGCAATCGATTTTTGCACACCAGTTTGCTCAAGTTACGCCTCGTTACTCCACCACAATGTCATGCTACAATGTATTTCATACTGAAAAACAAAAACCACCAACACACCATGGAATTTATGGGAAATGTATCACCGACTTATCAGTTTCGAACTGACATTAGAAAGAGGATATCTCATTAATGACAGGACATCACACACACATGGCGGCGGTGATAGTTTGAAGCGAATCAACTCCAGATGCTCGGTTGCTTGAGGTGAAGGTCACTGTCCGTGTTTGCATCAAATGCAAATGCAACATACGAGTAGTCACAAAGCATGGACAATTTGATTCGCTCAATTGCTGCTCATCATATAGTGCCTATCGCTGCACCATGTCATCAGAAGCAGCTCATCATGTAGTAAGCAGCGACGCGCTGCTCCGGCGCATGCCCCCATACCTGACCTGACCTGATATAGTACTTATAAATGCACCATGATGTTTCATGACATCTATCTGTCAAATTCCAGATTGAATGTCAAAATTGATTGAGAGAAATCAGAAACAATATTCATTAAACAATAGGCCCATCACTCTTGCTTCCCCCACCCCACCACACCCCAGGATCCAGAGCTTCTCCAAATTATCACATTAAAATTAAATAAAAAAATTTTTAAAGCATAATTCAATACAATTCATGTTAATCAAATGAGATTAGAACAAATGGAGTATGTGCCATTCACAAATTCTCTCAACCAGTCCTGATTACTTATAGAGACCCAAAGGGGGTGGGGGGAAGGGGGCTGAAGGGATACTTTTACTTTGCTGTACGATCAGGGAAATATTCAATTTCGATTATAGATATTTTGGGCACTCGAGTCACTTTGTTCATTATCGAGTGCAGCACTAAGAGGGGGTTACCTGCTCAAATTTCCAGCCGTCAGACATGGTCGATACCATTTGTGTGAGCTCCTCTTCTCTGCACTGCAGCACCCGATACACATGCTTGACGCTGTGCTGCAAGGAGCAAATTTGGTTAAACATGACCAATTATACAACCAAACTGCATGCACTACATAGGTAAAAAATATAAACTCCATTTCCTCTCTTTCAAAAACAACACTATGAAAGTTTATGTTCCAGGCTGACACGTAGTGGTGTTGGCAATGTTGCTTGCAAATTCAAACAAATAATATTGCTCACTTATATTACACACTCATTCCTGTCGCTCAATTTTGATTACATTTCACTGCCGCATCCACATGTACATCCCAGCATTTCTGGACTTCTCACCCGGGACTGAGCTGCAGCCCGCTGCCGAATGCGCTCCTTCACAAGCGAGACGAGAGAAGAGATGTTGTAATACTCCGCCTCTGCCAGAACCCCTACAAACATTGGAAATGCACACTGTACTTTCACAGCATCATTACCCTCCACCACCGAAGGTGGACGGATGTTATGTTTCGACACCTGTTTGTTACTTGCAAAAATCGAAGATTTATTTTTCCAAGTATATTGGTTGGTTTTGTTTGTCTGCTTGTGTGTCAGTCACCTACAGGTCACATTTTTAAACCGATCGTCAAAAAATAAATTCACAAAGCAGTGAAGTTGGTCAAAAACAAGCAGCCTATCGATTTTGAGGACAAAGTCAAATCATTTTTTTTTTTCATCCAATGGATTTATTTGTATGGATTGACGAGGATTTGAACATCAGGTCAGTGAATTGAACCACCAATTATTTTTGAAGTCGAAAGGTCAACAAGTTTAGTGACATTTCTAAAAATCCTCAATTTTCATTCGATTGATGTGAAATTTGAAGAGGATTTGCATATTTGGTCAATTCAACAACCAATTATTTTTAAGGTCAAATTTGTTTTCGGGATTTCGCAAGTGTCATGTTATGCATGACGTCTATCTTGTTTGTTTGCATGTCTAAGAGCAGGATACCTCAAAACGTTATGGACGGATTGGGTGTGTGACAAGGATGAAATGATTCGATTTTGGTGAAGATACGGATCTGGATATGGATCCAGATAGGAGAATTTTAAAATTATTTAAGTAATTCTTCACCATTGAGAGATAGGGTCAAAAACAACAGAGAGCACGATGTTTCAAAATGTCGATGCATCTGGACAAAACTTCGACGAATTGTGGAGGTAACAAGAACAAGTAGATTTGATTTTGGTTCAGTTCCAGATCGAGATCCGGCCTATGAGTGGGATACAAAACGTAAACTGTTCAGCTTGGCGGAGGTATGCGCTCCACCGAGTGCTGTTCTGGTTATTACAATGTAAAGATAAGAGTGAGATAGACAGATATTTTATATATACACACATACAATACAGTGGGGCGGTGAGCAAAGACAAAGAAAACGCTTTATGACATGTCTGCAATCCCACATTTTAAGCATCAATATTCCGTACACATTCTCTACCTTTCGACCTCATTAACAAGCCAAATAAGCTGAAAATGCAAGTCTTTCCACCTGGCAGGTTGGGTATGCTGTGGCACCATAAATATGAATCAAACTGAAGCAGAGATTAGAAAATAAATAAATAAAAATAAACAACCCAAAAGCAATACAATACTGGGCACATGTGGTGCACCCTCCACAAAGTGCTCCATCAAATCGTCTAATACTCTAATGAATAGTAGAGGGGAGAAAACAAAGAATTGTATTTTTTTTTTAAGGGCAAGGGATGAATGAATGTGCTCACCTTCTTCAGTGAGTTGCTCATTCAGGATGAGTTTTCCATGTCGGAGGAAGTTGAGTATGGTGCTGAAATATGCTGGGTCACGGTCCACCAGAAATGCTCCTGTCTCGTCCTGCAGCCAACACACACACACACACACACTTATTTAACCAAGAGCACCACCTTGAACCCCTTTATCCAACCTTCTAAACAGAAGTCAGGTGATGAAAAAAAACAGACAAACCTGCTTGAATCTTAACCTACACTCATTTGTTCCTCTCCCCACCCCCGACCTGTGGAACAAACTTCCACATTCTCTTTAACCTCATCCTTCCATTCAAGTCTTAAAGACAGCTGATAGTCACCATCTCAGATCATTTCCCCTCCATCCAAAACCATGACGTTCTCCACACCATTTAAACCAGCCCTTCTTTCCCCCAAAATTTTGCTTCTGTCTCAATCTTATCCACCCATGCATTCTCCCCTACCCCTCACCACCAATGCATTCTCCCCTACCCCCTCATTCTCCTCCACATCCCTCACTTGTCTGTCTCTGTCTATTTTCGCCCTCGGCCTTGCTGTTGGCATTTCCCTCTTCCCTTACTGCTGTTACCTCCTGATCCGTTCTGTGTTCTAACTCTTCCACGATCCTTAACTGTACACACAAACAAAAAACACAACAACCTCACAGCCATTCCTGAATGCACGACAAACTGAAAAAGGTTTAGGGATTTGCGGCAAGACCTTTCGTTTCCTCCTTTAACTGCCTTCGTTGCAAAATACAAAAGTTTCACCGAAGCCACAGGTGCGTTCACCTCAGCACAAGTAAAAGTTTTGCATGATGACGTCACATGTAAAATAAACGTACTCTGTGCAGCACCCAGGATTGCTTATAATTTCCAAAAGCACAGAGCTAACAGCAACTTTACTGCGGTGCTTTGGAATGCAAGTGGAAAACATTTTTAAACAACAGATCATTATAAAAGCCAGAGCATCTCTCTGCTGAGTCTCCATTAAAATTGTTGTGGGAAAGTTGTTTAGGGGTTAATAAAAAACTATTTAGTGAAATGATTATTTTTTAGCGTTTGTTTAGCGAAGCATGACGGACCATTTGGACAATAGATATGTGTGACACATGCAGTGAGTCTGAGATGTTCGTTTTCCCGACCCTACTGTTTTGTCCTCCCATGATTCATTCAAACCTCTGGCTGAACATGTTTAATGTCCTTATCCTCTGTTTGCAAGTCTTTACAAAGCGTACACGAGAGCTTCGCAGTTGCATTGAATCTGCATTGAGATAGCCGGCCATTTAGCCTCACCACAGGAGCTGATTGTTGGGGTGAAACAGCATTTGAGGAAGTCGGCAATTTCCTCACCACGGGAACTCCGCTCACATGGCCTGGCACGGGGCCGGCAGTTGATCTGACGTGTGGTTGACCGTTAACGGCTGCCGAGAGAGGTCGAGGTCGAGGTCGAGGTCGAGGTCGGTCGAGGTCGAGGTCGAGGTCGGTCGAGGTCGAGGTCGAGGTCGGTCGAGGTCGAGGTCGAGGTCGGTCGAGGTCGAGGTCGAGGTCGGTCGAGGTCGAGGTCGAGGTCGGTCGAGGTCGAGGTCGAGGTCGGTCGAGGTCGAGGTCGAGGTCGGTCGAGGTCGAGGTCGAGGTCGGTCGAGGTCGGTCGAGGTCGAGGTCGAGGTCGGTCGAGGTCGAGGTCGAGGTCGAGGTCGAGGTCGAGGTCGGGAGGTCGAGGTCGAGGTCGAGGTCGAGGTCGAGGTCGAGGTCGGGGTCGAGGTCGAGGTCGGGGTCGAGGTCGGTCGAGGTCGGTCGAGGTCGAGGTCGGTCGAGGTCGGTCGAGGTCGGTCGAGGTCGGTCGAGGTCGGTCGAGGTCGGTCGAGGTCGGTCGAGGTCGGTCGAGGTCGGTCGAGGTCGGTCGAGGTCGGTCGAGGTCGGTCGAGGTCGGTCGAGGTCGGTCGAGGTCGGTCGAGGTCGGTCGAGGTCGGTCGAGGTCGGTCGAGGTCGGTCGAGGTCGGTCGAGGTCGGTCGAGAGAGGTCGAGAGAGGTCGAGAGAGGTCGAGAGAGGTCGAGAGAGGTCGAGAGAGGTCGAGAGAGGTCGAGAGAGGTCGAGAGAGGTCGAGAGAGGTCGAGAGAGGTCGAGAGAGGTCGAGAGAGGTCGAGAGAGGTCGAGAGAGGTCGAGAGAGGTCGAGAGAGGTCGAGAGAGGTCGAGGTCGAGAGAGGTCGAGAGAGGGAACTTGAGATTGGCAGGAAGAGTCACTGATGGCGCAGAGCTGAGAGTGCCAGAGTTGTGAACATTTAATCCCCAGAGCAAAGGTTGGGCTTTGAGGGAGCCACGATTACGAGGCTTGAGGGCATTTTACATCGGGTTTCACGAGAGACCTCTCGATAACTTTGCTTCAGACTCCTGCACAGCTCGACTCCGGGTTTGCACTCAACCTCTTGGCCTTGCTATTTTGTATTTCCTGTACTGTGTTCTTGTCGAGCAAGTGAACGGGCCGCAAGATAAGAACAGTTCAAAAATTTGGGTTGCTGGAGGGCGGTAAGGGATAAACAGATTTATTTATTGCATACTGGTTGTTGTAACCTCGAACACCGAAGACGGGAGGAGGGAGGAGGTTACGCTTTCACCTGTTTGTGTGTGTGCATTATATCTCAAAAGTTATGGATGGATTTGGAAGAAATTTGGTGGACAGGTTGGGTGTGACAAGGACGAATGCGAAACACGATATCAAGCATGATATCTCAAAAAGTTATGGACAGATTCGGACAAACCTTAGTGGACAGGATGGGTGTGACAAAGACAAATAGATTTGATTTTGGTTCTTGTCTGGATCCAGAACCTATCAGTGGGATACAAAACTTAACCTGTTCAGCCTGGTGGAGGTGTGCATGTGCTCAAACAAGGACCATTATAGGTTCCCTTTGTAATCTATGTGATTGCTTTTACAAATAGTTTACCAGTTGCACAAGTCAGCAAATCCACCCCTCCCCCTCACCCCCAGGAAGGCAAAAAAAACCAGGCCTTGTGACCGTGTGTAAAACTGAGTTACACTAGGAATGACAGTCATGAACCCACTCGAGTGGCTCTAAACCACAGAAGCCGCGAGAAGCTGCAGGAAGTTTAACAGTTCGCCAATGAGTGTGCAGCTCCGCATGGTCACGAGTTATTAACCCTAACGAGTCTGAGTGAAGCGCAAGCAGGACAGAGCGCTGTACACGAGTGGCAAAATACCAATGGAAAACTGACGACGACAGTTCGAGAGTCGGGCAATAAGAGCAAACGTGTGCATTGGGCTAAAACTGAGAGCTGGGACGAAATCGGAGGCTCTTTCGTGCGCGAGTGACTTGGCGTGAAGATTATATCGCTTAAGTGGTTAAAATATCGCGGGGGGGAGTGGGTGGGAATATTCTTAAAGAGAAATTGTCATCGGTGAGTTTGCTTTTTGTTCTTCCCTCCTTCATCCTTTAATAAATCCTGTTTTTTTCCCCCCACTGGAATATTGGCCTGGTGAATGGTGGGGCACACCAGCACAAAGGTGGCAGCAGCAGCACTCCACGCAGTCAATTGAATAAATGGTGCCGAAAGATAAATAAAAGGTGCCAATCATGATTAACGTGGTCTGCTTTTCTAAAGATTTACCGAGGAATTTAAAAATAAGACATTGACATCAAAGGAGAAGAGAGAGCCAAGCTTTGAGGAAGGTGACGACATTGCACACTGTATTTGCGGTCTCAGTCTCGAACGCACAAAAAGGATCAATGAGACGCTCAAATTCCAATGTCAAAGACATCTCAACAAATTAAACAGGTTTGAGAGAGGATCCATAAATATCATTTTGTACCCTCCCCCACCCCATTCGTGT
>NC_140968.1:10995273-11095273 GCF_056783735.1 Eptatretus burgeri | reverse complement strand
GTTTCAGTTGTGTCGACAGACCCTTCCTCACCTTCCTGCTGGCCCTCTATTATATACGCTTTCCATTTCCCCCCAACCCTGTTTCATTTAATTCCCGGCAAGATGTGCAGGGCAACGGTGCTGAAAAAGGTGGGACGACGGCGAGTGACCACATGGAAACCAATGAACCAGCAATGCTGATCTCATGGTGAGGGCCTTTGAAAGCCTTCACGAGGGAACGGTGTCAGCCTGGGAGCACAAGCACGAGAGTCTCGTGGTCAGTCGAGTCGTGACTCACCAGAGTTGGTGTTCGAGCCAACACGAGCAGTCAAAGTGGAGTTCGAACAAGCGGCAGCTGCGGTGATCGGCACGCAAGCTCGCGCCGCACGAGCTCTCCTGGTTAGACTCGCCGCAAGCCACCCATCGTCTGGCACCCCCAAAGAGGGAAAGGCCACCACCCTCAATCTTCTGCTTTTTTTCTCTCCCTGTCCCCATTTTGTGTTCTGGGTTCTTCATGCGAGTCTGTCATTGAGAGATTATTTCAAGGTTCAGGCGTTGAGTCGGTATTCGTTGAGTTAAGTGGTGCCGTCATTTTTCTTTTCCTTTCACCCTTTATTGTGTTCCCTCTCCCCTCCATGAAATTGACGAGTTTTATTCATGTCACTGTGGTTTTCGAGAAACAGTCGTACCTCCAACATCTTGCATTAATGCCATTATTATATTTCAATTTACCTATATACCTGAACACTGGAGAACACAAATTGCCCTTTTGTGACTTTCAAAACCCTTCCGTTTAGCAGCAATTGGACAAAATATTACAGCATTTTAAATTACCAGGACCAATCAAATTGTCTGCCCGCAGACGCCACCCCCCCGTCCATGTCATCAAGACTGCGTGGGGTACAGTGTTCGATAAACTCTCAAGTTCAATGGCAGTTTGGAAATAAAATAGTTTTCTTCCCTCTCGGTCTTCAGCTGTTCACCACCATCTCAGATCATGCCAAATCCAAAACAATGATCTTTCCTGCCCTCATTATCTACACGCCCACCCTCCCCAACCCCAAACGCCAAACTCCAAATTTCCAGTTTTTTCCTTCCTTCCAAATTTCCTTCCTGAGAGTTTCTTTCTGGATCCATCCGGACCACTCCATGTATCCTTTCCTTTTCTGCTCCCCATTCCTTCCCCCCATCATTTATCCAAGTCTCCTTCCAGTTTGTCCTTCAACTCTGCTGTTGGTGTACCCATCCCCTCTGTCCACTGTTGCGTCCTGATCCATTCAGTGTACTAGTAGTAGCTCTTCCACGAGCCTTTACTCTGTATCGAAAAATAAATAAATATTTCACCCAAACTTTGGCATGCGTACTAAATTAATGTCGAGGCTATTTTCCCATGTCGAGGCTTACCACGCGTGGGCAGTCACACTTCTTGAGGTTACGTCCAGCGGGAGCTCGTCTGACGACTTGGGCAAGACTGGACTTGTTAGTATTACTCACGAATGGGTTAAACCTTGGGGTTTATAAAATAAAAATGTGGTTTAAATTTTTTTTTTCACTCCACAGTGCGATAAAACTCAACATGATGTGGAAACATGTCTTTTTACAGCATTATCAGCAATTTGACTCCACACAAGGATAGTTGAACAAACTTACAAAAAAAAAATAATAATAATAATAATTTATACACCATGTTGAAAAGGCCCCATCCTTGCTAAACTTCCGCAGTCACTGATCATACACCATTTTATAGTACCCAGAATCGGGCTGCCAGGATGGTCTCCACTCCAGAGGAATGTGTACTTGCCTCTGACCTGCTGAGCCTCGGTTCGAATCCCGACCCGGCTATAAACTGTCATCCTGGCATTTCACAAACAGGGTGATCAACGAGTGCGTGAGTGTGCCATCCCGATGGACATCAAACTGGATTTCCCATACGCCGGTATTAGTTGGTGGACATCAAAGATCCCATGGTATCTTTTTCTCGTGAACCCTGAACAAATTCCAAATTCCTGCCCTCACCTGCAGAGGCAATCGTATCAGCTGCGCGACCATGCCATCAGCGAAGCACATCAGGTGTTTCGGTCATATTCAGGCTGCAATTTACATTGTTCTTTTTTTTTTCTTGCGAGATAGAATGAGGTTCGTATGGACGCGAGAAGTTTGTTTGTTTTAAAATGTAATAAATCCAAACTGAACCTGGTACTGCGTGGATTTATTACATTTTACAGCAGCAATCCAAGGTCAAATGGCAGATGAAATGTGCTATGCTTCCCAATACCAGGTGGGAGAAAAAAAAAAAACTCAGATTATCCTACCTTTGGCTTCATCGAGTGTCAATCTGAAGACTAATCCTGCATTCAAGCAGGGCAGATCACACGAGCCTCAGTGATGATACCATTGGCCAATTTAGCTGCAACTTCATGATGCGGCACTGGTGGGTGGGTGAACCGTGACGAGACGCCCATTCAGCTTTGGTGGTTGAGGTCTCACAGAATTTGAATGGGAACATGGCTCTGGCACTTTGTTTTCAGTGCTACATCACGACGCGAAGACAACAGTGCACCACGGAACACTGGACGAGTCGCGGAATTAAAATCGCAGCAGGGTTTTCCAACAATAAATCCCCAGTATTACCCCAGCCTAATGTAGTGCTCACGTACACCGTTCCTGATTAAACGATTGGACGCCACACTTTGGGTGCGGGAAATGTCCCGATGTGCATCAAATTGTATAACCATGAATGTATGCATCAGCTTCAACATGCTCATGTCCCAGTGAAAGGCATCAAGAGAGTTGCGACAAGAAATAATTGGTTCTCAGTGAGAAACTCTATGATGAGGACGTAAAGCATCCGAGCTGTCCCAAAAAATCAACTGTGGGCGAGTGAAGAGGAAGACAGCCAACAGGTGCCGTAACGATCGATCTGGCAAGCCTTCGGAAAGCACATCCCAAGATACGAAGGCTCTGCAAGATTGTTACACTGAACAGGTGTGACAGTCGAATCAATCTTTCATGGAGGTGATAAATGAATTTGGGGAGTCGTTAAGATGTCAGTGAAGCACAAGGGCAGTCCGTCAAGCCCAACATTCCATGGAACAGAGTCAACACACAGGGCGTGCATCGGAGCGGTCAATGCACGCGATCACATTGCATGCTGCAAGCAACTGCTATCTGGGGGCATTGAAACATTGGAACTCGTCTCATGTCGAAACAAGACAAAAGTACAGGCTGCTCACGTCTGACTTTAAAAAGTGTGCAAGTCAGATGTGAGGGAACGTCAATTGTGGGTTCAACGATGATGACTCTGCGGCACGATACGAATAATGGCGGAAAATCCAACTTCCCAACAACTGGCAATCGTTGGAATAACGATGAGAGCACAGGGATGCCTTGCAAGATGTTAAATGGACGGGCACAAGGGAGCGTAATGCAATGTCACAAAGGCCTTGACGTATCCTGTGAGATGAGTGCACATCTCTCCAACGCATCCCTTTGGAAGAGCATATTCGCTGGACAAAATGCTTTGTCATCAAAGATGGTTGACATCCAAAAAATTAAAAACATAAAAATTTAAAAAGGACTTTCGAAACAGCTACGTGTTTGAAAGAGTAAACATCAAATTTTAGCATTTCCTTCTTCAATGAGAACTCGGAGGTAATAACCGAGCTGCATGGGACACAGCAGAGCAATCTTCGTCCATCCATCGGGACCGTACTCTGTACAGGGCGTCGGTGCTGCCGAAGCAGTCTCCTGGGCTATTGGGCACAATCAAAGATTTGTCGCCCCTCCGATGCAGAAGACTCGAATGGCTCAATTATCCCAACATGCTGTTACTCAGTTTGCCGACCTCGGAAGGACAGGTGAAGTCAACCCCACCTGGAATTAATTCAACGGCTGAGCAGGATCCCAAGCCCGCCACCCGAACCACGAAGCCAACACCAGGCATGCAATCTACATATTACATAAAATAATTTGGATACCGAACCCAATACACTGGTTTGCCCATGAACAACCCCCCCCCCACAAAACGCACCATCCCCTTCCCACATGTACAATACATAGGATGTCCTCTAATTCAACAGTAGCAGTCACCTGTCACAGATAAAATATCTAAAATTTATTAAGAAGTGAAATAATTTCATCAAATAGAATATGCTTGGAATATGCAGTGTCGACCTCAAGACCAAAAAGATAACAAAAGGCTTGAGAATAAGATATGTAAAACTCAATATTGGCCAAATAACGTTTAAAAATGGTTATGGCTTACGACATCCACACGCGTGTTCACTCCACCTCCACTATCGCAGACCAAAATCTCCCCCACCACCTCCATCACGTGACAAAACATCGCACCCCTCCCTCCCCACCTCGTGTTTCATGAACTGGAAATCATGCAGGATGCACCTGCACACCCCCGGTGTATTCAGACCAATCCTACGTGGCCTCTGCGGCTGCAAAGTGGGAAGCACACATTGTGTAATAGCGGTGTGCAAGGTGCAGTCAAACAGAGCATAAACTACAGATATAATTACAAAGCTCAAAACAATCAAGGGATTATTATTTCTCCACTGTAGCCAGGATCAGTTTCCAGCCAAGCGAATGTTACTCGCACCACGCAATATCCCGACAACTTTGCAAGGAGTCCTGGCATGCTTCACCCCATCAAGTTCAATATATTTGTTGCTGTTCAAAACGGCCAAAATAAAATGAAGCTGACTATTATTTTTGGTTGGGCTTTATCGGTTTTATGTGAACTCGCTATTTACGGATCGGACCGCAGGTCATAATCGCTTACTTCCAATCACCAGCAAGGTCATGGAATCCATCATTGCAGTAGACATTAAATCCTTACCTTTCTCAAACCACCTGATCTCAGACTATTGTTTTGGATTTCGACCTAATCACTCGACCCTGGACATGCTGCTTCTGCTCTCCCAACAATGGATGTCGGCCTTCAATCTCAGATATGAGAACGTTTAAAAATAAAAAAAAATATAAAATTTCCACATCAGAGGTGGTTGTTCGTTTCTTTGTGCAATTATGTTGGTATGGACGGTCAGCGTGTCAGATGACTTGAGAATGATGTGGAGGTGAAGATGATGTTCATCTCAGGCTCCTGTCTTCTTGCACTCAAAAGGAGGCAAGACTACACCAAAGTGGTAGCCTGGTGTTGGCTGAGCGGTTAGGGTGGCTGGTTTGGGATCCTCGGGTCATGAGTTCAAGCCCCGTTGGCCACTGACCACCAAGAGGTTGACTCAGCCTGTCATCCTTCTGAGGTCGGCAAAATGAGAGTCAGCGCACTGGTAATAGAGGCACTACATCAGCGGCACAGCTGCACTCCAAACCAATGATGCAACCAGCAGCCAAAAAGGCAGCACACGATGGGAACACTCAAGTCTTACTGTGTCGGTCTGGCACCGAGACGTCTGACTGGCCCAACTCGGGTGTTTTATTTGTTGAATAGGCCCGGTTACTGTGCATCCCATTCTACCATACTTACATTTGAAACCATTGTAGCTCAGTTGCAGCTTAACCACAGACAGGCAAAAAAAACAATCCTTGCCTGGGACAATATTGATTTTGCAGAAGAAACTGGTTCTGAGTTTGGGACAACCCATCACACAAATGGCATCATGATGCAGCATGATCAGATGACTGAACGGCAGAGCAACTCTCACGCACCGCTCGAGAAGAAACAGAAAACATTGAAGACCGAGCTGCTTAATCGCTCGAGTCTTCTCAGCATGTCGACAGGGACCATCAACGGCAAACCCTGACATTCTATCCCGTGATTGTGATGCTCGTGACTTCCATCATACCCACTTTGTGGATGCAGCCGATGTCTTGAAGAAATAAATGGACCACAGCGCCCAGCATACCAAGCTGGACAGATTTCGATGCAATGCTACATGATGGTAATGAGCTAATCAAGTCCACGATCACCGAGCTTCCTGAGACTGAAGCATCCCCAACAGATACGGACACTGTTAGCAGCGTTTCAATGCACATCGTTGAGAGGAGGGGGAGAGAAAGGATGGGAGAGAGTTGGGAGGGGGGAGGTTGGGGATTTGTGGAGAGGGGTTTGAGGACTTTCAAGGGGGGGAGGGGTCTTGATGGTTTGAAATAGGGAGGAAGATTGGTGAGGACTTGCAGTTTGGAGGGCAGAGGTTGATGACTTGTAGTTTATGACGGGGAGGTAAGGGGGGAAGAAAAAAAAAGAAAGTTGAAGACTTGACGTCACATTTCACATTTCGCAAATGTTCCGCAGGTCCCTGGTCGGAGATAATAATAAAAGCACAATTTGTTTTAGAAATAATTATATCACTTGTAAACTGAGCATTTCATTTATCTTAATTCAAACTGATGACTTGGCAAGAGTGCAGAGGCACTGTGTACACTGCACGTCTCCGATGACCTGGCCATTGTGCAATAACTTGCGCACTTTGTTCGCCGTATTACGTAATGCTCATGCATTGGATGAAAATGGCACAGAAAACTATCGTCGACTTCTTTTGGTGCAAAACGCAGTGAAAGTGCGAAGTGTGAAAAAGTGATTGGTAGTAGAAGATGGGTAAAACATATTAGGAGAGCCCTGGGAACACTCAGACGGTCACAATGTTCTTTATTAGCACTTTGAGCTGACTCAGCAGAGCGAGGGTATTGCTGGATGTGAAAGGACGAGCACTCAACATTACCAGTCAGACTTTCGGATTGTGCACTTCATTTTCTGAAAGACGCATGCGTACGTGAAACTCGCCATGAGCACAAAGCCTGAGACGCCAAGATGGCAATACCACTACAACTGCTGCCCTTCAAATAACCTGCAGTAGTTTGAATTGTCCAGGCTATTGTGAAAGCTTTGAACACAAGTTCGCTCAGATGGAAAGTACAAAAATATTCAAAGAAGTCATTTTTAGGTATTTACAACTGTTGGTGAGCAGGACAGCAAAATTGCGCACAAAAGCAGTGAAGCACATAGATGAAAGAATTGAAGGAAACGGTGACCAATGAGATCCGACAGATGTGCGGAATAACGGACTTGAAAGCGTGGTCGAGAGACGGAGGATATTGCCATGTATGGAAAGCAAGGTAGCAATTCCTTGGCAGAAAAATTTCATCCCTTTTTGCAAGGAATGGGCTGCAATTTCAGCAAACGACATGAAAAGGCTTAATGCCAAAACTTCGTGTTTGCTGCTAAATATTGCGTCCCAAACCCATCGCTTTCTGTACCCACCTGACCCAGTCACACCCAGTTGTCCCTGGACTCTGTGTCCTTTTCGCCTGAGAAGGTGGAGAGCTTTCTGTCAAACCTTGACTCGGGTTCTGCAACCGGTCCAGACGGCATCAGCCCACGTGTTCTAAAAACCTGCTCTGCTGCTCTTGTTCACCCTCTCATTTGCTCAAGGTAATCAGGAAACATTACCACTCTGGACAAAAAAAAACGGTGGAAAACAGATCCCTGCAACTACAGACCAATCATCAGCAAGGTTATGGAATCCATTATCACTTCAGACATTAAATCCTTCCTCTTCTCCAATGGCTTGATATCCGATCATCAATTTTGTTTCACACCAGGTCACTCTACCCTGGATATGCTGCTTCTGCTCTCCCAACAAAGGATGGAGGCCCAAAATACCAAACATGAAATCAGTCATCTCCCGAGACATCTAGCGAGCTTTCAATATGGTCTGGCACAACTCTTGCTATGGTATCCAAGGCAAACTCCACTCATTGGTCACGGACTTCCTCTCCTATCGCAGTCAACACGTGCCTCTTAATGGCTCTCTTCTCATCCCCTCTTCCTGTCCAAGCTGGAGTTCCTCAAGGCAGTGTTCTGGGCCCTGTGCTTTTTCTGGTTTTCAATGATCTCTCAGGTTCTTTGAAAAATCCTCTTTCTCTTTGCTGATGACTCCACCCTCTGCCACACCATCTCTCATCCCGACGATTGGCAATCAGCAGCCTCTTCACTCTCTGCAAGCCTGGATAAAAATCACAAACTAGTCAAACACTTTGAAACATGCCTTTCAATCCTGACAAATCTCACACTCTCACCATGTCTCTCCGGGAGGACCATCAAGAACACCCCCCCCTCCGCAATCTACTTTCTCAACAATCCCCTGGAAGTTATTTCATTCAAGCTTTTGTACCTCACCATATGCCACGATCCTTCTTGGCAAAGCCACATTTCCAAGCTGGCCTCCAAAGCCAGTCCCCAACTGGGCATCCTATGTTGTGCAAAGTCCTTCCTTGGCACACCTGAGCTTCTAACCTTCAACCACAGTCTGATGGAGTACTGCTCCCCTCTGGGGTGGTGCTCCTGCCTCACACTTAACTCAACTTCATGCTGCGGAAACCAAGGCTTTTAGGATCATTGGTATCTCCCGCGATGAGTAGCCTGGTGTTGGCGAAGTGGTTAGGGTAGCGGCTTGGAATCCAAAATGTCCCGAGTTAAAGCCCCGTTGGCCGCTTGAATTAATACACACCAGGAGGTCGACTCAGCCTGTCATCCTTCCGAGGTTGGCAAAGTGAGTACCAATGTACTGGGCCCGGTGTATGCCCCGGTTAGAATAGGTGTACCATATCACTGTGTCGTAAGAGGTGACCAGGGTTCCGTCAGGAAGGGCATCCGGCATAAAACCTGTGCCAAATCATTATGCGGATCATAACGCATGATCCGCTGTGGCGACCCCTCACGGGAGCAGCCGAAAGAAGAAGAGGTATCTCCTGCGATGAAGCAAAGTCTTTGGGTCTCACTCTCCCACGGCAGGGCAGGTCAGTGGTCATTCTGTCTTCTCATCTCCTGTCCAGCCTTGCCCCTCCCCCTCCTAAAATTTCCTCAGGGCGCTCAACGTCTGCCAAGAACTCCCTTCTGGTGAAACTGCCAAAATCACGAATCACTGCTCACCTTCACTTTTCCATTTCTCTTTTTTTTTTTCCCGTCTCTGGAACAAGATCCCACACTCTCTTCAATCACTCTTTCCTCCAGGTCTTCAAAACAAGCTGTTCACCACCAACTCATATCTGCCCCAATCCAAAATCTTTATCCTTTCTACCTCCGTTAATCCACGCACTTCATATTCTGTTTTCCTTCCTGACAGTCCATGTCGTACCATCTTGTTTATCCCGCATACCCAACTGCATTCCATTCCATCCCTATCCCTTACACAGATCACCCATCGTCTCTGTTCCACTATTTTGTGCTTCCCTCTCCCACCTGTCTTTTCTCCTGCCTTATTATGTTCTGTGCGTTTGCTCTGACACGAGTCTCGACGTTTTATAGAAAATAAATAAGTGAAATAAGCATTGTAACAGATGACAGTGAAGGGTCACTTCCCACCTGATCTTAGACAAGAAAGCAACCACAAAGATGACAAGGAATAATTTGATCACCTGCTTAACTTTGTGGCTGAGAATCGGGATTAGACAGTGAAAACATATCAAAATCCATGACCGATAGAGTTGTTCTTTCAAACTTGGCGATCATGTTTGACGAAGACCAAAATAAATATTGTCACTATTATTCGCGGCAGAGTACCCATCCTACAGGCGATCGTGATCCAAGCGCTCAATACGTTCTTCTGACATCCTTTTATTTGGGCGGTGTATAGGCAAAAGACCACTGCCTTGCTCATTCTCGAAAATAAATAAATAAAAACCTGGGTTACATACGAAACGGAAGACCAAGAAGGAACCCCAAGAAGTAAAGAGCAAAGATGGAGTCATCACGAGGAACCTGGAATGGGATTCGGGTTTCAGTCACTACTCCAAACCCATCCAGAATCAGCCAAGTGAGCCTTACAGAAAACTTTCTGCAATAATTCACTTCTCCTTAGACAGATAGATAACGAAAGAGAGGCACAGAGAGTAAAAGAGATGAAAGAAGGAAAAAAAAAGAAAAAGAAAAGAATTACAATGTATAAAGAGAATAAGAGAAGAGAAGTATATGACGTGAAAACGTGGACTGCTTATGTGTACACACACACACACACACACACACACACACACACACACACACACACACACACACACACACACACACACACACACACACACACACACACACACACACACACACAATGGGCGCAAGCCCAGAACTTCAAACACACTTTTCTCCAAACATATTCTGTTCATACTTCCGAAAACTTCACATTATGTGTTCCATGTATTTACGCAGGTGATTGCGGATTCAAAAAATACCCCCGAGCGGGAGTGCCGGTCATCTCTGCCAGAGGTCGACAGAGGCAAAATCAAATTAGGGGCATCTATAATCAATTCCATGGCTCGTGGATCTGGTCGTAGAATGCAGATCGCCAGAACAGTCGGTCACTTCAAATAAATTACGGTAATACAAGTTCAAAAAATAGCACCGCAAAGCGGGCGTAACCCCTCAGCCCCTTGACGCAAACCAATTTCAAGATGGTGGCCATATTGAAAATCGCAGCACGCCCATTTTAGAAACGAACCTTCCTCTACTCAACCCCAACACACCCAGCAAAAATGGATTTAATCAGACAAGGCGTTCTCCTCGAAATTGACGGAAACCAATTTCAAGATGGCTGCCGGGGCGACCACAGTGAAAATCGCAGCATGCCCATTTTGGAAAGGAACCATCCTCTACTCAACCCCATTATACCTCGCCAGAATAAAATCAATGTGTGAAGCCGTTCAAGTTATTGTCCGGAAACCAAATTCAAGATGGCTGCTCTAGCCGCCATATTGGATATCAGATTGCGCTGAATATCGAAAGGAACCTTCCTCTAAACACCCCCATATCACACAAAAATGAAATCAATAAGTCAAGCGTTCTCAAGTTATTGTCCGGAAACCAAATTCAAGATGGCTGCCCCAGCCGCCATATTGGATATCGGATTGTGCCGTCTATCGAAAGGAACCTTCCTTTAACCACCCCCATGAAAATAAAATCAATCTGTCAAGCCGTTCTCAAGTTATTGTCCGGAAACCAAATTCAAGATAGCTGCCCAAGCCGCCATATTGGATATCGCATCACACTGATTATCGAAAGGAACCTTCCTCTACCCAGCCCCAACACACACTGCAAAAAATGGATTTAAATCGGACAAGGCGTTCTCCTCGAAATTGACGGAAACCAATTTCAAGATGGCTGCCGGGGCGGCCACAGTGAAAATCGCAGCATGCCCATTTTGGAAAGGAACCATCCTCTACTCAACCCCATTATACCTCGCCAGAATAAAATCAATGTGTGAAGCAGTTCAAGTTATTGTCCGGAAACCAAATTCAAGATGGCTGCTCTAGCCGCCATATTGGATATCAGATTGCGCTGAATATCGAAAGGAACCTTCCTCTAAACACCCCCATATCACACAAAAATGAAATCAATAAGTCAAGCGTTCTCAAGTTATTGTCCGGAAACCAAATTCAAGATGGCTGCCCCAGCCGCCATATTGGATATCGGATTGTGCCGTCTATCGAAAGGAACCTTCCTTTAACCACCCCCATTATACCCCCATGAAAATAAAATCAATCTGTCAAGCCGTTCTCAAGTTATTGTCCGGAAACCAAATTCAAGATGGCTGCCCAAGCCGCCATATTGGATATCGCATCACACTGATTATCGAAAGGAACCTTCCTCTACCCAGCCCCAACACACACTGCAAAAAATGGATTTAATCGGACAAGGCGTTCTCCTTGAAATCGACGGAAACCAATTTCAAGATGGCTGCCATGGAGGCCACATTGAAAATCGCAGCGCGCCCATTTTCGAAAGGAACCTTCCTCTACTCAACCCCAACATACCCTATAAAAATGGATTTAATCGGACAAGGCGTTCTCGAAATTGACGGAAACCAAAAGTTGACAGACGCCCGCCAAATTCAAGATAGCTGCCCAAGCCGCCATATTGGATATCGGATTGTGCTGTATATCGAAAGGAACCTTCCTCTAACCACCCCCATTATACCTCATGAAAATAAAATCAATCTGTCAAGCCGTTCTCAAGTTATTGTCCAGAAACCAAATTCAAGATGGCTGCCCTAGCCGCCATATTGGATATCGCATCGCACTGATTATCAAAAGGAACCTTCCTCCACCCAGCCCCAACACACTGCAAAAATGGATTTAATCGGACAAGGCGTTCTCCTCGAAATTGACGGAAACCAAAAGTTGACAGACGCCCGGACAACGCCAATGACAATACCCCTTAGCAAATTCGGGCTGAGGGGTAAAAAGTAACTCTGTGCCAGACTGGAATAGGGGCAGTTCATAAAGTACGTACGCTCCACTTCCGGGTTTTAAAACCACCCACCCCCCTCTGTATGCAGGCTAGTGACCACCCACCCACCCCCATATACGTCTCATATCACAACGAACTGTAGATTTATCTCAAATGCATCAGTAATTATTAACTATGGTAATACATTAATATGGAACAATTATTGACGTCCATGGATTCAACATCACGTCAAAAATGTTCCTGTGAACGGGGATATTTTTCCCCCTCGAGATGACAGGCTCACCATCTTCTGAAACGCTTTCATGTAGTCCGACACCACTTTCATAAAGTACGTATGCAGCCGTCGTACCACCCACCCACCCCTGTACGCAGCCCGTATGCGGGCTTTAAACCCCCCACCCCCTCATTTTTGTATGTACTTTATGAACGGCCCATACGGCGCAAAAATATGCAAAAATTTGCGCAGGACCCGGAGCATCTTCAGAGATTGGCGCCGGCCTCCGGATGGCCACTTCAAATTAGCATCAGACATGTAAGAATCAGAGCGAAGTTTGAAGGGCTATAAAATCGGAACGAGAGCAAATTTCAAAAAATGGCTCGTGTTGTTCTAGATAATAGTCCATAGTATCTGAATCACAAATAACATTTGATCTCTCTTGATAAATGAGGGAGGAGATACGATTTGAAATAGACGATTTTCACAACTTTGACAGCCTCGTGACGTTGACCTCGCCCTTGGACGACCTTGAAAGTAATATCGTTGTGCATGTCTCATCGACCTCTATCCATTCCACTATTGGTTGTCTCCACTCGGTTCGATTGTGGACGGGCGGACGGACTTCGAGACTGGCTTTTTTACGTCATCTCAACCGAGATGACAGAGATGACCTAAAAATCGAATATAGATATAATTTTTGAAAGAGGGAATCGATGATGTCACAATCAGCAGCATTCGGTGGCAAAACGACGGCCGGGACCCAGACGACGTGCTTTACTTAACCAAGTCCATGAGTTCAGGACGTTTGTTCAACTCAGTATTTACGACTTTTAGCCTGCCATGTTAATCTATCGATGGAGGTAATATAGAAACGATGAATATGTTAAATCGTTCACGTTACTCATCCTGCACTACGTGCAAGGCCAACAATCTAAAGTGACCGGTCTCTAACGCTACCATGGGCACCCAGACACACCACCAATATCAACTGAGCTGTTGAGTGCGGTGCAAAACATCCAAAGAAACTTCCGTAACCGAGTATTGCGATCCGTCCTGTCCCCCATACCCATCGTAGATGGGTATCTGCTCGTGTGTGTGTGTGTGTGTGTGTGTGTGTGTGTGTGTGTGTGTGTGTGTGTGTGTGTGTGTGTGTGTGTGTGTGTGTGTGTGTGTGTGTGTGTGTGTGTGTACACACACACACACACACCCGGTCAAAGGTTTTAGAACACCCCCATTTTTACAGTTTTTGCTGAAATTTAAGCAGTTTAATGTTTCAATGTAATCTGAAATTAAAGCAGAAAAAAATAAACAATTGCAGATAAAAAAAGAAATTGTGGAATCGTTTTGTTGAACAAAATTTAATCTAAATTTTTGACTCATCAAAGTAGCCACTTTTTTGCAGATATAACAGCCGAACATACTCGTGGCATTCTTTGTACAATTGAAATCAAATATTGTTCCGAAAGTTCTTCCCAACACTGTTGCAGAAGTTCCCACAAATGTGTTGCACTTGCAGGTTGCTTTGCCTTCACCCTTCTGTCCAGTTCATCCCAAACCAGCTCGATGGGGTTTAAGTCTGGAGACTGTGCTGGCCATTCCATGATTTGAAGCCTACTGTCTTGTTTTTTTTTCTTCTGAGGTAGTTCTGACATAGCCTGGAGGTATGTTTTGGGTCGTTATCTCGCTGAAGGATGAACCCCTGACCAACTAGGCTTCGTAGACCAGAGGATATTACATGACGCTGCAAAATGCTGCGGTAGCCCTTTTGGTGCCAGTCACTTTGTGAAAGTTGCCGACTCTGGATCCAGCAAAAGAGCCCCAGATAATGACACTTCCTCCTACATGTTTGACAGTTGGTGTCACACACTGAGGAACCATCCTTTTACCTACTCGACGGCGTACAAAAACCCTGCGTGATGAACCGAAGATTTCAAATTTTGATTCATTGGTCCTTAAGACCTTCTTCCAGTTTTCAGTAGTCCACTGGCGGTGCTTCATGGCCCAGGCAAGCCTCTTTTTCTTATTTTGCCATCTTAGCAATGGCTTTCTTACTCTCACTCGATCCGTCAAACCTGCAGCTCGAACTCTTCTCTTCACAGTTGAAACTGAGATTCCTTACTTCGACCAGTGTTAAGCTGTGCTTGAAGCTGCTATCCTGTGAGCCGCCTATCACGCAAGCTGTTGACTCTCAGAAACTTGTCTTCTGATTGTGTTGTGGCTTTGGGTCTGCCAGACCTCTTCCTGTCAGAGTTTCCTCCAGTTTCCAAGTTCCTTTTGATGGTGCAGGAAACTGTACTGACACCTTGGCTTCGTTTGAAATTTCTCTGAAGGAAAGACCTTCACTTTTAAGGGTTATAATGGTCTGCCTGTCTTTCTTTGTTAATTGTCCTTTTCTCACCATGTTGATAGCAATATACCACTTCCTGCAGTGCAATATTGTCCAAATAATGCTTCAGATGATGCAGCAATACAGTCTGTTCCAACGCTGCTTTTATACAGACAGAGGGTTTGTAACTAATCAACAAAAGTTGGGACACCTGTAGGAATTGTTTGCGTCAACTTTCAAGGCTTAATTTACTTCCATTGCTGCAGAACAGCTGCAGTTGCTAACCCATTACTTGTTCCCTGAAAAGGGGCCTTTTTAACAAGTGAAATTTACATTATTTTTCAGTTTTTGGTGACCTAAACTTTTGTTTTTTTAACCTCTGGCATTTTATCGCTTGGCTTATTACCATTTCAGGTTATTCACTGGACTTGAACTGCTTAAATTTCAGTAAAAACTGGGAAAATGGGGGTGTTCTAAAACTTTTGACCAGTGGTGTATATAGCTCGGATAATTCAAATTAAACCCTCTTCCCCACCTCCCAACCACCAACAACGAACCCTCCAAAGGAAGAAAATGCCAAGATGGGCAAAAAGTTTTTTTCAAAACTTGATGGAATCAAATAAAAAAAACTTTGACATGCACAACTTCAGGGTTCCCTCATTAATCACTGAAAGTTTCAGCTTCCAACATCAAATCATCTCGGAGGAGTAGATGAAGCAAGCATACAACATACATACTTTCCCTCCATTATGCTACATTCCGATTATGTTCTGAGAATGCAGCCAAAGGAATAAATCACTCACTGGGAGGTCAAAAGAACAGTCTTCATGTATTATAATAATAATAATAATAATAATAACAATGATGATAATAATAAAATGGTTTATAAAGTTCCACATATTGCAGCAGCACGTCAAATTTCATGTGGATTAAATTATCAAATAGAATGGCACTCTGTTGAGCGCATACCTCCGCCACACAATGCCTGATCCACGAGAACATCTCGTGCTACGTGTCGTTTTTGGCCTTCTCTCTCAACGATGAAGAATCACTTTAAATATTAAACAATCCTCGTATCCAGTTCCGGATCTTCACCAAAATTGGATCAATTCTTCCTCGCCACACACACAACCTGTCCACCAAGTTTCGTCCAAATCAGTCCACAACTTTTGAGATATACCACACAGACAAAACAGACGTGAAAACAACATCCTTCCACCTTCGGTGACAGGAAGAAATGGATCATTTGCAAGAAATATGTTAGAAATAATAACAAGGTAACAGAGTTAAACTATAAAATAAAAAAATAAAAACCACACACACGACGAACAGTCATTTCAGCGAGCACAATAATTCTGCATTCTTGCAGACGACGAAGTGAATAGCGAGACGAGACGTGTTGGCAAGTTGGATATTTGGATCGCAATGCCATAAACCAGGGTATTCAAATGTACACAGTTCATCAGATGGGAGTGAATCATTGATAATCGCTAAAATTAAATAAATGATGGGTCCCAAGCACGCTGCTTGAGGAACTGCTGCATTGAGCGATGACCAATCTGAGTGAGTGACCAGGTAGCAGACGCACCGCTGACGGGAGAATGAGAAATCGCAGATCCAAGGAAAAACTGCAGGTCAATGAACTTTGCGATCACAATCGTGCGATTGATTCGATCAAAAGCTTTTGTGAAGTCCGTTAAAATGTCAGGGGGGAACACGATTAATGCATATAGGATGCAACATGTTGAGGCAGTGTGAAGTGGAAAGCAACTTACAGTTCCCAAACTGGAACGGATCACATTTCGGAGAAACATGATGTAGAATCCATCTTGGAATGAACGATTCGGTGGTCTGAGCAAAATTATCTGGAAGTGATATTGGTCTTAACGTTCCCAAAGATGGAGGATTCGTTTTGGGCATCGGGACAATTACTATTTTTCAGCATGTCACTGATTGTTTTTGTTTGGAGTTTATTTTTTGAAAGTTTTTTTTGTTTCTTTCTGAGTTACTTTGTGTGTTAAAGTCTGAAAAACACGACGCAGGAAGCACTGTATATATTGTTATTTATCGAATGTTAATTTTCACAATTCACTTGGACGTGCGAGAAGATCTAATTAGGTTGGCCCGGCGGGGCTACGTCTGAGGTCTGATGATTAAATTACATGCCACAAATAGTTGGACAGGTGCAATGGTTGACGTGACAGGTAAAATCTACAATCCACCTGCTCCTTGGGCAGGCTGGAAAAAAAAGAAGTTAATGTCAAGCCCCACAAAGTGCAAGAATTTAATGGCAACAAGCAGATTCAGATTCCACGGGTGGAAATTGACGAGATAGGCCCGATTTTAGGTCATCACTCAAGCTACATGGGTCACCAAAACAGACTTGGAAGCCATTTCATTACCAGGACCCACAGCCGAAGAAGTCAACACGTGGCTCTCAAAGGGATCTTCTCATTTATCTCTCTGTCAAGGCCAGAGTGCCCAAGGCCTCTTCCTTCTCTGCAGACTGACAGAATCACAAGCTGGTCAAACACTTGGAATATGTCGCTCAATCCTGACAAATCTCCCTCTCTCACAAAGGACCATTTGGCAAGCCCTCCCATCGACTTCCTGAACAATCCTCTTGAAGAAGTTCAGTCACTTAAACTCTTAGGCCTCACCATCAGCCAGGATCGCTCTTGGACAAACCACACATCTTCCTTCTAAAGGCAAACCAAATACACCTCCCCTCCCCACAGGTCAAGACAGACAGAATTTGTGTAACCCCCTTCTGTTGAAACTCCAAATTCCTCTCCCCCCCCCCCCACCCACCTGTAGAACCAACTTCCTCAGTCTGTTCAATGCAATTCTTCTATCCAGGGCTTCAAGACAGCTGTGCACCACCATCTCAGGTCATCCCCCATCCACAACAATCATCTTTTCTGCTCCCATTAACCCTCAAGCCCACCTCTTTCCAGTTTTTCCATCAACTTCTGTGATTGTGCATTTGTGGGCTTTGTCCATCTTGTTCACGTCCCTGTGTCACCCCTTGCTCTCATTCTTCCCTATGTCCCTCAATCCTCCAAATCTCCCTCTTTTTCCCCTCTCCCCTGTTGTTGGTGTTTCTACCCCTTCCCCTCTCTCTTTGTACTGTTATTTTAGTTCAGTTACATCCTGGTCCATTCTGTGTTCCCACCCTTCCACGAGGTGAGACTCTGCATACAAGTAATAATAATAATAATAATAATAATAATAATAATAATAATAATAATTGTATTCAGAGCAGTTTGTTTTATTACAAATATTTAGTAACAAAACTGATATTTTTGATGGAGCATTTCCACCAAGAGCATGGAGGATGTTGCCTCTCCAGAAACACGTCTTTCCTTTGTTTGAATCGTCAATTTGGTTTGTTTGCTTATCTACAAGAGGTCAGGACTCATGGGAAGGAAGGACGACAGAACAACAGAGAGCGTGTGGCTAACACCGACAGATAAGGACTAAAGGAAGAAGCAAATAAATAAATAAAAGTATACACACAAACAGGAAAGGAGGAACAAAGACAGACACAGAGCGAGGCACAGACACCAATCGTTGCTTCAAAGTGTGACGTTCAGATCAAATCAATGAGAGTCTCGTACGCCGATCTGGAAATGCTTCGGGATGCAGAAATCTTCACTCCGGACCTCCGGGTTCATCGGGAGGGATTAACCGAACGCTCCCCCACCAGCTGGTTGGGTGGGTGAGAAGGCAACGATGGGATGGTATGCTCGAGGCACCTTTTGCCATTGTTTAAAATGGGGAAACGCAGGGGTCACGATTACTTGTGCGTGTTCAGCGCAACAGCAACAGCATACTTGATCCGATAACCATGTCAGAGTCGTTTTTGGGGGTTCGAGTACGGCAAGGTATTCATGAATCACATTCAATGTTCATAAACCCATGTGATAAACGTGCGCATCACATTCGATCTACCTAGGAGTATTCTGTCATCAGGTAAATATCCTTCAGGCATACACGTCAAACACGTCGGAAACCTCAAGGTTCACTCAACGTAAAATGAGACGGACGAACTAGTCACAGCATACAATGCCTTCGTCCAGAGCTCAACATATTCCTGCTCACCCTTTTGGTCAGTCCGGTGCCTTCACTTCACATTCACACCTGTCTCTCCCGGATGCTGTGGAATCCAAAGCTCTCAACATCAATGACATCTCATGAAGAAGCACAAGCACATCTCCCATAAGAGCTGGCTTGTTTGTTTGTTTTGCTCCACCTCAGATTGTGAAACTCCCAAAATTAAAGCTCATTGCTCAACTACAACCCTTTCATCCTTTTCTCTGGCTCATGGCACCACCTTCCTTAGTCTGTTCAATCCCACTCTTCCTTCCTTCCTTCCTGGGAAGCACACCATGGCATCCTCCATCCCTCCCCATGTTTACTTTTTAACTACTCTCCGTAACCTTACTCTCGCATTTTGCTAACTTTCCACTCCGTTGCTTTTTAAAGTCGCAACATTGCACAATTCACTCGACGGCAGTCAAACTCAGACCCTCTGCTCGTTGCATTCGCTTGAAACCACGTCAATGGATTGTGTTCTACGCTGCGGTCCATGTGTTTCGATTTGAATTAAAAAAAATTAAAACCTCCGGAGGAGCAGGATGGAATGGTGTGGAGAGTAGTCTCTCAGACTTATTACACATTTGCCCCTCCGTGGCAGCTTTGAGGATTCCCAGTAATCAAGAAAATTTGAAGCCTGGAGTTGACTTGACGGTTGGTGGGGCAGGCTCAAGATCTTAGGGTCTTGAGTTCAAGCTCCTGTTAAAACCATTGAATTAACAACAGGTGGGTTGACTCAGCCTGCCACCCTTCCAAGGTTGGCAAAATGAGTGTTGGTAACAGGGGGGCATCAAGTACGAAATGAGTGTTGGTAACAGAGGGGCATCGAGTAGGAAATGAGTGTTGGTAACAGGGGGGCATAGAGTATGAAATGAGTGTTTGTAACAGGGGGGCATCGAGTATGAAATGAGTGTTTGTAACAGGGGGGCATCGAGTATGAAATGAGTGTTTGTAACAGGGGGGCATCAAGTACGAAATAAGTTAGCATCGCATCAGCAGCGAAGCCACACCGCCAGAGAAATGATGCAAACAAGCAGCCATCGACTACAAAGGAGTAAATATAATAAATAAAACTTTTCATCACCTCAAACAAAATTTCTTGGCAAATTCTGAGCCCCCAACCCCAAGAACCACTCACCAATTCCTCTACCTTGTACTCCCCGTTAACCATCTCAACCTGCTTTCGTTACCCTTCAGGCAAATCAATGTATGCCTCGATAGAGATGTCACTACCAAAGCAAGCTGAAATACTTTTCAAAGTAAAGTAATAACAGGGTATGGACCTTACATGATTCAAATGAAATACTGATCGTGCCTTTCGTCTTAGCATCAGGCTCCGTTTCCACGTGCAAGTCGACGACAAGATAACATGTGGGCGAGATATAGACAAACTAGAACGGGCACTCAGTAGAGCGCATACCTTCGCCAACGCTACATTTTGCCTCCCCCCCTCCAACCCCCCCACAAACCGTTGATTGTGAGGGTATTTAATCCCATACCACATCTGCCATCTCATATGTGTTATGATGGCTTAAAAACATTTAATTTCCTGCTGTTTGACACTGATTCACGTACATTGGACAATTTCTGTATGAACTCCCTGACCTTTTTGGGTGTCGGTGTCAAGTCAATCTGATGACAACTGGTCACATTATAAGAAATCAAATATTACACATCACAGGATAGGGAATTGAATTCTAAACATTTTGAATCTACTTACATGCAAATTGTATAAGAATTGACCGCGTTATGATAATAAAGGTCATTGACCCCCCTGACCTTTGACCCAAACCGCTAACAAAGGTAATGACGTCATTGTGTCATATCGTATATCACAAGATTGGGCATTGAATCACAACATTTTGGCATTGGTTGCATGCAAATTGGATAAAAATCGACTGCACTATGGCAAAATGATGATTTTGACCTTTTCATGACCTCGACCTTGACCTTTGTACTCTTAATTTTGTAATTGGTATTAGAGTGTGGGGAACAGAACAGTCAACATTTTGGAGTTGGTTTCATGCAAATCGGATAAGAATTGACTGTGTTATGACTAAAACCGCACATTTTGCAATGTCGTGACCCCCCCCCCCTGACCTTTGACTCCCAACCGCTAATAAGGGTTATTAGGTCATTGTGTCATGTCACATATCACAAGATGGGGCATTAAATTCTGAACATTTTGGCATTAGTTGCATGAAAATTGGATACAAATTGACCGCGCTATGGTAAAAAGACGATTTTGACCTTTTCATGACCTTGAACTTGACCTTTGACCCGATCGCTCCCAAAATCTAAACAAATGGTCCTCGGATAATAACCAATCATCGCACCAAATTTGCTGCGATTCAGTTAAATACTTTTGGAGTTATGCGAATAACAAACAAACAAACTTATTCACAAATAAATAAATAAATACACAGCGATCAAAACATAACCTTCGCAACAAAGTTTGCGAAGGTAATCAGAACGAATTGCATGGGGAAACGTAGCAAGAGACTTGGGCGGTGTATAGGCAATAGACCACGGAAACGCAGCGAGAGATTTGGGCGGTGTATAGGCCATAGACCACGGAGACGCAGCGAGAGACTTGGGCAGTGTATAGGCAACAGACCACAGAAATGGAGCAAGAGATTTGGGCAGTATATAGGCAATAGACCACGGAAACGCAGCAAGAGATTTGGGCGGTGTATAGGCAATAGACCATGGAAACGTAGCAAGAGATTTGGGCAGTATATAGGCAATAGACCACGGAAACGCAGCGAGAGACTTGGGCGGTGTATAGGCAATAGACCACGGAAATGCAGCGAGAGACTTGGGCGGTGTATAGGCAACAGACCACGGAAATGCAGCAAGAGATTTGGGCAGTATATAGGCAATAGACCACGGAAACGCAGCGAGAGATTTGGGCGGTGTATAGGCCATAGACCACGGAGACGCAGCGAGAGACTTGGGCAGTATATAGGCAACAGACCACAGAAATGGAGCAAGAGATTTGGGCAGTATATAGGCAATAGACCACGGAAACGCAGCAAGAGACTTGGGCAGTATATAGGCAATAGACCACGGAAACGCAGCAAGAGATTTGGGCAGTATATAGGCAATAGACCACGGAAACGCAGCAAGAGACTTGGGCAGTATATAGGCAATAGACCACGGAAACGCAGCAAGAGACTTGGGCAGTATATAGGCAATAGACCACGGAAACGCAGCAAGAGATTTGGGCAGTATATAGGCAATAGACCACGGAAACGCAGCAAGAGACTTGGGCAGTATATAGGCAATAGACCACGGAAACGCAGCAAGAGACTTGGGCAGTATATAGGCAATAGACCACGGAAACGCAGCAAGAGACTTGGGCAGTATATAGGCAACAGACCACGGAAACGCAGCAAGAGATTTGGGCAGTATATAGGCAATAGACCACGGAAACGCAGCAAGAGATTTGGGCAGTATATAGGCAATAGACCACGGAAACGCAGCAAGAGACTTGGGCAGTATATAGGCAATAGACCACGGAAACGCAGCGAGACTTGGGCGGTGTATAGGCAATAGACCACGGAAACGCAGCGAGACTTGGGCGGTGTATAGGCAATAGACCACGGAAACGCAGCGAGAGATTTGGGCGGTGTATAGGCCATAGACCACGGAAACGCAGCGAGACTTGGGCGGTGTATGGGCAATAGACCACGGAAACGCAGCGAGACTTGGGCGGTGTATAGGCAATAGACCACGGAAACGCAGCAAGAGATTTGGGCAGTATATAGGCAATAGACCACGGAAACGCAGCAAGAGATTTGGGCAGTATATAGGCAATAGACCACGGAAACGCAGCAAGAGATTTGGGCAGTATATAGGCAATAGACCACGGAAACGCAGCGAGACTTGGGCGGTGTATAGGCAATAGACCACGGAAACGCAGCGAGAGATTTGGGCGGTGTATAGGCCATAGACCACGGAAACGCAGCGAGACTTGGGCGGTGTATGGGCAATAGACCACGGAAACGCAGCGAGACTTGGGCGGTGTATAGGCAATAGACCACGGAAACGCAGCGAGAGATTTGGGCGGTGTATAGGCCATAGACCACGGAAACGCAGCAAGAGATTTGGGCAGTATATAGGCAATAGACCACGGAAACGCAGCGAGAGACTTGGGCGGTGTATAGGCAACAGACCACAGAAATGCAGCAAGAGATTTGGGCAGTATATAGGCAATAGACCACGGAAACGCAGCGAGAGACTTGGGCGGTGTATAGGCAATAGACCATGGAAACGTAGCAAGAGATTTGGGCAGTATATAGGCAATAGACCACGGAAACGCAGCGAGAGACTTGGGCGGTGTATAGGCAATAGACCACAGAAACGCAGCGAGAGACATGGGCGGTGTATAGGCAACAGACCACGGAAATGCAGCAAGAGATTTGGGCAGTATATAGGCAATAGACCACGGAAACGCAGCGAGAGACTTGGGTGGTGTATAGGCAATAGACCACGGAAACGCAGTGAGAGACTTGGGCGGTGTATAGGCAACAGACCACAGAAATGCAGCAAGAGATTTGGGCAGTATATAGGCAATAGACCACGGAAACGCAACGAGAGACTTGGGCGGTGTATAGGCAATAGACCATGGAAACGTAGCAAGAGACGAGCATTCAGTTACACCACCACCACCACCACCACCACCACCACCACCACCACCACCACCACCACCACCATATCAACTTCACTGAGACTCCACTCCACCTGCCTGGCAGAAGCCGTGGGTCGCGTCCTGGCGTCCCAGCGCACACAGCACCGAGCCGGGCTCTCGTCCCAGAGTGTGTCGCGTGGTCAGGAACTCCGTGCCGCCCACATTCAGCCGTAACCACTTGGACTCGGACCGCGAGTCCGACACACGTGCCCGAGCGTCTGCGTTTGGCCTCCTCTCATCTCGATCGGGATCAACACCCGAACCCGAACCGCGTGAGGTATCCGGCGCATCTCCCCGTGTCCAGGTGTCGGTGCCCCTGCACGACTCTCTCTCAGCTAATGTTGTCACCGTCGTCGCCACATTTTCGTGCCTCCCTTTCCCTCGCTGAGTCTCCGTACCGCTCCGTGCCTCAGCCTCCGTCGCAGTCCGACTCGGACATCCCGTAACGTCTTCATCAATTTCCGTTTTGTTCTCCTTCCTCGTCTCCGCTTCTCCCTCTACCTCCGCCATGGTGCAACTGCCCCGACCGGCACTTAAATACCGGAAGCGGAAACGTCACCTCAACCTTTTATTGATTACTCAAAAATGTATCATTCATTCATTCATTCATTCATTCATTCATTCATTCAACACCATATTCAATCAAAAAAAAATCAATTACATTGAATCAATTCAATCGTTTTGGCATATTAAATCACCCCCGACATTTTGAAAGGAATTTTTTTTTTATCAACCTTTGTGTATTTATCAACACCAGGTAATTATTCATTGTGACGTCACCGCTCCAGGAAAGCACTGCTCCGTCACCGCTTCGTTTACAAATCGAACGAATTACGGCTGTAATATCAGTGTCAGACAAAGAAAAACTTGACGTAATAAAGACCTACGCATAAGGATCATTTTCAAGATGTCGATGAAGCATAAAATCGCTTATTTTATCGGGTTTCAAATCTGCACGAATCATAATAATTATTAATCAAGCAAATTATTTGGGTTTTTAACAGGTTTTTACGTGGTCTCGCTCAGAAAAAGCCACCACGCTTAAACTGAGCCCGCATCGTTTACGTCTTCATTTATATATCTGCGTTTACGTCTTTGTGCGGCATTTGGCAGCCATGACGGAGTTGTGAGCAACAGCAACGGGACAAATTTTCCGTTGATGTTAATGTATTCCGATTTTTCAGCGTTCGATTTGTTTATAATTCATTTTGTTCACGTAACGCTGTTTTTACCATGAGAAACGGGAGTTGAATCTGAGGAAATAAGGTTTTGGTAAATTCTATTTCCGGTTATCGTGTCAGAGGTCTTTTGACGGTGTCTTTTTTTTTTTTTACTTCAGAGGTCGGTGTTTTACTTGTTCTGTCAATGATCATTCCTTTTAATATGTCGTAATTTGTCATGATTTCAAATTTCTCCCTGACTGATGTTTTAACGCTTCTTGGTTACAGAAACTCATCGTTTGCTCCATTTTGCAACTGCAAGTCCGAGCGTGGTGACCTTTGGTGAAGGTAGGCCCAAGGTTCTGTACATTCAGCGTTCGACTTGCTCATTGCTTTGCTTTATGGCCGCACAGTTTGATCCTTTCTGCTTGATAGTCCTGCTGTGTTGCTGCTGTCAAGGATGGTTCGAGTCCGGCTGTGGGATTGTACAGCTCTGATTTAACTTCAGCAATGCTGATTCACAAAAAAAGTGGCTTAAACATTAAAATAGAAGATTCTTTGGTAGGGGACGGTTCGTGGGACGTCTGTGCTTATGGAAGAGTGAGCCGTCAGGATTTATACAAGCCTCAAATGAGCTAAGATCCTCGTCCTCTTAATGATGACGTCATAAAAACGAATATGACGTCATTGTGATGTATCAGGTTTGCGATAAATTATCTGTGCTAATGCCCGGCTTGATTCCCGCAAACAAAATTTAAACAGCTTGCCTAGTTTCGGAGATAATGGAATAGGCGATTTCCATTAGCGGCGATATTATGACGTCAACTTTTTTTTCTAGGAAGAATTTCCAAAATCGGAGATGGTTACTGCCTGCGCGTGGGCTTTCTGCATATGCATGGCAAGTTTCACGAAGATCCGATGAAAACTCTGGGTTGTGAAACAAAAAATGTCAAAAAATAGGAATGACGTCATAAAAATTGATATGACGTCATAGTGATGTATCATATGTGCGGTAATTCATCTCTGCTAATGCCCTGTTCGATTCCCGCAAACAGAATTCAAAAAGCTTGCCGAGTTTCGGAGATAAATTTTTTGGCGATTTCCATTAGCGGAGATATTTTGACGTCATAACTTTTTTTTTTTCTCGGAAGAATTTTCTAAATCGGAGATGGTTACTGTGTGCGCAGAGTGTTTTTTACATGTATACGCCAAGTTTCAGGAAGTTTCGATGAAAACTGTAGGCTGTGAAACAAAAAAGTCCACAAGAAGAAGATGAAGAACAACAACGTGAGTAAGACTTAGAGATCCTCCACGAGGATCTAAAAAATTCAACGAATTGATGATAAGGTAGTGTGCGGCCACAGTTGGACACAAGCAAGGGAAAGAGGAGATGAGAGACTCCCTCCCCTCTTCCCCGTCCTCCCTCATACCTTGTCAACAAAAGGAGGAGGAAGTTTAAGGATGGAGGATGGAGGATGGTTCTTCCAGTTTATGATTTTTCTATTTCCATTTGACTTTCTTCTCGTGATGTATGGACTATGTATGGTACATGGTTCATTGATGTGCTTTGTTACCTTGACTGTGAACCTGGTGTTGGCTCAGTGGTTAGGGTGACGGCTTGGGATCCTAGGGTCCTGAGTTCAAGCCCCGTCGGCCGCTGAATTAATACACCAGGGGGGTTGACTCAGCCTGTCGTCCTTCCGAGGTCGGCAAAATGAGTACCAGTTCCAGTGTGTGTACTGGTAGAGGGGCACTGCATCAGCGACACACACTCGCTTCAAGAAATGATAGCTGTCACACAACCACCATCACCTTGACTGTTGTTCAAACATCCACTGGTCATGGTGGAAGGCATCAACATTTCACAAAACTGGGTGTTTTGACACGTTATTGCGTCTCGGATCACAATGTACTTGCCTTTCTTCACGGGGCTTTCATTCAATGACGTGCTGGCGTCTTGCTGTCTGTATCATGAAATACTGAAATGTCGATGAATTTTAATTTTTAGAGCGGGTGTGCGGAAAAGGGTGATCTTCGAAGTGATGTGAAACTACAAGCCGGGAGGCGACGATAGTTCGCGGGCATTATTGAACAATGCCACGATAGGTACAATTGAGTTAGTGGAACCTTTTGAGGAAGCCCTACCGTAACAAGGACAAATGTGTCCAAGAGCCGCGTCCTAAAGGTTTTGTCTTCAGAAGAAGAAGAACAAGAAGAAGAAGAAAAAAGAAAAAAACAACAACTTCCGATATTTCGTCACGTGCCTTGACGGAGCCAATAGCGAGACCAGTCATGGACGATCGTCGTTCATGACAAGAAAATCGTGTATTTACGAAATTACAACACATTAAATGGAATAATCTTTTAATAGTAACGTGAACTTTTCGAAACCTTTTAAAGTACATGATAGATGCTCTCAAAAGGAACCGTCAATGCGAGGATGTGTACAGGTGTTTAGTATTTCAGGAGATCCGGATCCTGTATATCAAAGAGCCGAGCCCAAAAGGTTTTGTCTTCACAAGAAGAAGAACAACAACAACAACGCCGAGCTCTCTTTGAGCCACATTCGCAACGCGAGACGCGGCTAAAAACCTATCTCTTCTGTCAAAATTGACCAAATCAAATCGGATTTTTTTTATATGTTGGACATTACGCACAGCTTCTAGGAAATGAAATTGCGAGAAAAAATAAAAATAAAAAGTTCAAGTGGGTGTGGCTCCCCTCATACAAAAAGACACAACCAGACCATGATATCTAGCTTGTGTCCAAGTTTCATCAAGATCGCATCAAACGTCATGGAGCTATGCTCTGGAGAGAGTCACAAACAGACAGACAGACAGACAGACAGACACACAGACACAACGAAAATAGTGGTCACTGCTGGCGCCCGCAAACCAATAACGGCACTCCATTGAGCGCTTACCTCCGCCAGGCTGATTTACCACACTTTTTATATCCCAACTGATCTGAATCCGGATCTGAGCCAAAATCGAATCGGCTTCTTGTCACCCAACCAACTCTTCCGCAACGTTTTGAAATATCGTTTTTTGGCCACATCTCTCAATGGTGCAGAATCCCTTAAAAAAAAGTTTTTTTTATCACATCCATGGATTCATCCTTGTCACACACCCAACCTGCCCACCAAGTTTCGTCCGAATCCGTCCATAACTTCTCGAGATGTCCTGTTCACAGACGGACGGGGTGAAAACATCCGTCCACCTTCAGTGGTGGAGGTATTTATGCTTTGATTTGCCACGTTCGAGAAAGAACAAAAAACTATGCAAAACAAGTTAAATTTTTTGTTGTTGTTAACCTCATTACTGTTATTGTTATCTCATGATAATAAAAATAATGGAGGCTTGTCGGGGTATTCGTAACAGGTTGAGAAACATTTTGAGGCTTGAACTAATCCTGGAGCGACTGCCACTCCGTCGCAGATTAGACAGGTCGTGAAAGTAATGCTGTATTGTCACATGTTCACTGAACAAATATTACTGGCAGGACAGCTTGGAGCTGTCCTCCTGTCTCTCCTGGGTTTGAATCCCGACCCAGCTAGGGTGATTCACATGCAGGGTGATTTGCCGATGTGTGTGCCATCCCTCGGATGGACGTTAAACTCGGTGTCCTGTCTGCCAGCATTCGTCGGACATTGCAGATCTTTCGATGTCCTTCGCGAAGAGTAGGCGACCTATCATCGGAACCATGAACAAGTTACAAACTCCTGCCTGGACTGCAAGTAGCAAATGTTTGGGTTTTTGTTTTTTAACAGTGGGGTGCGCAATATCATCACTGTGCATCTTCAACGCACTGAAGACGCAGAGTGATGATATTTATGGTATTCTTGGGGGTTCCTTAACACCAGGTAGCACTCCTTGCTATCTCAGAGTGTGGTTGTTGTCTGGGCAGCATCTTCAGCACTATAAACAAATTGACCAGATACTTCACATGTTTTCACGTGAACATCCTTCTTCCGATATGAAGGCCAAGCAACATAATGGAACGCTTTCGGAAAGGAGGTTACCAATAAATGTGGCCTGTTGTTAAATAATGTTCAACTTTGCGTGCAAGTATATGTAAAGTTTCAGATTGTTTGCACAGAAGCTTGAAATTGCAGATTAATGTTGAACTGACTTGGAAGTATTTGTAGTCAAGTGCATTTATTTATTTTTAACAAATGGGATTCCATAAACGTTTGTGATTGAGTGTACGAGAGTTTGTGGATTTGTGTATCAAGTTTGATTGTCGACGGTACGCAAGGCAGGTTTATGGAATAGTTGCAAATGGTAATAATTGGTCACGTTGGGCATCTTGGACATCTGCATTGTTGTATATTTCCATTGTTTGCTTTTGGTGTCAGGTGGGGCATAACAATGGCTGCGAAGAGGCTTGCTCTGCGCTCCATTGACTGGATCGCTTTTTCTGACCGAGTGCCACAAAACCAGAGACTCATGTTCAACGCACTCAAGAAGCAGAGTGATGACATCTCTGCAAAGTGCGGAATTGTTATCATTAATTGCTTCCCAGAATGTGTGTTGCCACTCATTACTTGATAGTTCTCAGAGGCTTCAATTACTTTGCAGCTGTTGCTTGTGCCTCCTTTTGCAGGCTAGCTGCCTTGCCTGAGAAGACTCCAACCATCGATTGGGCCTACTATCGCAAACATGTTCCTCAGACCGCTATGGTGAATGACTTTGAAAAGAAGGTGAGTAAGGACTATAAAGTAACAATAAAGTAATAAGTATAATAATAATAAAGTATAATAATAAAACAATAAGTAACTAAGTAACAATAAAGGACTGTGTCAGTCAGTCAGTCAGTCTGTCTGTGCCTCTTTTCATTTCCTATCTCCTCTCTTACCACTTCGAGCATCGTCACCAAATTCCATAGCAATAAATAACAATCTTAGTGCTGATTATGGCATCTAAATGAACTCGCAACTCGACTCTCCTTTCATTCCGTTCGGCCCATTCGAAAGCAGACTTTTCCCCAAAGCGTTCGCCATGCTGGATAACATCATGGCATTCGGATAGGGGCCATATCCTGCACCATTCCCTCACACAGTTGTCATCGTCATCCAGCTCTCCCAACAGATAAAATCCCAAGACCCATCATTAAGAGGTAGATCTGCCAGTGAATAAATAAAAAGACGATCATGTTGGAGAAGTGGGCTCAATATTAGATGCGGGCTTGTCACTACCTATTGGCTTTCATCGTGCTGCTGAGGTTGATTACCCCACTCGGGAGAAGCGAAAAGCAGGGTTAAACAAATTGGTTCACTTTGACTGTCTGTCTGTCTGTCTGTCTCTACAAACATCTGTTTATGATCGAGGAACAACTTGATTTCGATTGAATGTTTGTTTATATTTACCTCCACCGTCGAAAGTGGATGGAGATTATGTTTTCACCTCTGTCTGTCTGTCTGTGAACAAAATATCTCAAAAAGTTGTGGACGGATTTGGTGCAGAGCTTGGGTATGTAACAAGGACGAAATGATTAGATTTTGGTGAAGATCCGGATGCGGATCTGGATTTTTTTTTTTTCCACCATTGAGATAGAGCCAAAAACGACATATAGCAGGATGTCTCAAAAAGTTGTGGACGGATTCAGACAAAACTAGGTGGGCAGGTTGGGTGTGTAAGAAGGAAGAATTGATTCGATTTTGGTGAAGATCCAAATCCAGATGTGGATCTGAAAATTTCTTAGTGATTTTTTTTCACCATTGATGACAGGGCTGAAACGGTATATAGCAGGATTTCTCAAATAGTTGTGGACGCATTTGGACGAAACTTGGTGGATCAGTTGGTTAGGGGACGAGAACAAGCCGATTAAATTTCAGTTCAGGTCCGAATCCAGATCCGGCCTTTCAGTGGGATACAAAGCATAAACTAATCAGCCTAGCGGAGGTATGCACTCTACCGAGTGTCCTAGTTTGAACATCAATTGGAAAACAAACCTGTAGTTTTGCTGTACTTTTGCTCTGAATTCGTCCCGATCGCGTATGTGCAGAGAGGAGTGATGATTTTTTTATTTTATTTTTTTACTCTGTCTTCCTGCCTGGCAGTCAAACATAAGTGAAAAGCATTCCAAACAGGAAACTTCGTTTTTAACGACGGCCTAAAGGACACAAACGGGCACGAAGATTTAATGCAACGTGTTCGATTATGGTGGTGTAAAAGACTTCAATGGTGGTAAACTTGCGGAATTTTTTCCTCTCTCTACGACCTTTAAAAACACTGTAAAGAACAAATCGCCTTTTTAGCACTTTCAAAAACCTTCATTTAGCACTAGCAGAGCCTACCCGTCGCTTTGCTGACGGACCAATTAGTCGTCCTGTTTCCAAAATTTGCTATATTGGTCACTTTGGCATCACTTTATGGACTCAAAACAGCCTCTGAGGCCACGGCCACATAGCCCATGTTACCTCCCTCACAAAGTTGTGTCTACACCCTGAGTTCGGAGTTTGTAGTTTCCACCTCCTCTCCCACCCATCTCACCCGGCAGCATGTCCCTTGCTGCTAGAAAAGTTTCTCACACGATGTCCCCGACTCGCTCTGGTTATTATTTTACCCACTTTGTCAGGCCCCTCCATTTTGGGCAAGAAGGAGAAGGAAAGGAAGGCATTTACCCATACATAGTGCTGTAACGCCACCCCCCCTTTTTTACCACCCCTTGCCCCCCGTTCGTCCTCGTGTCCCTTCCTGCTAGAAATGTCTCACGTTGACAGGCTTGACAGGCCCCTCTGTTTGTGGGATGAAGAGAAGGAGGACAAATTTACCCGTGCAAAGAGTGCTTTAACCTCAGCATTGCCCAGGTAAAAACAGAAAATTGTAATACCCTCTTGCCACCACCACTAGGTGGCGCTACACGTTACACATTTACATGGATAATTTATACCCTACCCCCCTCCTCCACACATCCGCGCGACTTAAAAGATGTGGCCGTGTATAGAGAGACAGACGGACACACGCAGAGAGAAAGAGACAACGGCGCTTATATCAAGATTACTTGGACAAGATATTAATGCATTTTATAGCATCTCGACCAATCAAATTTGCTCCTCGCAGACCCCGCCCATGTCACCTTTGTGTGTGTTTCACAATTCTATGAATGCTCTAGTCTTTTTTTGTTTTTTTTTCAGTTTATGGCGCTGAAGATTCCACAACCGGAAGACACTCAAACCTCAAAGATTAATGCCCAGGAAAAGGAATCGGTAAGTTATTTTTTTTGTTTGTTTGTTGTTTTTTTTAACGCGTGTGTGCATATTTGATGTATGGCATCATTTCTGTTGATAAAATCATTGCCGTAGAGAAATTCCCCAGTTAGTTTGAGGACTCGTTCAGAAACATTCCTTGATGTGAAACTTGATTATTTGCAGTGCATACTTTGCTGCGTTGAATTATAGATGGCTCTTTTACTTTATGTATGCATATAAGGAGCTGTGCATGCGAGGTCCAGACCCCTCTATACTTTTATATTTACCTCTTCGCACCCCAAAGACCCTAAGACCGTTTAGAACCTTAAGACCATTTTAGACTCCTAAGACACCCTTAATGACCCTTAACACCTTTAAGAACTCTTATTACCCCTATAGACCCTTTACACCCCTCAAGTCCCTTGACTGCATTTAGACCCCTTCGACCTTTTTTTATTATTATTTTTTTATATACAACTAGTACGTGGCTGTAAATGCAAAAAAAAAAAAATTCAAACCGCATGCCAGAAACAACAACCACACAGGCCGTTCCTTCGCTCTTGCGTGCCCGTACGTGCGTGGCCATACGTGCAAACCAAAAATAAAATAACTTTCAAACAAACGTACAGGCCGTTCCTTCGCTCTCGTAAACGACGACTGGATTGGGGCATTGTGTTCATCTATAAATGCGCATAAGAAATCGAGAAATTATTAGAATACAGTAAGTCATCACTATCCGGAAGTCCGTACGTTGTAACCCATAATGGGGAATGCGGCTGAGGATCTCTTCCCCAACGGCCACGCCTTCGCAGCAACGTGTCCTGTCATTGGTAACTAAATGGAGCATCGGCCACGCCTTCGCAGCAACGTGTTCTGTCATTGGTTTGGTAAATAAATCGCCATAACTTGGGAAGTACTTGTCCGATTAATATCAAACCTTGAAAAGGCACATACTCAGGTCCCCAGCAATATAGCTGGCAAGTTTCAATTAGATCGGACCAGTGGTTGTCGAGAAACAGCGGTCACAGACACAGACGGAATTATAGATAGATGTCAAAGCTCGTATAAGAGCTAACACACAGAACATTTAACAAGGGGAGCAGGAGACAACAGGGATAGGAGAGGGAAGCAGAAAACAGTGGGGAATAGACACATGAGGAGATCTGTGGAAGGGAGCGGGATACATGGGGTATACAAGATGGACACTACAGGGAGTTTCAGGAAGGAAAGCAGGGAATTTGAAGTAGGTGGGTTTGGTGTAGATAAATGGGGGTAGAAAAGATCATGGTTTTGGACAGGGGAAGATAAGAGATTGTGGTGAACAGCTGTTTTGAAGACCTGGAGGGAAGAGTGTGATTGAAGATTGTGTGGGCGTTTATTCCAAAGGCGGAAAAAAGAGGAATGAAAGAATGAAGGTGAGTAGTGATACTTAATTTTGTTAGTTTTACCAGAAGGGGGTTGCTGGCAGACCTTGAGCGCCCTGCAGAAGTATGGGGGGGGGGGACAGATAGCAGACAGAGCAGGGAGGGGGGGGCGAGGTCAGAGAGGAGACTGTAGAAGATAGATAGACCACCAACCTGTTTGCGGTAAAAGTGAGAGACCCAAAGACTCAGCCTCATCGTGGGAGATACCAATGATCCGAAATGCCTTGGTTTCCACAGCATGAAGCCAAAAAGGTGAGAGGCAGGAACACCAGCCCAGAGAGGAGAGCAGTACTCTATCAGGCTGCGGATGAAATCTTTGTGCGTGGTCAGGAGCTCAGGTGTGCTAAGGAAGGACTTGCCAAGGCATAACGGAGGATTCCCAATTGGTGACTGGCTTTGGATGCCAGCTTTGAGATGTGGCTTTCCCAGGAAAGATCATAGTAGATAGTGAGGCCCAAAAGTTTGAATGAAAGGACTTCTTCAAGAGGACTGTTGAGAGAGTAGATTGGGGTGGGGGGTAGTGAGAGTGGTTTCCAGACGGTCCTTTCGGAGAGACATAGTGAGAGTGTGAGATTTGTCAGGATTGAAAGACATGTTCCACGTGTTGGACCAGTTTGTGATCTTATCCAGATCTACAGAGAGCGAAGAAGCTGCTGCTTGCTGGTCTGAGGGCTGACAGGTGGTACGGCAGAGGGTGGAGTCATCAGCAAAGAGATAGAGGATTTTTCAAAGAGCCGGAGAGATCATTGATGAAAACCAGTAAAAATAACGGCCCAGAACGCTACCTTGAGGAACTCCAGCCTGGACAGGAAGAGGGGATGAAAGAACTCCATTTCGGGTCACATTGGCTGCGACAGGAGAGGAAGTCTGCCATCCATGAGTGGAGATTGCCTTGGATACCATGGGAAGAGAGTTTGGTGAGCAGGGCAGGGTGCCAGACTGTATCGAAAGCACGCAATATGTCGAGGGAGATGGCTCTGATCTCGTGTCTGGCATTGAGGACCTCCATCCATTGTTGGGAGAGCAGGAGCAGCAGGTCCAGCGTAGAGTAGCTTGGTCTGAAACCAAATTGATGATCGGAAATCAAGCCATCAGAGAAGAGGAAGGATTTGCACAGATGCCAACCCTCCCGATTTCATCGGGAGGCTTCCGAAAATTCACCCAAACTCCCGCCCTTACGATCACTCTCCTTATCCTCCCGAAATTTTGATATTTTTGCACTGTTCACGAATCAGAATGTACTAGTATGAGAATTGAATGAAAAGCATCATCTGCTACGTATAGCATGTGGTAACTCCATAACGTTCGCTGCTACCAAATTGTACGTAAAAAATTGCAAATTCAAATGAGGAGCAGCGAAACATTGGGTCTGGATCTCGCTTATGCGATCATGCACTGAGATTTAGTGCATGCGGTATGTGTGCAATACAGTGCATGCGGTATGTATGCACAGTGTATATGCATGCGATACGCTCACTGCATGCAGCTGGGCCCCGTACCAGCCCGGCGGTCGCGACCACCGTGCGGTGTTTAACAGCCGCTAGAGTTCTTCGAGTCGCGCTGCAGCTGTGGAACATCGACTTCGAAGTTACCGATGCTTCAAGCCCTCTGTTGATTACGAAATGGCAGAAAAGAAGCTTACGAAGACCAAGAAATGGTCTCAGAAGTACAAGACCGAATACAGTCTCCAATACCCGTGTATTCGAAAGTCTGAAAGAGGAATTCATCATGCGTATTGTACAGTATGCAGCGTTGATATTTCAGTTGAGCACGGAGGTCACGATGATATTCGGAAGCACGTTGGAAGCAAACGGCACACAGACATTGCAAAGGAATCTTCGAGCACGAGTACCGGTACACTTCTGAATTATTTCACCAAACAAGGGACAAGCGAGGAAGAGGATGTTACCCGAGCGGAACTTCTCTTTAGTGGATTTATTGTGGAACATAACTTGCCCATATCAGTCTCAGATCATGCTGGACCTCTATTTCAAAAGATGTTTCCAGATTCAAAAGTTGCTTCAAAGTATGGATGTGCAAGAACAAAAACTTCAGCAATAATTGGTGAGTTGTCAAATGTTACTGCTTCATCTATTGCCGATATTGCTAGACTAGCTCCATTTAGCCTAGCTACAGACGGTAGCAATGACAGTGGTGAGGCCCAGCTATATCCTGTCCTGATTTCGTACTATGACAACAGTGCTGGGATTGTGAAGCAAGGTTTGCTAAGTTTGCCTGCGTGCAAACAAGATTCCACTGGAGAAAACATTTTCAAACTGCTTGATCATGAGTTCAGTGACAGGAAAATTCCGTGGGGAAATTGTGTTTCCTTTTGTGCTGATAATGCCTCTGTCATGGTGGGCAAGCACAAAGGAGTCGCTGCTTATATCCACAAACAAAATCCAGAGTGCTACATCATGGGATGCCCTTGCCATATGATGCACAATACGGCCAAGAAGGCGGCTCAGGCCTTACTCATTGAATTAGATGACTTTCTCATCGATATTTACTACTACTTGGACAAAAGTAGTAAACGCGTCAAAGGAGTGAAAGCACTACAAGAACTCTGTGATGCCCCGACACACAAGATTCTGAAGCATGTCGCAACAAGGTGGCTGTCCCTTGGTCAGTGCCGAGACAGGCTGATTGAACAGTGGGAGCCACTTCGCCTCTTCTTCAAAGAAGAAGTACGAAGAAAAATGCAACCAACTGTAGCCAAGACTCGAACAACGAGCAAGAAGGACGGCACTGTATCTACTGCCAGTACTGGCACTGCAGGATCAAGCACTAGTGGAGCAGCATTCACCACTACCACTGCAGTATCTGCTGCGAAGAAGACAGCAGGGACAGCACCAAAACCAATGCTGAGAGCAGGTAGCATCACCGGCCCTTCATCACGTTCATCTACAAAGCAGATCCCTTCAGAGTCGAGAAAGACTGTGATAGTCCCATCTACAGGCAAAGAAGGACCCAAGTTAAGTTCTGCTTTTGCCAAATCACTTGATAGAAGCTCAGCAAAACCTTCGAATCAGAGGTCTTCTTCCTTGGCTGCACCTACCTCAAGCTCTCTCCTCAAACGTAAAATTGGATCTGGTACTACGAGTCTGACCTCTTATGCTGGCAGTAAACGCAAGTGTGATCGCCCTGCGGCTAAGTGTACTACGAGTTCTACAACTAAAAGCGCATCTTCCTCAAACAGTGCAGGAATCTAGAGAAAAACGTGTCAACAGGATGTTCTTGTCTCCACAAACAAAACTCTATTGTTTCTTCCTTCGATATGCTAACAAGCTTTTTGAGAAGGGGAATCTTCTACTCCAAAGAGACGAACCCTGTATTCATCTCCTGCACGGAGAATTGAATGGTCTTCTGAAAGATATCTTCGTACGGTTTTTGAAACCATCGGTGTCATCGGTTGCTCTGGTAAATGTACCCTTCTCTGACAGAAATCATCAGAAGAATGATGAGGACCTCATGATTGGGAACGATGCCAAACTGTATATAAGGGAACAAAGGAGTCTCAAGAAATCCACCTTCACTCTGAGTGAGTCAGACATCCAAGGTTTCTTCAGTGCAGTTCGCTCATATTATGTGAAAGCCTGCAATTACATCTTCAAAACCTGGCTGCTAGATGATGAATTAGCCAAGCATGCTCAGGTGCTGGATGTTAAGCTACACCAAGAAGTGGGGTTTGACTGTGTGGAGTTTTTCATCAAGAAATTCCCCTGTCTGTTCAGTGGCGGTGATAGTGACATAGACAGTCTTGAGAGTGAATTCGCTCACTACCAGGCAGACGCCTCCATAGCTACAATTGCTACTGAGACAGTGAGAGTGGATGAGCAGTGGCATCGGATTTCACAGCTCACAGATCCCTGCACTGGTGCCAAGAAGTATCCTAATTTGAGCAAAGTGATGAAGGGAATCTTGGTCATTCCTCATTCGAACGCATCATGTGAGCGGGCACTCAGTCTTGTACGGAAGAATCATACTGAATTTCGTCCCAATTTGAGTGTCAAAACCCTGGAAGCTCTCTTAATTGAAAAACTAGCTCATAGCACGCCTTGCTACCAGAGAGAATACAGCAAAGACATAATCAGAAGGGCTAAAAGAGCCACACAGCTGTCACTCAGCAAAGCTGCCATGGAAAAAGCAAGCAGCAGTAGTACCAGCCAGTAAGGTAAGAAAAATATTGCTTCTTTTGTGCTTTTTGTTAATCTTTGATTGTCCCCTAACTTACTAATATTAACATACATGTAACATTAAAAAGTGCACAATTTTCCCCTTTTTTTGTTCAAAAAGTGGGAATTCTTAACATGTTAAATGCTCCAAAATAGGGCTCAGAGGGCACTAGAGAGCGTCTAGAACCCCAGAGCTTCCAGGGCCCTAAGGCGGGCCCTGGACCCCGCCGCAAGGGTCGAGCGCTCCGCGCTAGAGATGTGCGCTTCGCGCACATTATTTGGTGTCGGTTGCAAATCCTCCCTAATTCTGATTTCCAAAAGTTGGCATCTCTGGATTTGATGTCTGAAGCGATGATGGATTCCATAACCTTGCTGATGATTGGGAGAAGGCTGATTGGTCTGCAGTTGCAGGGATGTTTTTTAAACACCATTTAGACATCTTGCACCTTTTTAACATGTTAGACTGCTTGGATCCTTGACCATTTGGAGCTTTAGACCACTTTGACCTCTTTAGACCATTTTTACATGCTTGAGAGATTAGATCCTTTCAACCCCTTCGACCCTAAGTACTTTTGGAGCGTGACCTTTAGACCATCTCGAACCTTTTCAGGGCACACCACTCAAACATCTCCAATCTTTTGCAAAACACAGACTATACTCTTTCAGCAAGTAATGCACAAACTCAACCCACCCAGAGGGTGGGTATTCTGCCAGTTAATAAACTGATTTGGATAAAATCTTCCCATGTCAGGGTCACCTTTGTAAATGGCTACATAGTTGATGAACAGTCTTTCTGGTTTATTCAAAGGCAAGAGGGTCTTTTTTCCCCCTCCCCCACTGCCTAAAAGTGTCAGAGTTTGCACATGGATTGCAATAGAAGTACTGAGCGTTGTTTGACCTTGAGTTGTCACACTTGGTTTTGATACATTTTGCTTGGAAATCAGTGATTTGCAAGTGCAGTATTGATGATGGTGAATGCCTCTCCGACAATTAAATGTCTTCTTATTGAACAATAAATCTTTCTCAATCCTGTTTTTGGCTCTCTGGTATCAAGTAGACCCATCCAACCCTGTCCATGTAAAAACATGGTGTCTAATACAATTGCTTATAATAAGTTTAATTAAACGTTGAAACTATTGCATGTTCCTGTAAAGTCATTTTACATAAATACTGACGCAAGCATTTCCTTATTGAGTCCAACGTTGAGTTATAACTGACAGTATCCATGCTTTGGATGCTGGGAACAATGTTTAGAGGGGAATATTGTTCTTTGTGAGGAGGTAGAGCGAAACTTTGCTTAAAGGTTATTGTGTGTTTCTGTATGTCGAGCTGCTTTTGATGTGATCAGTAAACTGTCATTTCATCACAAACAGGAACATTCTGCCCTGAAGTACATTGCTGCTTCAAATGCTATCATTGCCGAGTTTGAGCAGCAGGTAAGATAACTTGACAAACGTGTCCGTCTCATTTACAAGAATATGAGAGTTCACTTCTAAATGAATGATGTGTCTGCTGCATCTGCAGGCAGTTCTTGTTAATTAATATTTATTTGGGTTTTTTTTTTTTTCTTCCCCCTTTTCCTGCACAGCTTCAGCAGTATAAAACCATGATTCCCTTTGAGGAGATGACAGTTGAAGATGTGAACCAAGCATTCCCAGAAACCAGGCTGGATAAAGAGAAGAATAAATATTGGCCCTTCCAATCGATATCTAACCTCTGAGGACCTAAGGTCCACTCACTTGCTGACAACCTTTAAAGTTGCTCACTCGTTCAATAAAACCCATATGTCTTGAGTTTTGTTGTCATTTTTAGCTCACCTGGACTTTAGTCTGGTGAGCTTATGCAATCCGGCAGTGTTCGTCGGTGAGTTAGTTAGTCAGTGAGTCTGTAAACACTTCAATCATTATCGCTTGAACCAAACACATGATTTTAATGAAACTTGGCCACAAGCTTCATATCTGATGCCTAACGAAGGTGTATTGACCGCATTGCTCTCTTCTCCGAAATGACACACATGATTTCGATGAATCTTGACCACTAGTTTCATAATCTGCGCTCATAAAGGGGGTCGACGGGAAGGTTTTTTTTTTTTTAACCCCCCCCCCCCCCCCAAAATAGGTATTTGCTCTCTTCTCTGAAACTACACACACAATTTTGACGAAACCTGACCACAACCTTCATCACTCGTGATGTACGAAAGTTTGTTCACGGCATTAAAAAAATAAAAAAAATCAGTGTGCGGGGGGTTTGAGTGACTTACTCCTGCTCCAGGTGAGCTTCAGGACGCTTAGTCTTTTCTTTTAACTTTTGGCGTGATGGATCAGAATATAAGAGTCCTCAGCATTAATTGATCTTTCCTTTGAATAATGTGGAGTGCTGTTTTCATCAACAATAAGTGCATTAATGTTCAGCAACAAGGCAATCATTTATTGTCCTGGGTGTGCTCTGGCTTTCAAAAGGAATTAGCCACTGTGGCTAATCCAGGTTTAGAATGATTAGCCACAGGAGAAAGGAAATGGCCATATATTTAATTCAAAAGTTTTTTTTTTATCAATATGAAATTATTTAATTTTAAGGCGGATGTGTGAGTTTAATGGGTGAGGTTGGTTGGATGAGTGAGTTTGACGTGTGAGATTGGTTGAATGAACGACCATCAGGGGAGGTGGTGATTATGAGGGATGGTGGTGATGGTGTGTGTGTGTGTGTGTGTGTGTGTGTGTGTGTGTGTGGGGGGGGGGGTCATTGTGCCTTTAGTCGGTGGTAATGGGGGTGGTTGTGGACCAGGATTGGACCAACCTCATGCCAGTCAAACTCACTCATCCAACCAATCTCACCCAACAACTTCACTCATCCAACCAATCTCACACATCAAACTCACTCATACAACCAATCTCACCCATCAACTTCACTCATCCAACCAACCAAAGTCACCCATCAAACTCACTCATCCAAACAAACTCTCTCATCCAAAGAAACTCATCCTACTACAGGTACTACTACTGATGGTGTCAAAACTCACCTGGCAACCACTGACCCAAAGAAGCATGTAGCGCCAAGCATCATGCCGAATCATTCCGGAAAAAAAAATAATAATAATTTTTCAAAAAATTAAAATAAAATTTTAAGACGAGAATCATGGGAATCATGCGAAATTTCGGTCTATTTTTTTTTTTTACGAGAAACTAGTTTAAAACTACTAAAGTTAGTATATATAAACTTGTACGAAATCATGCGTGATTCCCGTAATCAAAACATACAAAATGGCGGCCGTCTCGATGAAGGTTGAATTCTGTGCTAAAATCACCCAAAATTCATCTAAAACATGGATTAGCCACAGTGGCTAATGGTGGTTTAAAATATTAGCCACAGGTAACGGGGATTCGCCCTGTGGCGAGCGGCAGCGCACACCCAGATTGTCACACACCGGGCTCTATCGAGACATATCTCAATATATTGTGCATTGTTGTTGGTCCTCCATTCTTCATGAGTGTGTTACAATGACAATGAGCAGTGGTGTTGTCAACTTTTTTTTTAGCGGTTTTTATGCTTCAAACCAAAACGTCACGATACATCAAACTTTTCTTTGTATTTTTCAAACAGTCCCAATCAGAATCTTCCATGTTGCTCTCGGCAGCATTGCTTAGCTTGTCCAAGCATGGAGGAATAGCTTAGTTAAATGCTTAAATGTAGCTATGCTACAAGTCAACATGGTGAATCATGCTTGGCCTGAGAATGAGGTCACCACATGGCATGATGTGAACAAACATTGATCAAAATCATGGCAGTTCTATGTACCAGGATGCAAAAATGGTACAATAATACGATATACTGATGTCAAAGTGTGCATTTGAATGAGTGGGACGTCAACCCTCATCCTTGTATATAATACCACATCAGCTTAGATACTTTGTGTGGAAGACGTGGCCCAAAGACATGTACCCGTTAGACCACGTGTCTTCAAATAACGGGCATTACCATGTGAAAGTTGTTGTCAAACGAATGTACCATGGTCACGGGGATTGAACATCATCTCCTAGTTTTCTCCGTTTCTGTTGATTATCTATTTACTTGGCATGTAGAAGCTACGCGTATAAATTACTATTAGCCCTGCTTACAGCTGTACGTATGTCTGATACGGCTGTACCTGTACGTACATGTGATATGTAACGTAGAAAGCTACTGAAGTGGTGGCGATCATGGCCGATGATAAATAGAAATGCAAAAAAACAAATACGCAGTTACCCTCAGTGTCTGGTGCTTTTCCACGGCTGTTCTGTCCATTTTCTTCTTTTCCATTCGATTGGAGTTATCTCTAATCTTCATGAGGATCGCGTCGGCTTTCAATCATTTCAAGTTACTCATTGCAAACTGGGAACACAGGCCGGGTGTCGTGCGAGTTTTCTTCAAAATGGGTGCTGCAAATTATGCTTGAAGCAGTTGGGCCATGCCACTTTCCTCTGGTCAGTTTTACCTTGGCTGTCCATATTTTCCTTACAGCTGGATGTTTTGGGAAAACATGCATACTCACACCATCTTTGGTTGTATTGCTACACCCAGCAGCAATCCATCGAGATGGCATTCTCAGTACTTTTTCAGAGTTCAGAGTGAGGGTAGGCCGCATGTAAACGCAAGACTAGAAGCCAAAGTATCCTCAAGATAACGTGGTGGGTCACTTGATATATGACGTAATCACATCACGTTTTTTTTTTTTTTTTTGGAGAGGGGGGGACCGAGTACACAGGTCAGGAATGGGAGCATGTGCCAGAACAGCGCGTCGCTGCATCCACTTTCCACCGGTACTCCAGGGGCCTCCGTCTGGCCATCCCCCAGGCAGTGGCCTGGCCCATCCCCATCTACTTGAGATGCCGGTCAAACTGCTGCAACCACGAGGCACGTGGTCGGCCCATTGGCCTCCTCCACTCACGAAACTCCCTTGCTGAGAGAATCTGATGAGCAGGATCAGTGTAAGGAAAACGAGCCACATGTCCATACAGCCGCAACTGATGCTCATCGACTATGCAGGTAACAAATCTCATCCGAGTCTCTCTCAGCAACCGATCGTTGGACACAATCTGACCAGCAATAGCCAAGGATTCTCTGAAGAGACCTGGTACCAATGGAATTAAGTTTCCTGGTGAAGACTCGGACTTTCGTCCTCCCGCACAGATACCGGCAGCGCCACATCCCATGATCCAGTGAATCCATGACTCCCCAGGCCTGACCCAGACGTCTATTGACCTCTGACTCTCAGCTAGCAAAGACATGAATATCACTGCCAAGGTAAGTGAATCTCTCCACGACCTCAACATCCTCACCACAAACAGACACAGACAGGACAGCAGCATCCAAGATGTCATTGAAAGCCTGGATCTTAGTTTTGACCCAAGAAACCCGTAATCCCAGCAGCTCCGACTCCTCATTCAGCACCTCGAGGGCTCCCAAAAAGATATCTAAAGTCTCCGCAAAGATGACTGCATCATCGACGAAATCAAGGTCCGAGATCTTGACATTCCCAAACGATGCACCGCAGCTTGATCTCTCCGATATCCTCCCGATAATCCAGTCCATACAAGTGCTGAAAAGTGTGGGGGCAAGTACACACCCCTGGCAAACTCCAGTAACAACTGGAAATAAGTCGGATATGATATCACCACATCTCACAGCACTCCCACAGCAGTACCCTGGAGTACAGTTCAGACATCAGATGGATCAGTTTTGGTGGCACCCCACGAAGACCAAGAATCCTCCAGAGGGCATCCCGATTCACTGAATCGAACGCTTTACAGAGATCAACATTGGCTGCAAACAGCCCCTGCCGAAACTCTCGCCTGCGTTCGGTGAGGACACGAAGAGCAAGGATATGGTCGATCGTTGACCTCTTTGGTGTAAAGCCTGACTGCTCTGGACCCTGGTGCTCAAGCAGATGGTGGCGAACCCGATCAAGAATTATCCGAGCAAAGACCTTACCTGGCACTGAGAGCAGCGTCACTCCTCGGTCGTTGCAGTCTTGGCGATCACCCTTCCCTTTCCAGAGAGGGACAACAAGGCCCCTCTTCCAATTAGTTGGGATGATGCCTGTGTTCCAGGCAGAGCACAAAACTGCATGCAACGACACGAGTGCAGCATTTCCACCAGCCTTGAGAAGTTCAGCATGGATGCCACAGATCCCTGGAGCTTTACCCCGTTTCAACCGGTTCACCGCAGCCCGTGTTTCCACAAGCAAAGGTGGACCACAGTTGATTGAAGGGTCAGCAACAGGGATTGTAACACCCTTGATGTCCAACTCGACAGCTGGTGGATCAGCCTGGTACAACCGCTCAAAGTAACCGGCCCAGCGGGCCTTCACTTCAGTCTCCTCTGTCAAGAGCCTACCACTCTCTGATCTAACTGCAGTGCTCCGAGGGATGGGCTCGGATGAACGCAATGTGCGCATTCCCCTGCAAGCGGGACGAGAATCACCTGTCCACAGGTGATGCTCTACCCCCTCACAGATTCCTCACACATAGGCCTCCTTATCCACCCTTAGTGCACGTACAGTTTTATGCCTCAGCTCCCTAAACAGCTCAGCTCTGTCATTCAGCCTGTCCCTGTGACTGGTCAATGGTATCCAGTGTCCCTTGAGAAACAAAATTCTTCTTTCCCCTGCGGTGAGTTCCAAGACATCCACCGGCAACATCAAGGACGATGGTCTTGAAGGCACTCCACAACTCTTCAGGACCCCCCCCCCCCAAAGCACCCAGAATCCCAAATGTCCACTCAGCCTGTTTGCAAAGTCCTCAGCTACCCTCTCATCCTTGAGCTTGCCAACATCGAGCCGAGGTTGGGATGGTACCATTCTCCCGGATTTAAGGTGCAGCTTTAGAGTTGCTACAACAAGCCAGTGGTCAGTATTGAGGAACTGAGCACTCTGGTAGACCCTGTAGTTCTGGATCATCCTCCAACGAGGACATGGTCAATCTCCTTTGCCACACCGCCAGTGTTGGAATACCAAGTCCAGTGATGAGCTTGTGGGTGCTGAAACCATGAACCAGCCACCCCAACTCCATGACTTCTTGCAAAGTCAAGGAACTTGGTGCTATTCTGGCTGATAGTTCCTGACCCATGGGGACCAACACACATCTCATAACCATCCCTATCAGTTCCAGTCGATGCGTTGAAATCCCCCAACACTAGAAGTGTATCTCGTCTGGGGCACTGATCAACCACAGACTCAAGCGTGGCGTAGAATGCATCCTTCACGGTGAGATCATTCGCCTCAGTCGGAGCATAGACAGAGACCAGGGAAATGACACCTAAGGAGTGACGAGTCCTTAGTCTCATAATACGCTCGTTGACCGGTGTTACCTCAATTATCATTGGGGTCAGCTTATTGGACACAGCTACAGCAACTCCTTGGGTATGGTAACCATCAGAGCGACCAGACCAATAGTAGGTGTAACCACCCACCAATATCTCACCGCAATCGGTCTTCGAACCTCAGAGAGTGCTGCAATACCGATGTCCAAACGCTTGAGCTCAGATGATAACAGAAACAGGTGACCATGCTCTCTTAGGGATAGGACATTCCAGGCACCCACCCGAAGGGACCGCCTCAGGTTAACCCAAGGAGACCGCCGTCTGGTGGACGACACCTCAGCACCACTCCGACACTCTCCCGCAATCTCACCCAGGAATGTTACCCCGTGGTTTCCCTCCTATCATCAAAGATTGGGGGTCCGGAAGGCTTTGCCCCAATCCCGTCATCCTGTGAGCTGCCCTGTGAAGGGTGTTCTCCCACTGAGTGGGTTTTCAGATTTTTTTGCGTTTTTGTGTTTTGCGGAATGAAGGGTTTTACGGTGGCCGGAGTGCAAATCCTGCCACCAACCTCCTAATAAAAAGTAACCCACCTGCAGGAGGACGTCCGCAAACAGTTGGGCACTAGATATGGATGGCCATTGGATCACAAGGAGCTCCTCCGCCCTTTGACAGGCTTTGTTTTTAATCCTGCTGGGTGTCCATATCCAAACACCCTCCTCACCAAAAAACTTGGTGGGGGAGACGGTTTCGTCGCTGACAACCCGACCATGGAACAGGTTAGTACAGGTTTACATGGTACCTGTTGCAGGTCACAGATCTAACCTGACCTGTACACAGGGATACAAAAAATTAAAATCTTCGTTTCAAGATTTTATTCAACAAAAAAACAATTAAGTGTTTCATTAAGCTATATATCTATTCATTAAACCAAACATGAATTTCTGATTCTGTGGACCTTTCAATTTTATTTCCTCTTGAAAAAGAAAACAATACATAGGGGAGTGGGGGCATGGGGGGGGTGGAACTGAATCTGAATATGGGATACAAAGGTAGGATGGGAGGCTGTCGGGTTCTATTGCGAATCGATATTTTATATATTCAATATATGCTTATCAAGCAGAATTACTGATGTCTGATACGTTTTACTCTATTCCAAACCTGTCTCTGTCTCTGTCTCTGTCCCTCTCTCTCTCTCTGTTACAAGGTGTGCTCCATGCCTGGTGTCCAAACCTCCAGACTTATTACCTTGAAGTACCCTGTGCTAGATAGGGGTGGATTTGCAAACGTATTGCAGTGCACAGAGTTCCCATTCCGCAAATCACTGTCCAACCATAGTGCAAAGCCTTCTCCACCACCACCTGCAAAGCAAGATGCATACTGAAGTCAGGAACAGGAAGGAAATGGATATTTCTGATGTGAACAAATGAATCCTTACTTTATTTTATTTTTTTAAAGCATCATCACTTGAATGAACAAGTAGAGATACATTCAAAGTACACCGCCCCCATGCCAAATAAATAAACAACATAGCCTTCAGCACCCGGCAATGCCGCTATGCAGCACATGGAGACGGAATTAGGAGGAAGTGGTGTATAATAATTGATTAATTGCGTAATTCAAATAAATAATGATCGTAAAATAATTTCTGAATCAATTGGCGAATAAACATACCTAAACCACCACTGTTTCATCCGAATCGACAACAATTTGAACATTAAGCAATTAATCGAAAAGGAATAATTAATTGATTAATCACTAAATCAAAAATACCCTTTATAGCCAAATCACTTGTTCACTGTCATGTTCAAATATCATCTTCCGAGCTCAAAGGATGGCTGAGATATCGCCCAGACAAACAAGAAAGAAAACAAACAAACGGAGTAAAAACTGAGTACAGTACACCCTTCAGCACCAGGTGATGACGTCATGCGTCTCGCCGGGATATGGAATTGGGAGGAACAATGAACAATATATTTGTTCATAATCCAAGAGGTTTCTGTATAGTTCTTACATGGAAACTTTCCATTCTACGAGTAGGTGTGTGCGTACGTGCATTCTCCGACATAACAACTGAACAAGTGATTGTTGTTTATGCGATTGATTTATGTGACCGTGGGACATGAAGTGTAAACCTCTGACAGATATAAATGCTGAATAATGACTATTTTATTGTGACATAATCACGTAACGCTGCATTGTAACAAATGTTTTCATTTAGGGATCCAACGTGGAATAAGCAATCTCAATTCTGGGGATGTCCACCTCCAACAACAATCACTGCATTTCACCGTTGTCAGATTGACCGTACGAACACCCAAATCAGCCTGGGGAATGGAATTCCATGTCCGAATGAGCGCCTGTTCCAGCTCATGCAGGATCTCTGTCTTACTAAGGTTTTAGCATGACGATCAATGACATCCCATGGATCTAAATCTGGTGAGATGGCAGATGAGGGCGTTGTGATATTAACGTCGGCATCGCCAAGCACGTTTCTTGTTTGCATGGCCCTTTGAGCAGGATCGTTATCGTGCATAACGATGATCTCTGGACCATGTTGAAGTGTAAGCAACACATGTTGCTGTGAGATCACCATAATGTTTCGATCTGCTGTCAGATTGCCATGGACACTGATCAAGTTGGTGCAAAGGTTTCAACAATAGCAACCCACATCATCACACTTCCAAAAGACGTCGGCACGGTCTTTCAAGGAGAAACCTGTATTTGTCGCTGAATGTAACATTTGCTCCTTGCCACAGTCTCCATCTGATGTGCTGATTTGATCACTGCAAGCGTGCTTGGATGTGTCATGGTCCAAGTCTTGAACGCTGAACAGGACGACGAGCACGGATCCCTTTATCATGGAGATGCTTCAAGACGGTATTGACAGGACAGGGTATTTCAAAAATATAATGGGCCTGATATGTTCTCGTGGATCAGACATTACATGGCGGAGTTATGTGCTCTACCCAGTGCCCTTGTAGTTTCATGATGCTTTCAAATCGATCTTGATATTGTTGCGGATTTCGCGCCCGCCGGCGTGCTGACGGCCACGTAACTCGAATCGCGGCACGTCGCCCACCGGACGGTCAATCCAGTCGTGACCCTCTCGGACTAACGCCGGGAACCAGTCACGGGTGGACCTTTCGGTCTCACCGCGATCGAGCCAATCAGCCCCCGCGTGGGATAGGGTTGCTCGCCAAATTCGACCTACCTAAGTACCCACGCGGAGGGTAGACCGGGCGATCGCACCTCGCCGCAGGTCGACTTCGGACACGGGCCACTTAAGCGACCCGTTCCGTACTATCGGGATAACCGAGCGGTGTTATTCGTCGACCTCGACGGTTCGATTAATTATCGGGCGTATTCAGCCCACTACCAACCCTTTACGTGAAGCAAGATGAGGATTCAATGAAGGAAATGACGAAGCGAAGCGGGAAACAGTTCAACACAAAAGCACATTTATTCGCGACGAACGGAAAGCACACATATTCAATTCCACCAAAAGCACACAGAAAAGAAAAACACAATTCAATTTACACAAAAAGCAAATGAGACAATGCAGATCTACTACCGATTACGCGAGCACACGGCAACACTTATACAATTTTACTTCACAGACGACGCCGACAACACATACCCAAAACCAAGGAAAGAATACCCTCAAGGATGAGGCGGGCCTGAGGCCGAGACCGGGTCGGGCCTACCCGTCTGGTGATGAGACGCGGAGCGGCGATGGTGCCTCAACTCCGCGGGCCTCGCGGGCAGTGTCTGGGAGGGGGTGGGAAAGGGGCCCCCTTGGTCGCACTATCTCAGCGCGGGGGGAAACAGGAGGGGGTTGCTGATGCTCGGGGTATAGAGGATTTTTATTGCCCCGCAACGAGCGTCTCCACCTCGGCCAGGTCGCGCTTTCGGCCTCCCTGGGGTGCAGCTCCCTGCACGACGCGAGCACCCCCTCGTCTGCCCTCGCCGCCTCTCCACAGCTCCGTCCCCTCCGTTCCGACTCCAACGCACACGACGACCAGCTCCTTCTTGCCAACTCCACCGCCCGCGAAGTCTTGACTCTCTGTTCCCTCTCGACTCTCCTACTCCACTACTCACTCGACTGACGAACACGGTCGCTTTTTATCAGCCCCGTGGCTTCGCCCTCTCATCTTTGACCCCCTCCCTTCGACCTTTCACCTCGCTCCCCATTGGCCCGAGAAAAAGTGGGCGTGAATGCTTTTTGATCCATAAATTTGCATATATCGATCGCCCTCCAACGCCCTGGAGGCGGGGCCAAATCGCCCCTCGCTCACCGATTGGACGGCAAAAAGTGGGCGTGTGTCGTTTTTGATCCGTTTTTGAAGCACAAAATCCGTGATTTTGTACACGCTGTTCGGCGCGCGCCCTGCACGAGTCCAACACCGGTACCCACAGGCGGCGCAAGAACGGTGGCGATGCGACGGTTGCGAGGTGTGACGTGAAGGTCGTGGCGGTTGTGGTGAAGCAGCGTTGTGGTTGGTGGTTGATGTTGTGGTTGTGGTGGTAATCATGGCGGTTGGTCCAAAATAAAGATAGCAAAAGAAAAACGGCTATCCTGAAGAGTCGCAGCACGCATAAATGACATGTATTCCCACTAGACAACGGGTTTGGGCCTAACTACACATGTACTTACCGAGATACCTCACCTAAGGGACCTGAATGGTGGTTTGCGAATTTGGTAACCACAACAATATAAAGTGTTCACAAACTACTGTACTCCAAAGTGATAAAGCAAAAAAAAAAATAATGCAGATATAATGTGAATAAGTTAGATTAACAGAGAAAATCAGATTTTTTTTTTTTTTTGTATACCTTGGTCGAGGCTCGTATGAGAGCTAACACACAACTCACAGCAAGGAGGCATGAGACAAGAGAGGCGGGAGTGGAAGGGACAAAACAGTGGGGAACAGACACATTAGGTGAACTGTGGAAGGGAGAGGGATGGGGATGGGACGGGGAACATGGCGAAGAGAAGATGGACATTTCAGGGACTTTCAGGAAGGAAAGCAGGAGAAATGAAGGAAGTGGGCTTGGGTGGATTATCGGAGGTAGAAAAGATCGAGGATTTGGATGGGGGAAGATAAGAGGTGGTGGTGAACAGCTGTTTTGAAAGCCTGGAGGGAAGAATGGGAAAGAATAGAGTGAGGAAGTTTATTCCAAAGGCGGGAAAAAAGAGGAATGAAAGAGTGAAGATGAGCAGTGATTCGTGATTTTGGTAGTTTTACCAGAAGGGGGTTGTTGGCTGACCTTGAGCGCCCTGTGGAAATGTGGTGGGGACAAATCGGAGAGAGAGCAGGGGGGGCAAGGCTGGAGAGGAGTCGGTAGAAGACAGAAAGACCACCGACCAACCTGCGGTGATTGAGTGAGAGGCCCAAAGACTCAGCTTCATTGCGGGAGATGCCGATGATCTTAAATGCCCTGGTTTCGACAGTGTGAAGCTGAGAAAGGTGGGAGGCAGGACCACCAGCCCAGAGGGGAGAGCAGTACACCATCAGGCTACGGACAAAAGCTTTGTAAGTGGTCAGGAGCTCAAGAGGGCTGAGGAAGGACTTAGCACGACGGAGGATTCCCAGTCGGCGACTGGCTTTTGAGGCGAGGTTGGAAATGTGACTTTCCCAGGAAAGGTCATGGCAGATAGTGAGACCAAGAAGCTTGAAAGAAAAGACTTCTTCCAGAGGATTGTTGAGAAAGTGGATGGGGGGGTTTTGTAAACGGTCCTTTCGAAGAGACATAGTGAGAGTGTGAGATTTGTCTGGATTGAAAGACATGTTCCACGTGTTGGACCAGTTTGTGATTTTATCCAGATCTGCAGTGAGTGAAGAAGCTGCTGCTTGCCGGTCTGAGGGATGACAGATGGTACGGCAGAGGGTGGAGTCGTCGGCAAAGAGAAATAGAGGATTTTCCAGAGAGTCCGAGAGATCATTGATGAAAACCAGAAAAAGAACAGGGCCCAGAACGTTACCTTGAGGAACTCCAGCCTGCACAGGAAGAGGGGATGAAAGAACTCCATTTAGGGCCACACGTTGACTGCGACAGGAGAGGAAGTCTGCGAGCCATGAGTGGAGATGGCCTTGAATACCATGGGAAGAGAGTTTGGTGAGTAGGGCAGGGTGCCAGACTGTGTTAAAAGCACGTGATATGTCCAGGGATACGGCTCGGATTTCCTGTCTGGCATTGAGGACCTCCATCCATTGATGGGAGAGCAGAAGCAGCATATCCAGGGTAGAGTGACCTGGTCTGAAACCAAATAGATGATTGGAAATCAAGCCATTGGAGAAGAGGAAGGATTTCATATCTGAGGCGATGATGGATTCCATCACCTTGCTGATGATTGGGAGAAGGCTGATTGGTCTGTAGTTATAGGGATCTGTTTTTGCACCTTTTTTATGCAGGGCAGTGATGTTAGCAGATTTCCAAGCAGATGGCAGATGACCTTGGGCAAATGAGAGGGTGAATAGAACAGAGAGAGGGTGAGCAAGAGCAGAAGAGCAGGCTTTGAGGACACGTGGGCTGATGCCGTCTGGACCGGTTGCAGAATCTGACTCGAGGTTTGAAAGCAAGCTCTCCACCTTGTCAGGAGAAAAGGATACAGAGTCCAGGGACAGTTGGGTGCGACTGGGTAAAGTGGGTAGAGATAGTGATGGGTTTAGGACACAAGATTAGGACACAAGGTTTAGGACACAAGTGTATGCCCCGGTTAGAATAGGTGTACCATATCCCTGTGTGTCGTAAGAGGCGACCAGGGTTGCGTCAGGAAGGGCATCCGGCGTAAAAACCTATGCCAAATCATTATGCGGACAACAAAACGAATTTCCATACCGGATCGGTCGAGGCCCGGGTTACCAACGACCGCCACCGGTACCGGTGGTCAGCAGGGTACCAGTGGAAATTGTGCTACTGCTGGGCGAAGGAGGAGAAGGAGACGGGGAAGGCGAGTCCGGAGGCAGTGGGAGAGGGGGAAGGGTAGAAGTGTGGAGGTGAGAGTTGGAACTCTGAATGTTGGGACGATGACTGGCAAAGGGCGAGAGTTGGCTGATATGATGGAGAGAAGAAAGGTGGACATACTGTGTGTACAAGAGACCAAGTGGATGGGGAGTAAGGCGAGGAGCATTGGAGGTGGTTTCAAACTGTTCTACCATGGTGTGGATGGGAGGAGAAATGGTGTCGGGATAATCCTGAAGGAAGATCATGTCAAGAGGGTATTGGAGGTGAGGAGGGTGTCTGACCGAGTGATGAGTGTGAAGTTGGAAATTGAAGGGGTGATGATGAATGTCATCAGTGCATATGCCCCACATATGGGGTGTGAGATGGAATATAAAGAAGATTTCTGGAGTGAGTTAGATGAAGTGGTGGAGAGTGTATCCAAGGATGAAAGAGTGGTGATTGGAGCAGATTTCAATGGACATGTTGGGGAAGGGAATAAAGAGGATGAGGAGGTGATGGGGAGGTACGGTCTCAACAAGAGAAATGTGGAAGGGCAAATGGTGGTAGAGTTTGCAAAAGAATGGAAATGGCAGTGGTAAACACGTATTTCAAGAAGAAGGAGGAACACAGGGTGACATACAAGAGTGGAGGAAAGTGCACACAGGTGGATTACATCTTAAGTCGGAGATGCAACCTGAAAGAGATTAGTGACTGTAAGGTTGTGGCAGGGGAGAGTGTAGCTCGACAGCATCGATTGGTGGTCTGTAGGATGACTTTAGAGGTGAGGTTGAGGAAGAGAGTGAGGGCTGAACCAAGGACCAGATGGTGGAAGCTGAAGGAGGAAGACTGTTGCGTGAAATTTAGGGAGGAGGTGAGACAGGCGCTGGATGGTGGTAAAGATGGGTGGGATGATTGGGCAACGACAGCAGAAGTTGTGAGGGAGATAGCTCGGAAGGTACTTGGTGTGACATCTGGACAGAGGAAGGAAGATAAGGAGACTTGGTGGTGGAATGAGGAAGTACAGGAAAGTATAAGGAAGAAGGGGTTGGCTAAAAAGAAGTGGGATAGTCAGAGAGATGAAGAAAGTCGGCAGGAGTATAAGGAGTGGCGTCGAAAAGCAAAAAGAGAGGTGGCAAAGGCCAAGGAAAAGGCATATGACGAGCTGTATGAGAAGCTGGATACAAAAGAAGGGGAAAAGGATTTATACCGATTGGCAAGACAGAGGGACCGAGCTGGGAAGGATGTGCTGCAGGTTCGGGTGATAAAGGACGCAAATGGGAATGTGCTGACGAGCGAGGAGAGTGTGTTGAGAAGGTGGATGGAGTACTTTGAGGAGCTGATGAATGAAGAAAATGAGAGAGAGAAGGTTGGAAGAGGTGGAGATAGTGAATCTGGAAGTGGGGTGGATCAGTAAGGATGAAGTGAGGACTGCTATGAAGAAGATGAAAAGTGGAAAGGCGGTTGGCCCAGATGGTATACCAGTGGAGGCATGGAAGTGCTTAGGAGAGATGGCAGTGGGGTTGTTAACCAGATTGTTTAATAAAGTCTTGGAAAGTGAGAGGATGCCGGAGGAGTGGAGATTAAGTGTACTGATTCCGATTTTCAAGAATAAGGGTGATGTGCAGAGCTGTGGAAATTACAGAGGGATAAAGTTGTTAAGCCACACCATGAAGTTGTGGGAAAGAGTAGTGGAAGCTCGGTTGAGAGGAGAGGTGACGATCTGTGAGCAGCAATATGGGTTTATGCCAGGAAAGAGCACCACTGATGCGATGTTTGCTTTGAGAATGTTGATGGAGAAGTATAGGGAAGGCCAGAAAGAGTTACATTGTGTGTTTGTGGATTTAGAGAAAGCTTATGATAGGGTGCCAAGAGAGGAGTTGTGGCATTGTATGAGGAAGTCGGGAGTGGTGGAGAAGTATGTGAGGATCGTGCAGGATATGTATGAGGACAGTGTGACAGCGGTGAGGTGTGCGGTAGGAATGACGGACCGGTTTAAGGTTAAAGTGGGATTGCACCAAGGATCGACTCTGAGCCCTTTCCTGTTTGCAATGGTGATGGACAGGTTGACGGACGAGATCAGACTGGAGTCTCCATGGACCATGATGTTCGCGGATGACATCATGATCTGTAGGGAGAGTAGGGAGCAGGCTGAATCGAGCCTTGAGAGGTGGAGGTACGCACTGGAGAGAAGGGGAATGTTAGTCAGTAGGAGTAAGACGGAGTACATGTGCGTAAATGAGAGGGAGGGTGGTGGTATGGTGCAGTTGCAAGGAGTTGAGGTGGGGAAGGTGGATTGGTTTAAATACTTGGGATCAACTGTCCAAAGTAACGGAGAGTGTGGGAGAGAAGTGAAAAAGAGAGTGCAGGCAGGATGGAGTGGGTGGAGAAGAGTTGCAGGAGTGATTTGTGACAGAAGGGTAGCTGCAAGAGTGAAGGGGAAAGTATACAAGACGGTAGTGAGACCAGCTATGTTGTATGGTTTGGAGGCGGTGGCACTAACAAAAAGACAGGAAGCGGAGCTGGAGGTGGCAGAGTTAAAGATGCTGCGATTCTCGTTGGGAGTGACGAGGATGGACAGGATAAGAAATGAGTGTATTAGAGGGACAGCGCAGGTAGGACGGTTTGGAGACAAAGTGAGAGAGGCGAGATTGAGATGGTTTGGACATGTGCACAGGAGGGAAACGGGGTATATCGGGAGAAGGATGTTGAAGATGGAGCCGCCAGGCAGGAGGAGAAGAGGAAGGCCAAAGAAGAGGTTCATGGATGCGGTGAGGGCGGACATGCAGGTGGTTGGAGTGTCAATGGAAGATGTGGAGGATAGAGCAAAATGGAGACAGTTGGTCCGCTGTGGCGACCCCTAGCGGGAGCAAGCCGAAAGAGGAAGAAGAAGATGTCCAGGGATACGGCTCGGATTTCCTGTCTGGCATTGAGGACCTCCATCCATTGATGGGAGAGCAGAAGCAGCATATCCAGGGTAGAGTGACCTGGTCTGAAACCAAATAGATGATTGGAAATCAAGCCATTGGAGAAGAGGAAGGATTTCATATCTGAGGCGATGATGGATTCCATCACCTTGCTGATGATTGGGAGAAGGCTGATTGGTCTGTAGTTATAGGGATCTGTTTTTGCACCTTTTTTATGCAGGGCAGTGATGTTAGCAGATTTCCAAGCAGATGGCAGATGACCCTGGGCAAATGAGAGGGTGAATAGAACAGAGAGAGGGTGAGCAAGAGCAGAAGAGCAGGCTTTGAGGACACGTGGGCTGATGCCGTCTGGACCGGTTGCAGAATCTGACTCGAGGTTTGAAAGCAAGCTCTCCACCTTGTCAGGAGAAAAGGATACAGAGTCCAGGGACAGTTGGGTGCGACTGGGTAAAGTGGGTAGAGATAGTGATGGGTTTAGGACACAAGATTTAGCTGCAAACACCGAGTTTAGACATTCAGCTTTATCACGTGTGGAATCAGCAGTGCGGCCATTTGAGGTAAGGGAGGGGATGGAGGGGGAACATACACCAGAAACAGATTTGATTAAACGCCACCAGGATTTTGAGGAGGGAGAGAGGTTTGAGAGTTCAGACTTGAGATGAGAAAGATGTTGTTTTCTGGCTCTCCTGAGGGTAGATACACACTTGTTCCGAGCTTTGTGGAAAGAACTGAGATTGCCCTCAGTTGGGTTTGCTTTCCATGAGGCAAAGGCAAGTTGTTTCAGGACAACTGCCTCGCCACAAGCTTCAGTAAACCAAGGGCGGGGGGAAGGGTAAGACAACTGAACATGAGAGGGGATAAATCTGTGCATGAGGGAGAGCAAGTTTCTTTGAAAGAATTCCCAGGATGAGTTGATGTTTGAGAAAGTTGTGATAGGAGACCAGTCTGTCAGTTTGATGGCTGCTCGGAGACCCTGCCAGTCGGCTTGAGTGAAAGCCGACTGGCAGGGTCTCCGATTCACCACCACACTGATTACATACAGATTCACCTGTATGTAATCAGTGTTTAACTTAAAAATTAAGTTCCTCCACTTATCTAAGGAGTTTTAAGGTTCAACTCACATGGTCAAACAACAAGGCAAACATGAAGACCAAGGAGCTTTCTGAAGAAGTCAGACATGAAGTGGTGGAGAAGCACCATTCAGGAGATGGTTATAAGAACATTTCAGTTACTCATTACCTCTGAGTACGGTGAAATCCATCATTAAGAAGTGGAAGACGTATCATACCACCCAGACTCCACCCATATCAGGTCACCCATCCAAACTCTCAAGCAGCTGGGCAAGCAGGAAACTGGTTAGGGATGTCACTGTAAATACAATGACTGAAAGATCTGCAAGGCTCTCTATTTGAGATGGCGAGCATCATGTCATGAGGTTGCTTTTCATCAGCAGGGACTGGTAAGCTTATCAGGATAGAAGGGACAATGGGTGGTGCAAAGTACAGAGGAATCCTTGATGAAACCCTGCTCGAGTCAGCCATGAATTACAAACTGGGTAGGAGATTCACATTTCAGCAGGACAATGGTCCGAAACACAAAGCGAAAGCCACACTGGAGTGGCTGCATAAGAAGAAAATAAATGTTCTTGAGTGACCCAGTCAAAGTCTTGACTTGAACCCAATTGAACATTTATGGCGACACTTGAAGATTGCAGTCCATCGACGATCCCCATTAAACTTGGCAGAACTAGAGCAATTTTCACTTGAAGAATGGGGAAAGATTTCACCATGTTACTGTACAAAGCTGGTAGAGATCTACCCAAAAAGACTCGCAGCAGTCATTGCAGCAAAAGGCGTTTCTACCAAGGACTGACCGACGGGGTTGAATACTTTTACAACCAGTGAATTTTGATTTGTACATGTTTTTTGCAGGTGTTCCTGACATGTAACCTCCTTCAACTATAACATTGTTTTGTTTGATCTCTTCAGTCATGAATAAAACACTTCATTTGGAATAAATATTTTAGACATAATTCATCTTAATGTGGCATCATTGGTAGGGGGTGAATACTTTTGCAGGCCACTGTACCTTGAAGCCTTAAACTTTTTTTTGTGTTTGCAGTTGAGATATCAAAATTTATTGGATTTAACACAGCGGTCATGAATGTTGCAACTAAATGCTAACTACTGTATAGCAAGGTGCAAAGGTAGTGCCATAAAGATTTAAAAGTGTGATTAGTCAAAAACAATTCAGTTGGTGGATGCACTTGTACTTGTTTGTCACATGCCTGTTGAGCAATTGTCTAGTTAAGAGAGGCTATATAGCTTAGGGAAGAGTTCAGGAGATAATAAAGATTAAGAAAAGCAAGTCACAAGCTGTTGAGCAACAAGCCCGGGACCAAGAAGAGGGAGTCGTAGAAGAGTGGAGCATCGAGCAAGAGGATTGAGATGCCAATTCACAGATCTTCCAGCAACAGCACAGCACTCCACTGCTACAAGAGGTTTAACACAGAAACCAACCGGGAGATAATTACACCAGATCAATATCGTGCTCTTGTAAGAGGACTGAACTCCAAAGAGAAGCCTTTCACAGGAGGTGGTGCAAGGATGCTGTTATTTTCATGAAGTGTGATCAAATCGTATCGAGTTTTTCTCAGTGGTCCCAGTGGAGTTGGAAATGGTCACATCATTTCACCAATTTACACTGACACAAACTCCTGTGGCTTTCAGGGAAAGTGCAACCAGAAGATGTAACAGTACTACTGACAGCACCGACTGCTGTTGCAGCCTTCAATGTACAGGGCATGACGGTGCACTCAGCATTGTTGTTTGGCATCTCAAAGTTTTCTCATAAGCTCAACACATTGACAACAAAGCTATCCAACCTGCAGTTTCTCATCATTGATGAGGTGTCGATGGTGGGATCATCTATGCTGTTACAGATCCACAAACATCTTCAGCAGCTGAAAGGGACAGGAGATGAGGCCCCCTTTGGTAATGTGAGCATCCTGTGTGGGAGACCTTTTCCAGCTACAGCCTGTAACACAACCATATGTCTTTGGTGAGGTTGGTGGTGCTTACACTAGGCTTCACAGATCAGGTTCTCCATGGAAGGATGAATTCTCTATGCTCGAGCTGGATTAAATAATGAGGCAAAGAGATGGTGAATTTGCCCAGCTTCTTTGTTGTGTGTGGACAGCAACATGCACTAAGCAAGATGTGGATGTTCTGAACTCAAAAATCATTGAAGACAGTGATTGCAACTACCCACATGACTCTCTCCTTGTCTACCGACTCAACAAAGATGTTTATGAGCAGAACATCAAAAATGTGAGAGACCTTGCACCACCTGAGAACCAGCATGTTGTGGTCCATGCCATTGACCATATAAAAGATAAGCACACTGCTCAGCTCAACATGGCCATGTCCAAGAGGAAAGCAAACACTGGAGGCCTGATTGGTGAGCTACATATAGTTGTTGGTGCAAAAGTCATGTTGACTGTCAATATTGATGATAGTGATGGCCTCGTGAATGGTGCCAGAGGAACAGTTAAAGTCATCATCAAGACAACCACCGATGATGTCAGCTTTATCTTGGTCAAGTTTAATCATCCTGGAGTTGGTGCAAGTGCTATTGCATGGGAGTCACTATCAGGACCAGCATCCAGCTGCTGCACCAATCAGTCGGCACGAGGCCGTGTTCAGCATCAGAATAAACAAGACAGCAGAAGTAAGTAGAAGACAGGTTCCTTTGGTACTAGCCTGGGCAACCACCATCCACAAAGTTGAGGGATTGACACCCCATCAGGTTGTTGTTGACAGGAAGGGATACACATTCAATGCTGGTCAATTTTATGTAGCTTTCAGTCAGTGGAAGGCCTCTTCATCAAGAACTTCAGTCTCACCAGCATCAAAGTCAGTGTACCTGTTGTGTCTGAAATGGAAAGGCTGGCTTCCAACTGCCTGCCCCCTCAGCCAATACCTCAGGTTGTGGCTCTACCCAAGGAAGACTGGATCAAAATTCGTGCATTCAAGTTATGTTATGGTTACAAGTTATGTCAATATACGTTCGTACATTCCGAAGCAGGAAGATATCAAGTGTGATATATCCATGAGCCACGTGGAGATCATGTATCTCACTGAAACATTTCTCAAACATCACCAGCACGTCGGTGGTAACTCTTCTTCATTGAGGAGTGTTCTCAGGTGTTCAGGTTGGACCGTGTCACTACCAGCAGTCAAGGCCTAGCCAATGGTGGAATCATGATAGCATGTGCCACATCGCTACTTCCTGAAAGCATGAACATCTCGCACCCTACTTTACTGGAAGTGAAGAGTGTCACGATAACCACAGGGTCCAATCTCAGGAAATGTATTGTCGATGTCTACCGCCATCCAGTCCACACCTTCCAGTAACAACATTCTTACCCCTCCTGGACAATTACCTATCCACTATTCCTTATCAAGCAACGCCAACTGTTGTCTTGGGAGACTTCAGTGATGACCTACTCTCAGCAGCCAGCTCATCCAGACTGCTCGGGTTTATATCCTCCAAAGGTTTTCACAACTTGTGAAAATGTCCACCACACTCAGGTTCACCACTGGATCACACCGACTATAATAGCAGTACGACCGGCACTTTTGTGGACGTAGTAGATACGTACTACTCAGATCATGTTGCAACCTATGTTTCCCTACCTGTATGGTCTGCATCACAGTCAAGACAATTTACTGAAGAAGTTTCCTATCTCAGCCAAAATAAAGTTTGATAAAAATGAAATACATCATGTGGTCTGGCATCATGTGAAAATCTTTGAAAAATCTTCTCTGAAACCGCTTAACTGATCAATGCGAAACTTTAACAAATTGATCAATTATCCACGGGAAATATGGTTTGATAAAAGTGGTCATTGGTCACGTGGTCTGGCACCCATATTGGATCAAAGAAAAAAAAACAACAACAAGAGTTGGTTCGTACCAAGTCCTTCTCAAGACTACGTGGGGTAAGTATTCTGGGAATACCATCTAGTTGTTTTCGTTTCTATGGCTGTCTGCCAGTCAAACAAATTTGAAAATCATTCCAAACAAGAAACTTACCTGCTTTTCGGGACATTATAAAGGACACAGACAACAGGCACGAAGACCTGATTTAACATGTTAAATAAGGTGGTTTAAAAGACGCTGCATCAACAGCGGTCAGCTTCTGAAATATAGAGTGGGGAGAACAACTATATGATACACTGCCGATTTTGCAGGTTTTCCCACTTACAAAGCACGTAGAGGTCTGTAATTTTTATCATAGGTACACTTCAACTGTGAAAGACGGAATCCAAAACAAAAATCCTGAAAAATCACATTGTATGATTTTTAAATAATTAATTTGCATTTTATTGCATGAAATAAGTATTTGATACATCAGAAAAACAGAACTTAATATTTGGTACAGAAACCTTTGTTTGCAATTACAGAGATCAGATGTTTCCTGCAGTTCTTAACCAGGTTTGCACAGACTGCAGCAGGGATTTTGGCCCACTCCTCCATACAGATCTTCTCCAGATCCTTCAGGTTCCGGGGCTGTCGCTGGGCAACACAGACTTTCAGCTCCCTCCAAAGATTTTCTATTGGGTTCAGGTCTGGAGACTGGCTCGGCCACTCCAGGACCTTGAGATGCTTCTTACGGAGCCACTCCTTAGTTGCCCTGGCTGTGTGTTTTGGGTCGTCATGCTGGAAGACCCAGCCACGCCCATCTTCAATGCTCTTGTTGAGGGAAGCAAGTTGTTGGCCAAGATCTCGCGATACATGGCCCCATCCATCCTCCCCTCAATACGGTGCAGTCGTCCTGTCCCCTTTGCAGAAAAGCATCCCCAAAGAATGATGTTTCCACCTCCATGCTTCACGGTTGGGATTGTGTTCTTGGGGTTGTACTCATCCTTCTTCTTCCTCCAAACACGGCGAGTGGAGTTTAAACCAAAAAGCTCTATTTTGGTCTCATCAGACCACATGACCTTCTCCCATTCCTCCTCTGGATCATCCAGATGGTCATTGGCAAACTTCAGACGGGCCTGGACATGCGCTGGCTTGAGCAGAGGGACCTTGCGTGCGCTGCAGGATTTTAATCCATGACGGCGTAGTGTGTTACTTCTGGTTTTCTTTGATACTGTGGTCCCAGCTCTCTTCAGGTCATTGACCAGGTCCTGCCGTGTAGTTCTGGGCTGATCCCTCACCTTTCTCATGATCATTGAGGCTCCACGAGGTGAGATCTTGCATGGAGCCCCAGACCGAGGTTGACTGTTATCTTGAACTTCTTCCATTTTCGAATAATTGCACCAACAGTTGTTGCCTTCTCACCAAGCTGCTTGCCTATTGTCCTGTAGTCCATCCCAGCCTTGTGCAAGTCTACAATTTTGTCCCTGATGTCCTTAGACAGCTCTCTGGTCTTGCCCATTGTGGAGAGGTTGGAGTCTGATTGATTGAGTGTGGACAGCTGTCTTTTATGCAGTTCATGAGTTCAAACAGGTGCAGTTAATACAGGTAATGAGTGGAGAATGGAAGGGCTTCTTAAAGACAAAACTAACAGGTCTGTGAGAGCCGGAATTCTTACTGGTTGGTAGGTGATCAAATACTTATTTCATGCAATAAAATGCAAATTAATTATTTAAAAATCATACAATGTGATTTTCAGGATTTTTGTTTTAGATTCCTTCTTTCACAGTTGAAGTGTACCTATGATAAAAATTACAGACCTCTACGTGCTTTGTAAGTGGGAAAACCTGCAAAATCGGCAGTGTATCAAATACTTGTTCTCCCCACTGTATATATTTATTTTACAGCTTTTAAAACCTTGATGTTATTTCATTCAAATTAAATACTTGAACACAAGAACACAAATCTTCTTGCCACTTCCAAAAACCTCAACTTTTGCAGTACAGACATACACTACATGGCCAAAAGTATGCATGCACCCCTTCTAATTAGTGGATTCGGCAATTTCGGCCACACCATTGCTGGCAGGGGTATAAAATAAAGCTCACAGCCATGCAATCTCCATAGACAAACATTGGCAAGAGAATGGGCCGCACTGAAGAGCTCAGTGACTTTCAACGTGGCACCGTCATAGAATGCCACCTTTCCAACAAGTCAGTTCATCAAATTTCTGCCCTGCTAGAGCTGCATCGGTCAACTGTAAGTGTTGTTAGTGTGAAGTGTAAACGTCAAGGAGCAACAACAGCTCAGCCACGAAGTGGTGGACCACACAAGCTCACAGAGCACATAGCACAGAAAAATCATCTGTCGTCGGTTGCAGCACTCACTACCGAGTTCCAAACTGACTGGAAGCAACATCCATTGAGAGCTTCATGAAATGGGTTTCCACGGCGGAGCAGCCACACACAAGCCTAAGATCACCATGTGCAATGCCAAGTGTCGGCTGGAGTGGTGTAAAGCTCACCGCCATTGGACTGGAGTAGTGAAAACGCGTTCTCTGGAGTGATGAATCACGCTTCACCATCTGGCAGTCCAACGGATAAATCGGGGTTTGGTGGATGCCAAGAGAATGCTACCTGCTCAAATGCATAGAGCCAACTGTAAAGTTTTGTGGAGGAGGAATAATAGTCTGGGGCTGTTTTTCATGATTCGGGTTCGGCCCCTTAGTTCCAGTGATGGGAAATCTCAATGCTTCAGCGTACAATGACATTCTGGATGATTATGTGCTTCCAACTTGTGGAAACAGTTTGGGGAAGGCCCTTTCCTATTTCAGTATGACAATGCCCCCATGCACAAGGCGAGGTCCATACAGAAATGGTTTGTCGAGATCAGTGTGGAAGAACTTGACTGGCCTGCACAGAGCTCTCACTTCAACCCCATCAAACACCTTTGGGATAAATTGGAACGCCGACTGCGAGCCAGACCTAATCGCCCAACATCAGTGCCCGACGTCACTCATGCTCTTGTGGCTGAATGGAAGCAAATCCCCGCAACAATGTTCCATCATCTTGTGGAAAGCCTTCCCAGAAGAGTGGAGGCTGTTATAGCAGCAAAGTGGGGACCAACTCCATATTAATGCCCATGATTTTGTAATGAGATGTTGGACGAGCAAGTGTCCACATACTTTTGGTCATGTAGTGTACCTCTTATTATCATGCTTGCCCTAATAATGCTATTTCGCATTAGAGTCGATGAAAAAAACACATCGATTAAAAATATATATATATTTATAAAATAAAAAAAATGAGAGAAAGATCTTAAAGCAAAAGCATTCTTGCTGTTGGACAATGCTCCTGGTCACCTAGAGCACCTCAACAGCCTCTGGACTCCCCTGCCTGATGAAATTGTGTTAATGCCTCCCAATATAACTTCTCTCCTCTCTTACAACCCATGGACCAGGGGACAATCCCCAACTTCAAGGCTTACTAACTCCGTCACACCTTCTGACAGCTGTTTCATATAACTGATGGTCCGAGGCAGGAGTCTATCGAGCAGTTCTGGAGGAATTTAAACCTCAGGAATGCAAGTTGAAAACATCGATGGAGCTTGGGAGGACATCGCCAACATCTCCATGAACAGAGCGAGGTGGAAGGTGTGGCCGTATGTCTGTCATGAGTTCACGGGGTTTGAGGTGCAGGTTTGAGGTGCACGGTGTTTGAGGTGCATCACGAGGGATATTGTCCAGTTTGCCAACCAAGCTGGGTTGATTGAAGTGGGCTTTAATGATGTGGAGGAGTTACTGGACTCACATGGGAGCTGCTTAACCAATGAGGAGCTGCAGGAGCTGGACGAGCACCGCAAGAGGACACTAAACCGGAGAAATTCCTGAGCACAAAAACTTAACTGATGTCTTTCTGAAGTTGTCTGAAGCACTTGAGAACATCAACAATGATACAGACATTGAGCACAGCACCGGAGTGAAGCGTTCTATGCGGAATGCTGTGTCCTGCTATGACAAGATGCTCAGGGTGAAGAAAAATCAGGCTATACAGTCAACCCTGGATGCCTTCTTCAAAAAGAAAGCTGCAGCTCCACAGGGAGATGAACTATAGCCTGGCTCTTCTTCCCAGGAGTAGCTCCTCATCCTCATCTCCCACCGCTGCCTTGATGGAAGAGTAGTAGAGTAGCAAGAGTGAAGTCAGCAGTGGTAAACAGATGACAAGCTAATTACCCTGTGCTCGCAAAGTGAAAAGCAGGGTTCGGCATTCGGTGGCGTGTGATGTGCGTGCATGCATGTCTGCACTTTTGAAATTCATTTTCTCAGCAACTATTGGTCCGATTGACACAAAATTTGACCATCGGAGTGCCTCTGCCTGTAGAATTTTTTTTATTCATAATTATGATGTCATAGTTCACGTGGTTCGGACGCCATCTTGGAAAAACGTTACACATCTCCCAAACTGCTCAATGGAAAATATTGAAACGTGGCTCATTGTCAAGTACTCCCAATGGGAAATAAGATATGTTGTTGATGATGTCATCGGTGCCTTCATTATGATGTCATAATTTGACAAGTACACCACTTATCCGATCATTATGAATTTTTTTTTCTCAGCAACTGTTGGTCTAATTGATGGACACAAATTTTCACCATAGGAGCGCTGCCTCCTGTAGAATATTTTAATGATAATCATGACGTCATAGGTCATGTGGTACAGCCGCCATCTTGGAAAAACCGAAAAATGTTGCATCTCTGTGGCTCCAAAACCGTTGACTGCGCAGGGTAAGTATTTTATGAATACCATCTAGTTTTGATATATAATTATGTTATTTATATAGTCTTGTTTTTTTACTTGTAAAACTCCATAATAATATCTGTAATGCAATTACCAATGCCAAACGAAGCCATCCTATACCGCTCATGCATCAGAAATAACTCTCTCAGGAACATATCTCCAGAGGTGCCACGTCATGGTGACCTCTCACAGCACAATCCTCGCATAACACTCACAATGGAATGCAACCTAAGCATTACAAGACGTATGTCTGTACTTGGCCAAAATATTATGCCATTTTACGCCATCTCGACCAATCAAATTTGCCGCTCACGCTCCGACAACGGAATATCGAGATCCAGACAAAATTGCGGCTCGAAGGAAATATCGATCGTGCTCAGAAATGCAAAGCAAGATTGTAAAAAAAATACCACAACCATTCCCATGTCCTTTTTCTCAAGATTGCATGGGGTAAGGTGTTCTATGAACTCTAGTTAATATTAGATTTCCCACTGAAAAAAAAAACAAAACAAGACTTTCATTGATGGCAAACTTGATGCATGGTACTTTGATATGTGTTTTTTTCTGGGTGTTAATAATTGTGAAGGATTCCATAAGGAATGTGTTAAGATACAGGAGCAGTATTAATTTCTTACCGATGTATATTCCTTCTGCTGTTCCAGCCATGAACATGGACGCATCTTTTTCTGCTATACATGTTTGGCTGGTTGGAGTGCTGATGGTGATTTGTGGAGAAGAGCGGCATGGAGGAAAGTCATCTGCTTGTGAGAGGGAGGCTGTGCGGTCGCGACGTACCAGAGGAGGAGATGCACCTGAGATGGAGTACCGTCTGTAGGATCGCAAAGAGGATTGAGATGTGGGCACCGTGAGGAACAAAGACATTGGCAGAAGTGAAATTACATTCTCAAAGGAAGAAGAGTGAGCAGACAGTGCAGGAGAGAGGTTCTGCTCAGGAAGAAGTGAGCTGAAGAATGATTTGAAAGATCCTCGTCGAGAGTGAGGAGGAGAGGGTAAGGGTGATGATGAAGTCAAACATTTTGTTGACGTGGAAAGAGATGAGGAATTCTGTCGGGAATTTGCGGGTGAGCCACAGAAAGTTTGTAAATCCTTAGAGGACAGATGGTGCTTTGGCTTCTGTAGAACTGCCCAATGGTAACATTCCATCATTGGACGCACCTGCAGGGGTTACAAGAAGATTTAACTTGCTCTTGCTATTCTTAGGATGTCAGAACATGAAAATAACCGGTAACATAAAGTTCAATGCAGCCTATGACCAACTCTGACCCAACAACATTAGCTCATACTCTGACACTTCCGTGAATATTGCTTTAGTCCACCCTTGTCCACCACAACTAACAATGCATTGCTCACAGGCCAAGGTGATCATGTAGTCACTCTGAAGTCAAACTTGACTGCAATGATCTGAGGTTGGCTTGAGATAGTCATGAGGCAAAGTTATGATCGACCAAGCATTAAGTAAATGTGAGTACATAAGGCCCAATCTAACTTAAGGACATTGTTTTGAATGAATATTTCATAACAAAATACATCCCAACATGGAAACAGAATTTATTGAACCCTGTATTAAAAGTAAAGTATATTGTAAAATTTAGCTTGAAGGGAAAAAGCCCAATCCTAATATGAATAAGCTTGATAAATTGTGTCACCATATATTTTAACAGTAAACTGGACTGCTTGTTGCAGTGTTGCTTGCAAGATGATTTTAAAGGTTTTTATGGCAAAAAAATATATATATAAAAATATATATTCAAAGCATATCTCTGAAAGACAACGTTGTTGGTGTTGAATGAATCTGCTGCTGCTACGAACCAAATATTTTGCGAATGTCAAATGCGAGAAGCAACAATATATAGTTGGCCACGTGTGAAAAATGGATCACGCAGGTATACTCCAACTCTTTGCAAAGTTTTGATCCTGTACTGAGCTTTCTTTATTTATTGGCATATCAAATGTGAGCTGAACTGCAAACTGACATCGTTGCCAAGGAAATGGGAAGGACTCGTCAGTAGGCTTTATTACAATGCCAGGAATATATATATATATATATATATATATATATATATATATATATATATATATATATATATATATATATACATGTATATATACATATACATATATATACTGTATATACTGTATATATACATATACATACTGTATATATATATATATACATATATATACATATATATATATATATACTGTATATATATATATATATACATATATATACTGTATATATATATATATATATATATACATATACTGTATATATATATATATACTGTATATATATATATATATATATACATATTGTTACGTTTGAGGTTTGAGGGGGAGGGTATGCATTCAAAGGGTAATTAGGATGTTTAATTAGGTATGCCATGCTGTTCGAGTTTACCAGGATCTCGATGTAATAAGTAGCAATTCAGTGGTGATAAGTTGTCTAGTAAATGTTCATTTCTTCAAGGGGGAAATGATAATTGTCACGTAATTAGATAAGGACACGGGATAGGGTAAGTGTGTCTGCGTAAACCCCTTTTAGTAGTCCCTGGAGGCTGGCCGTGACGTCACAGGACAGGGCTGCGGATGGCTCCGCCCCGTGATCACGATTGGCGGAAGGCGACGGCGGTGGGCCAATAAACGGCTCGATTGGAAGTGACGAGGACAGGAGGATAAAAAGGTTCTGTTCGGGGTCGAAAAGGAAGAGGAAGAAGATCGGGACAAAAAGATCGTGTTTTTTTGGTGTGGAGGCTGTTGCGCGGGAAGCGTACTTGTTGTTGTGCTGATTCGATCGTGTTCTTCATCGTGTCTTGGAGCCTTGCTGAGCCTCGTGCCTCACCTTGGTTGGCTCTGGGGTTCTGCTGACTCGGAGTACGGGGTCGAACAGCGGGCGGACCTGCCTCCCTCTCCTGCTCGCAACTTGGCGCCAGAACTGGTTCCCTGGCGGCTGTGAGCGGACTTGGGCCAGGACCAGGAGGTCGACAGCACCACGGTTTCTCCTGCCCCCCTGACGAGAGCAAGGCCAGCTCGTCCGACGCCGATCCAGGGACAGTTGCGTCCACACCACGGTCCAGCCTGACCACCAGAAGCAGCTACGTTTTGTGTGTGTGTGTGTGTGTGTGTGTGTGTGTGTGTGTGTGTGTGTGTGTGTGTGTGTGTGTGTGTGTGTGTGTGTGTGTGTGTGTGTGTGTGTGTGTGTGTGTGTGTGTGTGTGTGTGTGTGTACTTGGCGCCTTAGAGGGTTTGAGGATTGTATATTCATTGGAATTGTCTGTGTTTTCCCCACGCCCGATCCCACACTATCCCGTCGAATCGCCCCGGATCCCTCTTCTTGCCGAGTCTTGTTATTTTTGGTTAATAATAAAAACAAATAAACATCATCATCTCAGTGAAAAGTGACTCGTGCCACCTTCCTCGTCCCGTTTGCGGTAGAGCGATTAGAACCGCCATGTTTGGGTTATAAATAAATAAACCGCCTCCATCGTTTCAGCTCATTCTACGTTGGCGGGACTGTTCAAGTCCCGTGAACGTCACAATATACATATATATATATATACTGTATATATATATATATATATATATATATATATATATATATATATATATATATATACATATATACATATATATATATATATATATACATATATATATATATATATTGTTGCAGTTCTCGGAACCACATGCATACAACAGATAGGTGTCCCAAGACAGTTATTCCATTATTATATGTGTAGATAGTCCCTTTCCTTTTGTTTAGCGGGACAACAAGGGAGTACGTTGCAATGATCTAATAGCTAGGGTTGCTTAAATCATTTTCTCCTTCATTTCGTCCCTACTCTTCTTTTCTTCTGATTATTCCTGAGGTAAATCAGCCACATGCGCCTTCGCTGTAAGGTGGGGCCTAATCATGGAGGCCAGCGCGTGCAGTGCCGCTGTGAGGGAACTGCTGCACAGAGATCCTCGTTCCCGGGCGAGCCTGAAACCCAATGTGTGCAGCGAGTCATGTGGTGCACTTGGCGGTGCGGGATTATCGACTCGAGCTTCCAATGATCTGGGAAAGATTGCCGGTTGCATTAAAAAGACATGCGAATGAATACCTCTTAAGAGGCTGCACGAATGGTGTTTTTCACAACACAACCAGCACGATGCCCACACTACACAAAACGCGTACGGAGGTCGATAAAGACGACTCCACGCCATGTTTGGTGGGATACGAGTGTGCGGAGTCGAAGCGGCTTGTTCCTTTTCAACCTCAATATGTGACACATATTGGTGTTCGCCCCACGCACACGCTAGCGGAGTTGTGCGAGCGCTGGCCACGTGCGTAATGGCCGAACCCCACGCACTGTATGGAATGTGCTCGAAAGCAGACACGTGCGCCGCTCGCGAAACGTGCATGTTTTTAGCCATAATGATGTACCTTCGGCCCTCGCTGGCAGCAGCGGATTCTCCACGGATGGTGAATGTCTTCTCGTCTATACGGCCAGCGAAGCTGCGATCGAGCCGGGGAATGTACAGTGTGGGCCACGTTGGCACGCGGAGCGGGCGTGTTGATCGCTGCTGGTCGGGAACCCGAGCGGGCATGCGGGACCCTCGGCCTGTTGCCAGGGTACGGCCTGGGGTTTTTGCAGGACAATTCGCGTGCCAATTTCGGTGTGGGCGATTCGTGTCATGTCCTGGGGTCAGAGCGGAATACTGCCGCTGTCTGCGATGGCCTTGCCGGAAACGAAGTGAGGCGATTTCCGGCTAAAGTTGGCGGGCCACGTGAGGGGTCGAGGCCAATCGGAGCACCTGATTCAGGTGATGACGTTTCAATTCGGTGTGGCCCCTCCCCCCGAGATGCAAGTCCTATAAAGGTCGGAGCAGTCCCTCCGCCTTTCTCTTTCTCCACCTCCCTCCCGCTCTCGCCTCACCTCGTCGACACCGCCACGACCCACCTCCTGCTGCCAGGACTCCGCATCCTCGTATCCGCCCACACAACGTCAACCCCACCTGCCTACCTGGTCCCGCCTGCCACTCCATCCTTGCACTCTGGACTCCGCCCCTTCTCCACTCAAGCTCCTCCTTTCCGAACACAGTCTCCAAAAGTGCGGCTGAAGCCAGAGACTATGTGCCCACTGTAGGGTACCGCACTATGGAGCATGTCCCCCTCTCCCCCCCGAAACGTATTGGTGGCACATCGTGCTATCAAGCACAAAAGTACAGAGAACGTAGCCTCAACTCCCCTCCTGGTTCAAAACTCTCTCTTCATCGGGTTGTGTGTGTGTGTGTGTGTGTGTGTGTGTGTGTGTGTGTGTGTGTGTGTGTGTGTGTGTGTGTGTGTGTGTGTGTGTGTGTGTGTGTGTGTGTGTGTGTGTCTGCTTGGCGCCTTAGAGGGATTGAGAACTGTATATTCATTGGAATTGTCTGTTTTTCCCCACGCCCGATCCCACACCATGCGCGTGCGCTGGCGCCTGTCTGCTTAATTAAGACTGCAGAATATCATTATTATTATTGTTATTAATTTCGCGTCAAGTCTGCTCTGTGTCCCCTTTTGTAAGTTGCCTGTTTATTTGCTGCACCACACCTCTCTCCCCTATCTCTGCACAACACACCCCAATAAATCTTTATCGTACCACATACCTTTCCTCGCCCATTATAAATAAATTATTATTAGGAATGTTCCCAGCTCGTCTTTGTGGTTTCTTTCATTGATCCAGCATGGTCCAAATCCTAGCTTATCCGGGACTTTATTCCCAACAATCCGTTCCTTTTAGCCGGTACGTCCTTGGCAGTATCGCTCGGCTGCATCCAATCCGGAAAAGTGATCCGATCCAGTTCGGACAAGGCGTACCGAGGGCGTGTTCCCCAGTAATTAAATCGTGATTATTTAGGTAACCCAATTAACCCATTGAAGGGAGGACCCTAGGTCACACGGTTGAGTTATTGACGTCCATGGTCGGTTAAGCAACCCGCCGCATCATGGAATTATCCGTGTGTGACGGCCTGCAATTCCAGGGAGTCTGGTGGGAACCGAGATAGCTTCCCCCATCTTGTGGTCTTCTCACCCGACCCCCGGCCTGCAACAATATATATATATATATATATATATATATATATATATATATATATATATATATATATATATATATATAAATTTTTTTGTATACATAGTGGAGTCTCATGGAAGAGCTCGTACACTAAACGGATCAGGACATAACAAACAAAAAAAGGACACAAAACAGAACAGTAGACACACGCAAAAGGAACAGTACAGAGGGGGTTCCAATTCCAGATTATCCAGATATATTCCAGATAAGCTAAAATAACCTGAGTTACCTACATGAAGCAAAAACATGCCAACTGCTCATGTGCATAATACATCGTGGTTATATATATCTCGGATAGATTGCAATTGCACTGGCCCGTAAGCTGAAGCTTGAGGTCCATGCATATCTTTTGCCTGCTGCACAAGGCCTATGATACCTGTTGGCTCCAACCTTTCAATATTCGTGAATCCTTTTAACAGTCGTTTTGGTTGTTTTACACTGAACAGAAAAGTTATAGGGCATGGCGATTGTGAATATGAGACTTCCAAAGACATCTTAGGCTTAACAGATCAACAAAATGGTGGTCGTATCATTTTCCTGCTGAAAATTGTGGGTGAAGTTAGGCTAGCTGGCCAGCCAATGGGTTTTGAAGGCTTCCTGCAACGCTTTTGGGGGGTTTTTTGTGCATGCTTCAGGAGCTACTTACGTTTTTAATATACAAGATAAACCTGATATTCAAATATACTCTTTTTTTTCATCAATGTATTGTTAGCTTCGGTAAAACAAGAAGAACATGAGTCCCCTGATAAGTGAACAAGGCTATCCCACATCCAGGGCCAAACTTCAATCTCATTCTTCCCTCCAGGACTTCACGACAGCTATTCATCACCATCTCGGGTCATCCCCCATCCACAACCATGATCTTTACTACCACCATGAACCTTCCCCAAGCCCATCTCTTTTCAAGTTTCCAGATTTTTCCCCCCGTGACGGTTTGCAGCGGTACCAATCTTGTTCACCCCTTGTGGTCTATCCGAGCCCTCATTCTCCACATTCTTTATTTCTCCAAGTCTTCCTCCATTTTGTCCCTCAACCCTCCAGGAACTGAATTTTGAACCCCTTTTTCTCAGAATTACCATGCTGGATAGCCCAATTTACTTCTCAGTGGACCATCTTTTCGCCTTGGAATTGCCGGTAAAATATGAAAGGATGTTTTAGTTGGACAGCACTGTTTTGTTACAATTGTTGTTCATGCCTCCCCAATTAAAGCCATTTGTGGAATGATCATGCAGGTAGAGACAGAACTGGCCCTATCTTGAGTAGATTGCTTTCAAAACTTTGACAAGTGCACACTCTAATATCTACCTATGGGATGTGTGTGATGGACATTTTGGTATTTGAACCATTTTTTTTTTTTGTATACCTTCTCGAGGCTCATATGAGAGCAAGCACACAACGCACATCAAGGGGGGCATGAGACAGGAGGGGAGGGAGTGGGAAGGACAAAATAGTGGGGAACATAGACATTTGGAGAAGGGAGAGGGATGGGATGGGGAATATGGGGAATAGAAGATGGACATCACAGGGACTTTCAGGAAGGAAAGCAGGGAATTTGAAGGAGGTGGGTTTGGGAGGATTACCGGGGGTAGAAAATATCGAGGATTTGGATGGCGGATAATAAGAGGTGGTGGTGACAGCTGTTTTGAAGGCCGGGAGGGAAGAATGGGAATTAAATGAATAGAGTGAGGGAGTTTATTCCAAAGGCGGAAAAAAGAGGGATGAAAGAGTAAAAGTGAGCAATGATTCGTGATTTTGGTAGTTTTACCAGAAGGGGGTTGTTGGCGGACCTTGAGCGCCCTGCGGAAATGTGGTGGGGACAAATTGCAGAGAGAGCAGGGGGGGCGAGGCTGGAGAGGAGACGTTAGAAGACAGAAAGACCACCGACCAACCTGCGGTTATTGAGTGAGAGGCCCAAAGACTCAGCCTCATTGCGGGAGATGCCAATGATCCGAAATGCCTTGGTTTCTACAGCGTGAAGCCGAGAAAGGTGGGAGGCCAGGAGCACCAGCCCAGAGGGGAGAGCGGTACTCCATAAGGCTGCGGACAAAAGCTTTGTAAGTGGTCAGGAGCTCAGGTGGGCCGAGTAAGGACCTTGCACGACGGAGGATTCCCAGTCGGCGACTGGCTTTGGAGGCGAGGTTTGAAATGTGGCTTTCCCAGGAAAGGTCATGCCAGATAGTGAGACCCAGAAGCTTGAAAGAAAGGACTTCTTCCAGAGGATTGTTGAGATAGTGGATGGGGGGGGGGGTTTCTAAACTGTCCTTTCAAAAAGACATAGTGAGAGTGTGAGATTTGTCCGGATTGAAAGACATGTTCCACGTGTAGGACCAGTTTGTGATTTTATCCAGATCAGCAGTGAGCGAAGAAGCTGCTCCTTGCCGGGCTGAGGGATGACCGATGGTACGGCAGAGGGTGGAGTCATCAGCAAAGAGATATAGAGGATTTTCCAGAGAGTCGGAGAGATCATTGATGAAAACCAGAAAAAGAACAGGGCCCAGAACGCTACCTTGAGGAACTCCAGCCTGGACAGGAAGGGGGGATGAAAGAACTCCATTTAGGGCCACACGTTGACTGCGACAGGAGAGGAAGTCTGTGAGCCATGAGTGGAGATGGCCTTGGATACCATAGGGAGAGAGTTTGGTGAGCAGGGCAGGGTGCCAGACTGTGTCAAAAGCACGTGATATATCCAGGGATTCGGCTCGGATTTCCTGTCTGGCATTGAGGGCTTCCATCCATTGTTGGGAGAGCAGAAGCAGCATATCCAGGGTAGAGTGACCTGGTCTGAAACCAAATTGATGATCAGAAATCAAGCCATTGGAGAAGAGGAAGGATTTGATGTCTGAAGCGATGATGGATTCCAGAACCTTTCTGATGATTGGGAGAAGGCTGATTGGTCTGTAGTTGTAGGGATCTGTTTTTGCACCTTTTTTGTGCAGGGCAGTGATGTTTGCTGATTTCCAAGCAGATGGCAGATAGCCTTGAGCAAATGAGAGGGTGAATAGAACAGAGAGAGGGTGAGCAAGAGCAGAACAGCAGGCTTTGAGGACACGTGGGCTGATGCCGTCTGGACCGGTTGCAGAATCTGAGTCGAGGTTTGACAGCAAGCTCTCCACCTTGTCAGGAGAAAAGGACACAGAGTCCAGGGACAGTTGGGTGCGACTGGTTAAGGTGCGTAGAGAAAGTGATGGGTTTTGGACACAAGATTTAGCTGCAAACACCGAGTTTAGGCATTCAGCTTTTTCATGTGCGGTATCAGCAGTGCTGCCATTTGAGGTAAGGGAGGGATGGAAGGGGAACTTACACCAGAAACAGATTTAATTAGATGCCACCAGGATTTTGAGAAGGGAGAGAGGTTTGAGAGTTCAGATTGAGATGAGAAAGATGTTGTTTTCTGGCTCTCCTGAGGGTAGATACACACTTGTTCCGAGCTTTATGGAAGGAACTGAGATTGCCCTCAGTTGGGTTTGCTTTCCATGAGGCAAAGGCAAGTTGTTTCAGGACAACTGCCTCACCACAAGCATCAGTGAACCAAGAGTCGGAGGAAGGGTAGGACAACTGAAGACGAGAGGGGATAAATCTGTGCATGAGGGAGAGCAAGTTTCTTTGAAAGAATTCCCAGGATGAGTTGTTGTTGGAGAAAGTAGAGATAGGAGACCAGTCTATAAGTTTGATGGCTGCTTGGAGACCCTGCCAGTCGACTTGAGTGAAATGCCAGACTCGACGGCGGTGAGGTGGATCTCTGATAATAACCAGAGAGATGTCCACTTTGACAAGGACGTGGTCAGAAGAACCGATTGGATCGGGGAAGAGCAGCAGATATTGTCAGGGAAATCTGTCAAAATCAGATCCAGAAGAGAGGGAGTACCATTGGTTGAGATCCGGGTCGGGAAGTTGACCGATTGAGTCAGTCCCAATAAGTCGCAGAAAGCTTTTGCTGAGGTGCCATGACAGGTGAAAGAGGTAACCACACCAAGCCAACTGGCATGATGACAATTGAAGTCACCACATATGAGGAAGAGAGAGTTTGGATGAGAAGATAGTTGGTCCATGTTTTCAGATAGTGAGGTGTAGATGGAGTCATCACTGTTAGGTGGACGGTACAGTACACATATAAACATGAGGTGGGAGTTGAGGGGAAGCCGTAGCCAGAGGTATTCCTGGGGGTGTGGGGAGTGAGGGCAGTGCATGGAGAGTGAGGAATAGAGTCTTTGATGAAGAGAGAAACTCCTCCACCAGGGCGAGGCTCAGGTCTGTCAAACCGGAGGAGGGAGTAGCCAGGGAGAGATACTTGGGAGTCAGACACGTCTTGGGAGAGGAAAGTTTCTGTTAGGCAGATTATGTCTGGTTTGTCAGTGGCAACCTGTATGGAAATATCTGAAAGGTTTGAGCAAAGGCCCCGGATATTTGAGGTCCATACTTTTAATGAAGAGTTAGGGGAGGAGGCTTTGGGTGCAGGGGGTGGGGGAGGGGGAGGGTAGGACAAGGGACGAGGGGGGAGGGAAGGAGTGTTGTGGAAAGAGTGTGGGGGATTGCAGAATAGCTCGGGGAGGGGGCTGAATGAGGAGGAGAAAAGGCTATGTGGGGAGACAAGACAAGAGAGGTGGGAAGAAGACAGTTGAGGATTTGAGGAGGTGGAGTGAAGAGATGGAGGTGAGAGGGCAGTGGAAGGAGGCAGCTTTGTGGATGGGAGGGGGGGCAACTTTGGGAAGGATGAGTGAGGGGGATGATTGGTGGGAGAAAGGTGAGGTAGGAGTTTTTGAGAGGGGTGAGAGGGAGGCTTGGAGGGAGAAGAGTGGGATGGTTGCTTTGAGAGTGAGGGGTGAGAAGAGTGAGTTGGCACTGAAGTTGGAAAAAAGAATGGTTGATGGAAAGCAAACATTCATAGCAAACTGGGGTTTTTTAAGTTTTATGTCAGTTATGCGATTAAACACATTTCTTGAGGGATGCAATAAAGGCCAATTCAGAGAATGGAGAGAAGAAATGCTGTAACAGTTGGATTTTATAGGCAAGGAATGAAGGAAAGGTCGAATTGAGAGCAGTCTATTTAAATAGCAGAAGAGTAGTGCATTCTGATACAGTAAAGAGTACCACACGTGTGAAAGAGGAAGATGAAGCATTATAAGAGATCGTTTTTGTTATTATTATTAATGTTTGAGAGACTTTTCAACAGATTAGGTCATGGAAGTGTTGTAGAAAAAAATCGAGCAAGAAGAAGACGAGGCAGAAGAAGAGATGAAGAAGAAGAAGAAGAAGAAGAATCGGAGAAAGGTCGCAGTTTTTTTTTCTTGTTTTTTTAAAGATAAGAAATGGAGTGATTAGTTGGGATGGGGGACGTGAAGAAAGTGGGAAAGATAGAAATTTAAGATAATGGGGAGAAAAAACAAATAAACACGATCGAACTCCGAGCGGAACAAAGGGTAGGCCTGAAACCTCAAGGATAGGCCTCAAGCACCCAGTAAGACAAGTTTGACGAAATTTCACAAAATAGCACGATTTTTGAAACAAAACCGAACTGGGAACAAACAGTAACATGCAGGTGAGAAAATAAACAGTTAAAACGGGACAGATAACGACCGGAAACTTAACTTTGAGATCGTCAGCAAGGAGCCCCCAAGGAGACCTGCCAATGCTCCAAACCCAGAACCGGAAGAATACAATACCGGAATTCTCTTTTGAGATAAATAGGCAACAATTATTAGCAGAGCTCAACTTCCCGAGAATACAAAGCATTCTCCAGTTCCGAAAAAGGCTGGTCTGCCACATTTGTTGTTGTTGTTGTTGTTGTTGTTGTTGTAACCAGTTCGCTCCATCCAATCAGTCGACAAAAATGCTCCAAATACCTGGAATCATGGGCGAGATTGAACAGCTTTGTGGAACTTAGGTACACAACTTATGGTGCTTGGACAGCATTGGTGAGTAATGATTCAGATTTCTTACTTCATCGTCTGTTGTTTTCAGTACGAGTAGTGTGGGTTGTTGGCCTTCACAACAGCTGTACAACCTGCATAATGTGAGCACATAAATGATGTAAGTCATCCTCGTACCTTCATCAAGTTTTTCTGCCAGCTGTTAATGAAAATGGAAGCTTTAATCCTGGAATGATTTGATTATTAGGCAGACCTAGACAAGTAGTTGAAAACTAGCTAGTTGATATCTCACTCTGGTAACCCATAATAGTTTAATGAATAGATATTAAGGGGAATGGGGGGGGGTATTTTGACAGTTATCTGTTACTTATGCCACTGCCACATTCTTCACACCAAGTTACGAGGAAATAAATCATCAATGTCATCGTCACGCTCAGAAATTGATTTGTTAAGAGCGGTTGGTGCATTCAACAATGCACGAAGACAGAAACAAAGGAGCATATTCTGAGAAATGAAAATATGACCTGCTCAGCAAGATGCCATTATTGGCGATGGAGAAGATGAGGATAGGAGGGTGAAGCGAGTGCCGTTCAGGGATCCTAGTCCACAGCTCACACATCTCCTCTGCCGTCACCACATCTGATTCAAAAGTTGTTAAGTCCAGTGGGATCCTCATTCGCCCTCTAAAGACATTGGGGAAGGGTGAAGGGTGAACGCATGGAGAGAGAATAAGGGAGGCTGCATTTCAAAGTATCGCATCATATGGTTCTAAGAGATTAAAAATAATAATAGTTGGATTTTACATTGAAAACTAGTCATTGATCCCAAAATTTCACATTGGTGTGGAAACCATTGGTCATATAGTGTGATAATTCATAGGTGGGAATGACAAATATTTTCCTCAATGTCTCTGGGCCCTCTCTCAACAGCCTTGGATTTGCCTTGCAATGGAGAAGCGCACGTCATATGGGATATTTACTCACAATTAAATTAAGTTCCTGAATTGAGGTCTTGTGATCAACACTGACGAGAGCATGTTATACTCACTGAGAGAATAATCACCATTGATTTACCTGAGCATATTACATCACTTTTGGGCCTCACCACCTGTCATGACCTTTCTTGGACAAATATATCCAATTAGGCCTCCAAAACAAACCACCGACTGGACGTCCTCCTTCGTGCAGTCTTTCCTTGGCACACCTGAAAGTTTATCCCTCTACAAGGCCTTCAAGACGATGAGTCTATCATTTTGCCATCTCAGACAGGTCCGTGTTCCGTCTTTTCATGAATTGATGCTGTGGAAACCAAGTCCCTCAAACTCATTGGAATGTCCTGCAATTAAGGTCTGTAACTCGTGCATTGCAGACAGGTTGGTGACCTCGCTGTCTTTTACCACCTTCTTTCTGGTCTTGCACCCTCCCCTTTCTTTTATCTGTCCCACCACCTCTTCTGCCTCCCTCTACCCCCCTCCCAAAGTTTCTGCAGGGCACATGTGGTGTGCCAGTAATCCACTTCTGGTGTCAAAAATTATGGGTTTATTGTTCACTTCCACTCATTTGGTGCTTTTTTCTCTCGCCTCTGGAACCAACTTCTTCAGTCTGTTCAATCGCATTCTTCTCTCCTTGGATTTAAAACGGCTGCTCACCACCACCTCAGGTCATCCATACTCATATTTTCTACCCTCATTAAACCCCTCAAGGACACCCCTTCCATTTCAGGTTATTGTGTCTTCTCCCTCTTTTTACAGCGCGTGCGCTGTATACAATTGCACCGAGTTTGAAATGTCTCTGTCGGCGTCTACCACGTCTCCAGTGTCCCCTGTCCCCCCCCCCCCACATACCTCAAGACAGCCAATGACGGCCGTCCGGAAGATGCAGTGCGTAACTTCGACGGAAATGGCGACAATTGACGGAAATACCCGAGTATTTCAATGGAAATTTGTGAAACTAATGTGTTATATATGTGAAAACCATTTAATTTATTGCTTGACGGAAAAAAACGAAGAAACGCGCACCTCATGTACGAACGAACGAAAGACGTCATTTCCGCCCACCATGGCATTTCGCGCCGAAAGACGTCATTTCCGCCCATCATCGCATTTCGCGCCGATCGCCGAATTCTGAAAGCTAACTTATTCTTATGCTATCATTCTTTTGCGGTCCCCTGCCACGCTGTATCGAACGATTTCATTCCTTCTGTTATATATAAAAGTGCTTATCACAATAATAAGATTTTTACATTTCAAATATTAAGTATGCTTTTTAATTGTTTTTCAACTGAAAAAGCATAAATTGCATATTTTAACATTAGTGTACTCATTTTCTTCACCACACACGCTGTATTGAAGGATTTCACTTGTTCAGTTCTCTTTCATCCTCATTTTTCCCTTCTTCCTCATGCTGTGTTTGAGCATTTATCCAGCTTCCTCACTCCATGTGTCCCCCACCTCCCCTTGACTTCTTCCAAGGGTTTCTCTGTTGTGTCCCTCTACCACGCTATGTTTTCCTCCATTTCCACTCTGTTCTCCTTGTTCTGTGACGTGTCATTTCCACATATTTGACGCTCCATTTGGGCCTGGATATATCAGAGAGTTAAGTAAAATTCTCCGCTTCTCAATCATCAAATAACAAATTCATTTGATGCATAATTCAATGGAGTTTAAGCACGGACCTTGAAATTTAACTCATACCTGTGCATTTGAAATTCGCACCTGGAAAGCGTCTGCGAGTTGTGCCAATGTATACAGCACCGTATTCATTTCCTTGGTAAACGTCAAGCAAATGTGTTATACATCCACAAATGTGAGTTTCTTGTGTTCTTGATTGCTTACTTGGCCAATAATCATTCAAAACCATGGGGAAAAGCCTGGGATTCGCACAGTCGAATTGCCTTAGTGTCTGGCTAGCTGACCGAATACGAACTGAGCGCCTGTTTGGTATTTTGTTAGCTAAGAGGCACTGTATTTTGTTTTCCACTGAATCCTCTGATGTTGAATCGTTTGCTTATTTGTTTTGTATAATTTATGATTCATCGGATACATGCTTGTCTGTCTCACCGGTACTGTGGCATGATCCCGCTTTGTCTTTGCTCCTGTTCATTGGCACGTTGTAGCAGGTGGATTTCACGGCGAGAAAACATCCGTATGGAAAAGGCAACTCTCATCAGCTCTTCAATCATTGGGAGGTTTCTGTAATCCCAGTCTTGGTTTTCTGGTTCTTGAGCCTTGCTGATCAATTCTTGAGCCATGTTCTCCGACTTACGAGCCTCGTTTGTTGGCTTTGAGTTCTGTTCCTTCTCCTGGGATATTCCCATTGGTCCACTCTTTGGATTTTCAAACTTCCCCCCAGGAATGTCTGTTTCGACATTAGAAACCACCTCGGTAGGCCAGAAAACGTCCAGCTTCAGTAAAGCCAAAGCAACACGAAACATGACTGTAAAACATCCAAAAGTACCACTCAGCAGTTCAGCTTCAGCAATACAGAAATGCACCACATAAAATATATAGAAACATTTTGTGTTAAACTGTAAAACCTAACTAGCATTCAAACAGTATTACTTGGAGGCAAATTTATACCAGTAATTGACTGTTGAGTTTGGTTGGTCTTCATTTGTACTTACCCTTATCGCCCTCGACGAGTAAGCAATCAAGAACACGGACTGCATGATGGAATGGGAGCTCCACCAATATCCAGGAGAGGCCATATGCACAAGGCCGACTGGGAAGGGTTGCTCCCGGAACCCAACGCTTGGCCAGGTCGGCTAGGGTCAAAAATATGGCAGTGGCCTCCAGTCGTGAGCGAGCCAAGACAATGCGGTCTGAATCGTCGCAGGAGAGCAGTCGGGAGAGAGCACTGAACACTGCCGGCTCACTCGGTGCAAAGTGGAAAAGCAGAGAAGCAAGTATGGGGAGTCGAGGACAGTGGGTTACACCTGGAAATTGGTAAGAAAGTGCCCATAGTACCCGAAGAACTGCATCTTCTCCAGTCTCTGTGAGCCAGTAATTGGGGAATGGGCAATTGGCCACAAAGTCTGGGAGTTTTCCTGGAATGGGTGAAGAGAAAAAGCATAGAACATAAATTAGAGAGGAAACCTGTTGAGAGTCCGAGTCAAACGTTATGACACAGCTATTTGAAACTTCAGATGCTACATTAAAATAAGTGAATTTATTATGAAGCAAGATGCTCGGTTACTACCTGTGACGGTTGTGGGGGGTAGATGGAGGAATTTCATTGCGTAGTTAGGATTGCATAGAGTTGCTTGGTCCGTGAACATGCAGGAGACGTCTCAATGTAAATTAAGTAGGGAAACTGTAAGCTTAAGTGTTCCGTCACCACACAGGGGATGGTGCGGTGTTAATTAGATAGGGATTATGACCAATTTTCCCCAGTATGTAATTGCCCCCCCCCCCCCCGTGGCCTTTGCCCTATGTTTTTGCATTTCAAGACTGGCGATAAAGGGGGATTACGTCCTTAAAACGATTATAACTGAACTGCACGACCAAGCAGGCAAGAAGCCCCGCCTCCAAGGGTGACGGCAGGTGAAGCCATGCCCGGAGGTGGATGATTGATGGGCGGGATGTGAGAAGTGATGAGGACGAGCAGTTGGTTTTGTTGGGTTGAGTTTGGTGTGAGGGACACGGTCGAGAGATGACGGAGCTCGGAGATGGCGTGTAAGATCAGGACATTACGGCTGGCTTTCCTTCGACGCATGAAGAAGATGGCACGATTCTCGTATTTGTGCTGAGGTGAATTGGCTCGCATGGTGGAGCAAGACGCTGGCCATTGACTCTTGTTTGGGTCGTGAGAGACCAACCTCGAAGCCTCGTGTATGTCACCGAAGGGAGCGGCGCCATTTTATAGAGGGCAGTGACGTCGGCAAGCACGATCGGCGATGAAGCCACACTGCGGTTGGTGAGCCCTGGTGTTAAATACCGCCTCACGAAATACCTTACATACATTTCCCGCCCAGAGAGCGGCTCAGCGCCATTTTGGGCGCATCTTCCCGCGGAGGATGAAGCAGCTCGATCGCAAGGTTCAAGAAAGGCCATCTCTGGCCAAAGCTAAGTGCCGGGAGAAAGTGAGGATTTTTCTTTTATTTATTCTTTTCCCCTTATCCGTTTTTGTGTCTGAGTGTGTTGGTACCTCAAATAGGAAATTAGATTTAGTTTACCTCATGTTCCATTTTTATTACCCCTTGAATTGTTATCATTGTAAATTAATTTTCATTAAAAACCCGTATTTATTTCAGTTGCTTGTATCTGTTGTGAGTTTGAGTATAAACCCCTTGTGCTGTGCATCCACCTGCTTCGACCATGCTGCAATTCCCCTCCCGTGCGCACCATAATCTCTGAGGACCACGTGTTCGCCTCCAAGAAAAACAGCTTGGCGATCTGACCTGGTCGGTGTTAACCGCCCGTCCACCACAATTGGGTCGGAAGAATTAAACGTAATTGGCCAGGCCCGCGACAAAATATATATATATATATATATATATATATATATATATATATATATATATATATATATATATATATATATATATATATATATATATATATATATATATATATACACACACAAAGACCCAATCACATTTCTTACCTGTATTTGGAGAGGATAACCAATCATTTCTCACCTAATCAATTACCCCAGGTGGCTAGGATATTTATAATTAACCCCCATGCTCTCCTCGCCAAAGAAAACTGCATAAAGAAGCCAAGAAAAGCTACACAAGGTGGAATGAACGAAGACATTATTAAAGAAAAAAAGAACATTGGTTGAGAAACCAACCCACAATTAGTCTATATCCACAGCAGATAATCTTGAAAAAATGTGCACAGTGATTGAATAAGGCTGGGTTTCTATCAGTCCAAATCTGAATGCACAACACACAAATAATCATGCAAGCATGCCAAATGACACAGGAATGTACATCCGCATATGTCATGTGACGCATGAATGCAACATGTCACTTTTTTGGTGAATTTTTTTCCACTGCAGACTCGCTCTCCATTTCAAGCAAACACTTTACACAGGGAAAGCTCCGTTTGATTTCAGACAACTCACTCTGCCTAGAAACAGTAGATGTACATGATAGACTTCTGCTGGTTCTTACTGTTGTGCTCATCTAATGTTCAAGCTCATTCTAACCACTGACTGATATTAAAGATCGGTGCCTTCCGGGTGACGTAGAAAGCTGAAATTTTGCGTACCGATGGACCGAAGCCGATATACCGCGAAAAATCACAGATCCGTTGGAAAGCATCCGTAAATAAAAATATAAATAAATGAAAAAAATGCAGGTGAGCGACCCGAGCCAATGGGCAAGCACGGTAATTTTGTGTGCCGACAGACATCGATGACAACACATCAGGAAAAAAATCACATAAACATTGGAAAGTATCTGTTAATGAAAATATAAATAAATGGAAATAAATAAATGAAAAATCAAATGCATGAGCCACCCAAGACAATGGGGAAGCACTGTTCGTATGCTTACACAATGAGTAAGCACACCCCACTTGTCTGCATATAAACATGCTCGTACACTTCCCACATTATTAATATTATTTCCTCGTGTTGTACGAGGATGCATTCATGTGCCATGCACTCTAATTTGGATTTGGACTCCTACTTGGAATATAAATGCAGCTGAGGAGATAATGCTCTCCTGATAACAGACCTTGATGTTGTTTGTACTGGCTTGGCATTTGTCGATAGAAATCAGCATCTGGTATGTCTGCACTGCAAGGCAGGGCAAGGAGTGCAAGTCCATAGGCAAGACGCCGACGGGCAACATTTCCAACCCATTTCCCAGCTCGAGCCTGCTTCCGCAACTCGTCAAAATTCCTGGGAACCTCGCACGTAATATTGCAATCTTCCACACCTTCCAAAAGCCCCAAATCACGGAATTCTGATGTAAAATTTTCTTCGTTATCCCAGGAAACGAAAACATTTGATGGGTAAAATTCTGCTTTTGGGTCCCCCCAAATCCATGCCATCTCAAGTCGTGCCTCACTCCATCCCTTAAATGCAGATGCCTGGCCTTGGGGTGTGGAATCCTCTGCTTTCAAACACTGATTACCTGGGCCAGGTAAAGAGAGGGATATAAACAACTTTATGCTGCATAAATTAATAAAATAAATGATAAATTTATCTTCACACAATCATTATTCATCACAAGCAACAACAAAAAATGAATTGACCAATCACATATGCGCATATAGACAGAAATATGCCTGGTGTTGGCTTAATGGTGAGGGTGGTGGACTTGCAATCCTAGGATCCTGAGTTCAAATCTCACTTAGCTGTTGAATAAATACCAGGTAGGGTTGACTCTGCCTGTCATCCTTCCAAGGTTGGCAAAATGAGTGCCAGCTTGCTGGTGTCCTGTGTCGGAGTAGCGACCCGTCCAGGATTTACCCAATAGCTAAGGAGACTGCTTAGCAGCACCAACGCTCTGCACATAGTATGGTCCCAATGGATGGATGGATGGATGGACGGAAATACAAACAGCCTGGGTTATGAGACTCAGGCCTTGTCTCCACTCTACAAGCGAGAACGGAAATGCTCGAAGCAAGTGGAGGTGAAGTCAAACTCCACATTACCATTGAAGCAAATACAAATGCTAAAGGCAAACATCATTAAGTGTTTACGTTTGCAGGCTTTAAATTTTAAAATGCGGGACTTTAGCTCGATATGACGTATGAATGCTGATGAGGTCTTTCACGCATGCGCTGTGTGTGCGTTTTCAGTGACTCGGTTCTGATTTTTAGGGCACTTTTAACCTGCCGTTTCTGGAGTGAAACCTGGAAGTTTAACGGAATTTCCAGCATTTAAAAGAAAGAGTGGCAATTTCATGATAGTTATTAAGCATCACTGTTGTGTTCCTGGATGCAAATCGGGCTCACAGAAATCAAAGAAATATGAGAAATATTAGTGGATGCGAGGTGTCAAGTTCGTACCATTTCCTGTCAATACAATTAGTGGGCAGCGGCAGTGGATAACACACCACACACCACATGCACACTTTCCTTTTACAAATCGATGCAAGAATCTAGTATAATATTTCTTGTGGCCCTGGAACCAACAAACAATATATTTATAACAACCTACACTCCCCATCCCCCCACCCCCTCAAACATGATTAATAGTAAATATCATCGTTTTAAGCATACCATGTGCATTGACAAGCCCCAGATACAACCTTCCCATTCACGTTAATAACCAACCAAACCGGATACAGCGTCTCCCTATGGTAAGTCTGCCTGAATCTTGGAATGACAGCATCGTCTTTCCGATTGCAGAATCCATGAGATAATTCACCAAACCTGCCATGTTGACGCGAGGTAATCCCGCAAGGTTCAACGTCCACTCACTGGCAGCGATGGTCGAGGGTTTGGGTAGAACGCACCCGTCCACAGTCCGAGCCTTTTCAAATTATCATGCTACGTACATATCATTTTTGGCCGGATCGCTCAATGGTGAAGAATTACTTTTAAAATTAAAAAATCTCGTATCCAGATCCAGATCTTCACCAAAATGGAATCAATTCGGCCTTGTCGCACTCCCAATCTGTCCAAGTTTCATCCGAATCCATCCATAACCTTTTGAGATATCCTGTTCACAGACAGACAGACAAACAGACAGGGGTGAAAACATAACCTCCGTCCACCTTCGGTGGTGGAGGTAATTACAATTTTTTTTTTCCTGCTCCAATATAAGAGCCAAATTCCAAACTGTCACAGGTACTGAAACAATTTTTAATGAAGTCTTCCATGTAAATTCATAAACACGTCACACTGCATAATGTTAAACAGGGTGTCCATAAAGTCCTTGTGCAACTTTGAACTTTCATAACTTTTGATGTACCGTAAATGTACCGAATAATGTACCGAATACAAGTAAATTAATAGATTAAGTTATTGTGGTAGGACTTAGCCTCAACGAACAGTAATACTTTCTTAAAATAAATACTGTTGTTAGTGAAAGGGTATAAATAAAGGGTGTCCATAAAGTCCTTGTGCAACTTTGAACTTTTATAACTTTTGATGTACCGTACTACACATGACAGAAAGCAAACTGTAAATGAAGCCTTAAAGAATAATCCATAAGGTTTTGTTAACATTAATATTGTTGTTGTTGTTGGTGGTGTTTTTAAATCCACAATTCCCTGGGTTTCTTGACGAGTTGGCATTTCCTGATGAGACAACTTCTACATCAGTTGGTAAACTCAAGCATCACAATTACCTTGTTTGAGGGACAGAAAAAACAACCTCAGGAAGTCTGGCAACATTAAACAGATTCATCAAAAATCAATGCCTGGTGTTCTCTCAGAGAGTCACGAATCATTGGTTCTTTTCTTCTGAAAGAAGCAACAGTCAATGGTGACCATAACTTTGCAATGTTGTCGAATTTCTTTCTCGAACTACAACGATTAGATCTTTCACATATCACCTTGTACCACCAAGACTTGGCTACCTGCCACTATTTTTCGAATGTGCGACGATTTTGAATGGAGACTTCCCAGGCAAGTGGATCGGTCGACGTAGACCAATTGCTTGGCCACGTCGTTCGCCTGACCCGTCCCTATTGGACTACATTTTATGGGGTTATATAAAACTGTTGCTTCTTCATCAAAACCACATTCCTTGGATGAACTTAGGGCGATGATCACAAATGCAATTCATGAAATTACTCAGCAGCAACTGGAGAATGTTTTCAACAAGTGGGGAAAATCAGATTGAAAGATGTATGATGAAAAATGGCGCTTATGTTGAAGCCTAAGAAATTTGAATTGTATTGAGTAAAATATTTTTGAATTTTGCTTTCGTGTACCATTTACAGTTTGTTTCTATCATGTGTAGTACGGTACATCAAAAGTTATAAAAGTTCAAAGTTGCACAAGGACTTTATGGACACCCTGTATTTATACCCTTTCACTAACAACAGTATTTATTTTAAGAAAGTATTACTGTTCGTTGAGGCTAAGTCCTACCACAATAACTTAATCTATTAATTTACTTGTATTCTTTATACTAATCACATTCATATCGCATTCACATTTTAACATCTACTTGTCTTTTCAATAACACTACCATATTAGACCCATGACTTTGCAGATATGCCTGGTGTTGGCTTAATGGCTGGAGTGGTGGGCTTGGGATCCTTGGATCCTGAGTTCAAATCCCACTTGGCTGTTGAATTAATACCAGGTGGGGTTGACTCTGCCTGTCATCCTTCTGAGGTCGGCGAAATGAGTGCCAGCATGCTGGTATCCTGTGTCGGAGTGGCGACCCGTCCAGGATTGTGCCCAATAGCCAAGGAGACTGCTTAGTTTAGCACCAACACTCTGCACAGAGAATGGTCTCAATGGATGGATGGACCTTGTTGATGGGAATGCCAATTTTTGCTGCGATGGCTAATCTATAGGGCAAGAACAAAAAAGGATCCCTGGGAGATCCTGCCCTTCGTGTGGGGATAACCAGCGTCATAAATTGGCGTTTGTCGTTTCAACATATGTGCCCATATACCCATGCACACAAACCGACTTGTATGATTATTATTATTATTATTATTATTATTATTATTTATTATTTTGTACTTTATATATTTTTTATTTTTCCATCACAAATCTTACCGAGAGTTCCCTGAATCCACCATCGTTGGATTTAATGAAACCTGTTAATCCATTCTCAAGTTATAACATGGCAAACAAGCAGACAGACAGACCAACACAGCTCCTTTTACAATATAGATTTCCATGTGCAGTATTAGTAAACGGCCATGTAACTTTTCCCCCATCCTTCCCATCTCCACAACAACATCCACCTGCCCTTTTGCTTAGTTGTGTATTTGTGATGATTGATAGCTCTCGATGAGAGTCACTCTTGAACTTTTTCGGACGTGCAGGGGTCCGAAGAGAACAGGGGTGAAGTCTGAATTGTGCGTCGTCATGAACTGAGATTACAGTATGATCACAGAGGTCCATTTGACTTACTCAGACCCAAAAACCCACACTCTGATCCAATTGTAAGAATGAGATAAGCAGTTTTGCAATTTCAATTCCACTCACTAATTTACTTAATCTGTGTCAGAGTGTCGACCCATCCTGGATTGTAAGACGAGCCATTTAAACTGCTTCGGCAGCACCGACGCTCTGTATAGATCACGGTTCATGATATGATCTGAATTTACTTAATGTAAGTTCAACCTCACACGATGGATGTGCACAGAAGAAAGAACCAAGCTTGAACAATTACAACAAGAAAAAGAGCAATCAGAGATTGCAGAGCTGTGCCAGGACTTATTTTGTGTGCTGATGTGTGATGTAATTAATAAGAGACATAACTAGTACTGCCACTTTGTAACTGTTGGCAGTGATGACCGGGCACCAAGACGTCCCGCTTTGATCGGACACCTCACCCTGACCCATGACGTTTATTGATGATTATTCAATTTAATTCAGAATGGGATTAAAATAAATTCAATTCAAATCAAATGGAAGATCAAATAAGTACAGTCCTGCATTGGCGTCATCAGAAGGAACCCGAACAAGCAAAAAGCAAAGATGAAGTCATCAGGAGGAACCTGGGTAGTATTCACATTTCAGCTGCTCCTTTCCTACCTTCAAACCCATCCAGGCACAGCTAAGTGAGCCTTAATCAAAAACAAAACAAAAGAAATTTTCAAAGAAACAAAAAGAACCCAGATCAAAAAATTATATAATTCTGGCTGCGAGACCATGTGTCCAATCAAGTCGAAATTTAACACATGTATTCCCTTTCAATGCCCGATCATAATTGTGAAGTTTCACGTCAATTGATTAAGCGGTTCCAGAGAAAACATTAAATATATTCTTAAACCCAAATTTGGCTTCCAAACCATGTGACCTTTCAATTACTCCTAAAACTTGTACACCCATGCCTTGGGGAATACATGTGTGAAGTTTCCCCTCTATCTGTCAAGTCGTACTGGAGAAGATTTTTATAGGTTTTAAGGTAAATCCAATATGGCTGCCAAACCATGTGACTTATGACGTCATATGTGAACCTTTTGTTCCTCGTGGATAAGCGATCATACGGGTAAAGTATCACCTCAATCTCTTCAGCCATTTCAGAGATTTTTGAAGGTTTTTCTTTTTTTTTTTAACAATATGGCTGATGAATCAGGTGACCAATGACATCATCAATTTATTTTTTTTGCGGGACATTTTATCCCTAGATGACCCTCAAAAATTTTCATACTAATCGGATGTGGCATTCTACATATGCAATCATGACGTCATAAAAAAATCGCACTCATTACCCATGAGGAGTACTTGCCGTGTGCCAAATTTCAATTTTTCTCCTTGGTGCGGTTTCCTACATACAGAGATCCCAAGTTTTTCGGGTTTTTCCAACATGGCTGCCACACCACGTGACCTATGACATCATTATTATGATTAAAACATTCTACACGAGTAGTTGCTCATATGGTGAAAATGTCATCTCAATCCGACAAGCGGTTGCGGAGGAAAACACAAAAGTTCTGTGTGGACAAACAAAGAGACAGACAAACAAACACGATGACATCAATTTTTGTTCTCTGGACCAATTTATCCTTAGATGACCCTCAAAATTTTTCATACTGATCGGACGTAGCGTTCTGTGGATGCAATTATGACAAAAGGAAGGCATCTATGACATCAAAAATAGGACCACCTGTCCTGAAGATCACCTGGATCAGGAGCAATAGTCACTCAACCACACCCCCCCCCCCCACCGCCTCCCCCTTCCCTTCCTGCAGACCTCCCTCAGAACCCGATTGTTTTTTTAATGCCGTGAACAAACTTTGGTACATTACGGGTGATGAAGGTTATTGTCAAGTTTCATCGAAATTGTGTGTGTAATTTTGGAGAAGAAATACCTATTTTGGGGCAGTCAAAACCCATTCATCTCATGGTTTCCCTTCGTCCCTTAATGAGCGCAGATTTTGATGCGGTCAATACGCCTGCGTTAGGTATCAGATATGAAATTTGTGGCCAAGTTTCACCAAAATCGTGTGTTTCGCTCGAGCGAAACCGACTGTGTTTACGGACTCACTGACTGACTGACTGACTCACTCATGCTCGATCGCATAAGTTCACCTGATAAGTTCAGGTGAGCTAAACATCACACCTGTTTCCCATGACGAGCACTTGACATATGCCAAGTTTCAATATTTTCCTTGTTGCGGTTTCAGAGATCGAGGTCCAAAGTTTTTCCTGTTTTTTTAAACATGGCTGCCACACCACGTGACCAATAACATCAATATTATCATTAAAACATTCTGCACGAGTCCTCGCTCCTGCGGTGAAAATTGTGTGAATCTGACAAGTGGTTGTAGAGGAAAACGTTTTGCGCGGACAAACAAACAAACGGACAGACAAACAAGAAGAAGAAGACGTCATGCAAAGCACGATACCTGCAAAAACCATAAAACAAATTTGACCTCAAAAATAATTGCTGGTTGAATTCAGTGACCTGGAATATAAATCCTCTTCAAATTTCAAGTCAATCGGATGAAAATTGAGGATTTTGGAAATACCATCTTAGTTGTTGACCTTTTGACCTCAAAAACAAGACTTTTTCATTCTGATGAACTCCACCATGTGGTGATGTTTCGTGAAGATTGGCTTAAAATTGTGACCCGTTGGCGACAGACAGACAGACAGACAAAATTACAAAATCGACTGACTAATGTACTTGAAAAATCTTCGATTTTGCAAGTTACAGACCAACGGACCCAAATGCAATACCTTCTCCTTCGGCGAGGGTAAAAATCGATTCCACTACACACATTTACAATAGCAATTCCGATATAATAACATTATATTTAAGCCTGGTGTTGGTTTAGTGGTTAAGGTGGCTGGCTTGGGACTTTGGAGTCCTGAATTCAAGCCGTTGTCGACTGTTAAATTAACACCAGGTGGGATTGACTCAGCCTGTTATCCATCTGAGGTTGGTGAAACAAGTACTAGTGTACTGGGTAACCATTTGGGATAACCTGTGTTGGAGTGGTAACCCGTCCAGGAGTGTACTCCTTGCCAATGAAACTGCCTTGGCAGCCCTGTGTGCCTTTATGGCTCAAAAGGAATGATATTATTATTAATATTATTATTACTATTATTATTATGAACATTAAATTTACATGACGATCATACATATTCCACCAAAATTTGTTCACACTTTAATTTTAACTACTGCGAACTAACACATGCGTGCACAGATTACAAACCCCTTACTTTGCAATGTAACAAGTAATCAATAAGGGACTCAGCTTGACTCTAAGTCTCTTGCAGAGAAATATGAACAATAAAACACAAAATTGAATGGACAATACCACAGATTAAATGTTGTAAGTTCCTTTGTTTTTCACTTTGGTCACCGTGGACAGTTTGTCTCTCTGCATCAGCGCTCACAGGTGTAGTGGACAGAAGGTAGGGGCAAAATGTAACTCACGGTTCCACCAGTAAAATATAACAAAGCACTCAATACTGGAAATACCACCAGAATATGGGAATACAAAATAGTTGTGTTCAAAAATCTGCAACGTAACTGAGAAACTGCGCGCGCACACACACACACACACACACACACACACACACACACACACACACACACACACACACACACACACACACACACACACACACACACACACCATCGGTCAAGCAGTACCGCTCAGATTCCTAACTTTGGGTGGTTAAACACGGATGTCTTTCACCAAAAGTTCTCATCCACCATGTTCTATTTCACTGCAGTTCTGGTATTGGCCCCAAGGTTTGCCAACTCCACCCGATCTGCATTTCCTCTACAGATTTAACGAGCAAATTCACTGATGGAGTACTGCTTCCCCCTTTGGGGTGGTGCTCCTGCCTCACACCTAGTTTGACTTCATGCTGTGGAAACCAAGGCTTTTAGGATCATCTCCCGCAATGAAGCTGAGTATTTCGGTCTCTCACTCTCTCACCGCAGGCAGGTCGGTGGTCTTTCTGTCTTCTACCATCTCCTCTCTGGTCTCCCCCCCCCCCCCCGGTCCTTGTCTATGATCTGTCTCCCCCTATATTTCCTCAGGGTGCTCAAGGTTCACCAAAAAATCCCCCTTCTAGTGAAACTGCCAAAATCAAGAATCACTGCTCACCTTCACCCTTTCATTCCTCTTTTTTCCCCACCTCTGGAACAAACTCCCACACTCTCTTCAATCCCACTTTTCCCTTCAGGTCTTCCAAAGAGCTGTTCACCACCAACTCATATCTTCCCCTATCCAAAGTCTTGATATTTTCTTACCCCCGCTAATCCACCCCAAACCCACCTCCTTCATATTCCATTTTCCTTCTTGAAAGTCCTTGTAGCACAATTGTGTTTACCCCATGAACCGCACCCCATCCCTCTCCCTTCCACAGATATACTATTGTCTTTGTTTCCCACGATTTTGTGCTTCCCTCTCCCACCCCTATTGTCTCCTGCCTTGTTGTATGTTTCTGTGTATTAGCTCTTACAAAAGCCTCGATTTGGAATACAAAAAACAAACAAAAAGAAATCCAAGTTAGCCCTGTCAGTGCTCGTCAAAAGGTCTAACTTGCCCTCAAGGCTGTGGTCATTTTGTTCTCACTCTCAAAAACCTTCCACACCATTACTGTGTAATATCCCCCTCCCCACCCCCTTCAATCCTACTTATCTTGTAACTATAACATAATTAGAATATGGCAACACAACAAATACAAAACAGTTAGAAGCTTGAGAGTGATTATTTTGGCACAACTTACAACATTCCAGAAATGAAAAGCAGGCTTTATCATTGGTTTGGCAGTGCCTTGAAGATGTTTCAGGTGTTTGCTTCCTGATCGTGATCATAGATTCCATCCTGCACTGTCAGACACAGACATGCAGCAATTGGTACATTCATACCTGAAAAAAAAACAAAAAAAAAACTTTCCAAAAGGACATTTTTCTTTGAAAGCAAAAGGCCTGTGTGATCAGGTGTGAAGCCTGTGCTAATTTGGCTTAAATGCATCGACTCCCTTAATGCATCAAATTCTATAAATTTCAGGAAATTAATTAAAAACTAGCATAACCCGCGCTCTGCGCGACATGTTGGGGTGGGTGTGTTTGAGAAAGGAACTGATGCAGAGTATCAGTAGTAATTTTACTTTAATGCAGTAAGTGGAATACAATGTTCAAAGTACTTCTTGATACACAATCTTTTGGGTTATAGCATTGTCATTGTGGAACCCTAGTTTTGGAGTTGGTATAATTTGCACCGTAATGTCCGAGAACCGACGTGATCGTGAGAAGGCAACATATAGCTGACCGTGGCTGAACACCAGCTGTGGAAGATATAACCCAACTTTATCAAAGGTTTGGCCTTGCGCTTTGTTTATAGCCATGCAGTAGCTGACTCTTACTGGAAACTTTCAAGAATGAATGGCAAGTTCACATCTGATGGGGCCAGTTTGATTCGTGGTATCAACACATTGGCACGATTGCACAGTTTCAGAACCATTTTATTTACTTTTTTTTTGTACCATGCACCTCATATGGTCTTTGAGATAATGTAAGCCGAATATCACGTTACTCGAGCGCAGAACAAAGTCGAAGATAGCGCGACACGAAACCACAAACTCGGAAATAATATACAAGATACAAAACTAGAATATCTTGGTTGGATAAGTGTCCACCCCTCTTTATAATAGCGATTGTAAATTAGCTCAGGTGTAACCAACCACCTTCAAAATCACACACAAAGTTAATTGGCCTCCACCTGTGTTAAATTGTCATGATTGTGATCATTTCAGAATAAAACAGCTGGTCCTGTAGGTTTCCTCTGCTGGGTAGTGCATTTTTTTTGTATACCTTATTAAGGCTCGTATGAGAGCTAACACAGAACGCACAGCAAGTGGGGCAAGAGACAAGAGGGGCGGGAGAGGGAAGGACAAGACAGTGGGGAACAGAGACATTAGGAGATCTGTGGAAGGGAGAGGGATGAGTGGGGAACACAGGCAATACAGGATGGACATTACAGGGACTTTCAGGACCTTACACAACAGGGAACTTTCGGGAAGGAAGGCAGAGAATTTGAAGGAGGTGGGTTTGGTAGGTGTATTAATGGGGGGGGGCAGAAAAGATTGTGGTTTTGAATGGGGGAAGATTAGAGGTGGTGGTGAACAGCTGCTTTGAAGACCTGGAGGGAAGATTGGGATTGAACAGAGTGAGGGAGTTTATTCCAAAGGCGGGGAAAAAAGAGGAATGCAAGAGTGAAGGTGAGCAGTGATTCGTGATTTTGGTAGTTTTACCAGAAGGGGTTACTGGTGGACCTTGAGCACCCTGCGGAAATATGGTGCGGACAAATTGCAGACAGGGGCGGGGGGGGGGCAAGACTAGAGAGGAGACGATAGAAGACAGAAAGAACTCCGACTTGCCTGCGGTGAGAGAGTGAGAGGCCCAAAGACTCAGACTCATCGCAGGGGATACCAATGATCCTAAATGCCTTGGTTTCCACAGCGTGAAGCCAAGAGAGCTGAGAGGCAGGAGCACCAGCCCAGAGGGGTGAGCAGTACTCCATCAGGCTACGGACGAAAGCTTTGTATGTGGTCAGGAGCTCAGGTGGGCCGAGGAAGGACTTTGCACGATGGAGGATGCCCAATCGGCGACTGGCTTTGGAGGCCAGGTTGGAAATGTAAAATGGAAAATTTCACAGCAAATACTCAACCATGAGTACCAAGGAGCTTTCAAAAGACCTCCGGGATAAAGTTGTGGAAAGGCACAGATCAGGGGATTGGGATAAAATATTTAAAGGCCTTGAATATCCCTTGGAGCACAGTCAAGACAATCATTAAGAAGTGTAAGGCGTATGGTACCACCAAGACCCTGCCTACATGAGGCCGTCAGAGAAGCCACTATGAGGCCAATGGCAACATTGAAAGAGCTACAGGCCTTTATGGCAAAGACTGGTCATTGTGTGGTTGTGACAACAATATCCCAAACACTCCACAAGTCTGGCCTGTATGGTGGGGTGGCAAGAAGGAAGCCATTACTCAAAAGAGCCCATCTTGAGTCCCATTTGAGGTATGCATGAAACCACTCCAGAGATGCTGAAGCCATGTGGCAAAAAGTTTTGTGGTCTGATGAAACCAAGATGAAACTTTTTGGCATTAAAAACCCAACACAGCACATCATCCAAAGAACACCATCCCTATTGTGAAGCACAGTGGTGGCAGCATCATGTTATGGGTCTGTTTCTGATCTGGGGCCCTTGTCAGGATTGAAGGGAAAATGGATGGAGCAAAATACTGAAAAATCCTAGAGGAAAACCTGCTGCCCTCTGCAAGAAAACTGAAATTGGGACTGAGATTCACCTTTCAGCATGACAACGACCCAAAGCACACACACAAAGCTACACTGGAGTGGATAAGGAACAAAAAGATAAATGTCCTTGAGTGGCTCAGTTAGAGCCCCAATCTAAATCCAATCCAAAATCTGTGGCATGACATGAACATTGCTGTCCACCAACGCTCCCCACGCAACTTGAACAGTTTTGTGCAGAAGAATGGGAAAATATTGCTCAATCAAGGTGTGCAAAGTTGGTAGAGACCTATCCCAACAGACTCACAGCTGTAATTGCTGTCAAAGATGCTTCCACCAAATATTAACTCAGGCGAGTGGACACTTATACAACCAAGATGTTCTAGTTTTGTATTTTTAATAAATTATCTGCGATTTGTCGAATTTGTTTTTCACTTGGAAGTTGTGGGTTACGATGTGTAGATAAAGGTGGAAAAAGTCTCATTTAATGGAATTTAATTCCAGGCTCCAAAGCAACAAACTGTGAAAATTTTGAAAGGGGGGTCGAGACTTTCTATAGGCACTGTAGCTAGAGACAGAGAGAAAGTTGGTAGTGACACTTTCCTGCAAGGATAATTTTTGAAATTAATGAGTGTAATTAATGCAGAGAGGATTCAAAAATGCGTGTGTGTGTGTGTGTGTGTGTGTGTGTGTGTGCACGCGCGTGCACACACACACACACACACACACACCTTCAAAGCAATTCGGATGCCACCGGGTATGTGTGTGCGGAGAGTGTAGAAGACTTGGACGCGTCAAAGTGGTCAAACCAATGTCACCAATATTGTCGGCAGCACCGTTCGGCGGAGGACATCGTGCCAAGAGGATCAGTAGAGTGGCTGAAGCTCATAGTTCCACCCCAATTATGGTGTTTGGGTCTAATACCATTTTAAATTGGCTGATTGGATGACAACACCCCCGTCAGACGAAAAGTCCAAGGTACACATCTGGACAATGGAACTGTGCGAAGCTTGTTTAAATGCATTCGACTTGTTTAATTGGATTGGAGTGAAATGATTGCTGCTTTGATTTTGTGAAAGAGCTTTCTACAATTTCTATCATAATACAATTTGAGAACCGCAGGTGAAACAATTGTCTCAGCATGATCTTCATCCAGGACTGTCACAATACCCCCGGGTTTCGAGATGGTTATTATTATGGCCTTGGAGGGCCAAGAATATGTCCCTTGGATTTCGTGGAACTATCGGAATAACCACCGTTCGATTGAGTTGCTCGCACGTTAATAGAGAGGAAGGGAGTGAGAGTCTATATCCGTGTCATTGATTGGAGGGACAGACCGAGGATTGTAAAAAAAACCAGTGTTTGGTTAGCTCCATTGGCATCAAGTGCAGCAGTTGTTGCAGGAAAAGTGTAAAATATAATCAAGGATGAGCAGATGCAAGAAGGTGGCAAATGGTCCAAAGTGTTAGCGGACTTCGAACCATGCAGCGCCGCAGGGCGTTTGGAATATGCCAAACAAGACATCATTTATTATTATTGATTCAAAACAAAGATCTATTTATCGTGGGGAATGCAATACTTGGCCAAACAGATATAGTGAAACACAAACTGGAGCAGCAAGTCCACAACGATCAGTACGGTGCCACCCACAATTTGTCCACTCCACAACTATCTCATTCTACTTGAGTTTCCAACTCCATTCCCCCCCGTTTTCTCGATATCTCCAAACTGAATTTTCATGGAATATACACGCTTCTTCCTTTAAAAGCATTGAAAAAGTATTGTAAAACGCTTCACTTTCCTTATTTCTCCATCAGGAGTATCCCACGTGTTCTTCACCACAAAATATTCCTCTTCTTATTCTCCTTCTTCTTCGCATATATTATTTTACAAAACTGTCTGCCAACCAAGCACTTGATCCAACAACCCTCTTCCTACAGCACCACCTTTCTGCATGCCTTCAACAAAAATTCTTACCTCCCATCCCATGATCTTTATCTCCGTTTGTCCAACTTGGGAATTTGGAATGAGCATCACTCCACACATGGCTGACTGGCTTCCTCTACTCTCATAACCAATGTGTGGCTCTCAATGGAATCGTTTCATCTCCTCTCCCTGTCGAGACTGGAGTGCCCCAAGGCAGTATTCCAGGCCCATTCCTATTCCTGATCTTCATAAATGATCTCTTTGACTCTCTGGAAAATCCTCTTTATCTATTTGCTGATGACTCCACCCTCTGCTATGACACCACTCAACCTTAAACATCAGGCTGGCTGGAGCAGCCTCTTCCCTCCCTTCAGACCTTGAAAAAAATCACAAACTCAAACACTTGGAATTTGTCTTTTTTCATCCTGACAAATCTCCCACTCTCACCATCTCTCTTTGAAAGGACCATCTGGCAACCACCCCTCTCCCCCATCTACTTTCTTACCAATCCTCTTGAGGAAGTTCAGTCATTCAAACTCCTGGGTCTCACTGGCAGCCATTATCTTTCTTGGGCCTCCGAACCTCAAAGTTGGCCTGCAAAGCCAGCCGCACACTGGGCATCCTCCATCATACAAAGTCCTTCATTAGCACACCTGAACTTCTATCCACCTAAAGGCCTTTGTCCACAGCTTGATGGAGTACTGCTGTCCCCTCTGGGCTGTCTCGCCTGCCTCACATCTTGCTCAGCTTGACGATATAAAAACCAAGACCTTCAAGATTATTGGAATCTCCCACGATTAAGCTGAGACTATGGGTCTAACACTTCACCATCATCTACAGGTTGGTGGTGTCTCTGTCCTCTAAGGAAAACAGGAAAATGAGAGAGCAAGAGAGAGAGAGAGGTGAGGAAACACTTAAATCAGCTAGTGAGAGGGTGAGGAAGGGTTAATGGGGGTAATAGAGATAATGGTTCAGCATGGGGAATGACATGAGATGGGGGTGGACTTCCTGATTGATGTCCTGGAGGGTAGCGTGGAAATGAATGGTCTCTGGATGGCTGTTCCATAGAAGGGAGAAGCGAGGAACAAAGGAGTTGAGTTATGCAATCAGCCTGGATTTTGGAACCTTATTTCGAGAAGTGTTTACGCAAAGAAATTAAATGCTTCACGGACGTAGCTTCTGGATGATCTTTATGGTGACAAGCTTTCCGCCAATTAAGCCTTCTTCTTGGTATTCCTCAATGAGAGCGAAAGTAAAGTCATACAGTCGAGAACGAATGTATTTTTATCGATACAAATAAATGTCAGGGTGTGTGTGAGTGTGTGTGTGTGTGTGTGTGTGTGTGTGTGTGTGTGTGTGTGTGTGTGTGTGTGTGTGTGTGTGTGTGTGTGTGTGTGTGTGTGTGTGCGTCTCCTCCATAACTCCAAAAAAATGAAACCCAACAGCCTGAAACTTTAGATCCATACCAAGAGAACTCCAAGGAAGCGCACAGTGAAATTTGGGTGTTTTAGTTCATCAAAACACCACTTTTTAAGATAATTTAACGGCCTTATTTAATTATATCCTTTATCAGGCGCATCCTCAGCCACCTTGCTCTCGATGGGGTCTTAAGGCATATTCTGGGTTACCTCACTGGAGTCTGCTGCTGCCACGTGTCTTGGCCTGCTCAACCTTGCCTTGACTTGGAACAGGCCGCAATGATTTCTTCACGATAAAGCTTTTTTTTTTCATTTTCCTCACTCATATTATTGAATGCCTGTTCATCATCGCTACAAATCGTTGGGTACATTGTAATGCTTATAAACGACCGGAGACGCCAGCGTTCGTGGCTTCATTTCACTTCCACACATACCATAATAGTTATTTTTGCCAACCTATGATCGTTATTTTTCGGTACAACCTATGATAGTTAGGGGACACACCCTCGGTAGGCCTTGTCCGAACCGGATCACTTTACCGGATCAGATGCAGCCAAGCGACACTGTCAAGGACGTACCAGCGAAAAGGAACGGATCATTGGGAATAAAGTCCCGGCTAGGTAAGGACACAGACAATGCTGGATCAATGAAAGAAAAGACGAAAACGAGCCGAGAACATTTCTACAAAAGGATTTATTAATAAGCAGGCAAGGAAAGATATGTGGCACTGTGAATATAGTGTTACGAATCTGGAAGCCATTTGCACCCAGACAAATAGCAGCCCCCGCAGTTCAGTTATTTCAATAAGTATGTGTTTATAGTTAGAATCCATCCCCGATGTCTAATGGGAATTTCGTGTGTGCGCTGAGTTATTTAATAGTCAAGTTTTATACATCTACAACAACAGCAACAACAACAACGGCACCGTCCCTCACTCGACCCGGTCGCCATTGCCCACGTGTTTTTGGCTGAAGGCATGGGCGGAGCCTCCATCACCACAGATCGAGGCTCTGCTCCCAGGAAGGGCATGGACGTTTTCTCCAGCCAATGAGCGAAGGGCGAGCATCGCACGCACGCCCCAGCCAATGGGAGGCCAGCATGCCGAAAGCTACTACAGAGCCTCTTCGGGGCCGGGCCTCTGAGACGCCTCGACACCCCCCCCCCCCCGAGACGCACCGTCCAATCGGGAGGCTAGTGGCAAAAAGAAGGAAACCGCTCCGACCTCAAGAGACACTCTGAGGCGTTGTTGGTGGAAAAAGACGAGAGGACTGCAGACAGTGGTGGTCGTCGTTCGAGCGGTCTGCAGTCCATTGGAGGGCAAGTCTGGTGACCGAGCAGCCAGGGTCATGGGCCGTGGACTTCTGGTTGTGGGTTCGAGTCCCACCGTGGTGGTTTGGAGTTGGTGTGACCGCACGAGGCGGTAAGGTATCCCAGCCCGGCTCTAACGAATAAAGACCCGTGGGGTCCATTTTCTTTTGGGTGTGTGTGTGTCCGTGGGCCCTGTCTGTAAGTAGAATTTTTAAGTGCCTTGGACATTGTGAATTACATTTCTTATTCGTGATAACTCTGCTCTATGTCTCCCTTCCCGATTATTGTTTGTAAATAAACCCCCGTGTTAACTGTTCCAGTTCGTAGCCTGTCGTTTCTTCCATTGTCCCAGCACGGTGCAGGCTTGAGAAATAGTAAGGCGGTTTGGGACGGTAAGTTGTCATTTGGTCCGGCGCAGCTTTGGTAACTTCCACTCGGTTACACCGGATCTGAGTCGGTGATAGCGACTCGGTTCCGACAAAGTCGGCTGAGGGTGTGGCTTCCCCGGTAGTTAGACGGCATGGGTACTTAGGTAAATTGGAATTGGACAAGTGGACCCTACCTCACACCGTCAAAATATTGGCGACCACGGTCCTTTAAGTGACCCGTGACCTTTGGAGTTGTCCGAGAGTCACGAACTAAATCTCTCGGAGTCACGACCTAAATCAATGATCTCTCGGACTCTC
>NC_140968.1:10972773-10990273 GCF_056783735.1 Eptatretus burgeri | reverse complement strand
GTAATACCTGATCCATGAGAACATATAGGGCCCAATACTTTTTTGAAATATCATTCTATACAGTACTATATCGTTTTTGGCCCGATCTCTCTATGGTGAAGAATCACATCGAAATTAAATAATTGTCTTATCCAGATCCGCATTCGGATCTTCACCAAAATCGAGACAATTCGTCGTTGTCACACACCCAACGTGTCCACCAAGTTTCGTCTGAATCCGTCCACAACTTTTTGAGATATCATGCAATATATCGTTTTTTGCCCGATCTCTCAATGGTGAAGAATCGCTTTTAAAATTCTAGTAGTAGGATCCGGATCCGGATCTTCACCAAAATCTAAACAGTTCGTCCCTGTCACACACCGAACCTGAGCACAAAATATCATCCGGACCTGTCCACAACTTTTTGAGATATTTTGTTCACAAACAAACTAATGAAATTGCTCGTTGAGCAAGGAATTGCCGGAATAACTTTGTCATATCTCCATGATCTATAAAAAAACAAAAACCTGGAAATCAATTTGGTTCTTATAAGTCGATAGTTCTACTGTTTAATGAGTTATAGCACTTAGTTTGGTCATGATCATAACTTGGAAGTCAATCGGGATCGAAATGGCGTTTTTATTGCAATTTGAAAGTTTTGACCCGACCCCTCTAACATTCGACCTCTGACCGCTAAGAAGGGTGTTGGTGTGACACCCCAATGAGACAAATGGTTGGATGCAGAATTGGAAGATGCACATTTTGGATTTGGTTTGAAGTCGATACGACCATTTTAGCGGACGTTATTGCGAAAATAAGAATTTCGGTTTTTCGGTGACCTTGACCTTGACCTTTGACCTAGATTCACCAAAAACGACAAGTGTCTAAGTTGGACCATGGCCGACGTCTGTACCCAGTTTGGTCATGATAGCTGAAACGGTGTGGCTGCTGCAGGGTAAACAAACACAAACAAACAGACGACAGACAGACAGACACACAGAGTGACACACATAACTGACCAACATAATTGCCGAAATCCGAAGGATTCCGGCAATTAACAAGAAAAAGACGTTGTGCAGAGTACGATACTTGCAGGATCCACCTCCCCCCCCCCCGGCACTCCCCCCACCTCTCCAAAGGCTGCCATGGAGACATCGAATTGTCCATTTCATTAAGATTAAAATTCACAATCGTAATCAAAGTTCAGGTCAATCAGATGAAAATTGATTATTTTTCATATTGAAATTGATGATTTTCGAAGTTTGATCTTGAGTTGACCTTTGACCTTTTGATCTCAAAAATAGCTGCTTTCCAAATTCTGCAATGTTGTATGCAATTGCTGCATAATTTTCAGGTTAATCAGATGAACACTGATGATTTTTCAGATGAAATTTGATGATTTTAGAGGTTTGACCTTGAGTTGACCTTTGACCTCAAAAATAGTTGCTTTCCCAATTCAGTGATGGACTATGAAAATTAATGATTTTAGAAGTTTGACCTTGGGTTGACCTTTTGACCTCAAAAAATAGTTGGTTTCCAATTCAGTGACAAAATATGCAAATCTTGTACAAATTTCAAGTCAATCGGATGAAAAATGACAATTTCAGAAATTTGACCTCAAGATGACCTTTGACCTCAAAATCAAAAGGCTTCTCAGTTGAGACTACCTCTATAACTGGGTAAAGTTTCAAGACGATCGGTTTAGAATTGTGACCTGTAGGCGATAAACAGACAGACAGACAGACAGACAGACAGACAGACAGACAGAACAACAAAATCGACTGACCAATATACTTGAAAAATCTTCGATTTTGCAAGTAACAAACAAACAGAAAGGAGTGAAAACATAACCTCCTTCACCTTCGGTGGTGGAGGTAATAACATCAGAAAGAGAAGGGAAATCAAAACACCAACAGCAGGGACGAGGGACAAAATAGACTGTGACAGACAATCAAGGGATGTGGGTAAGAATGAGGGTAAGGGGAAACGCAAGGAGTGGATAGGAGGGATACAGAAGCAAACTCTCAGGAAGGAAAAACTGGAAATTTAAGGGGATTGAGGGGGTGGTTTAACGGGGGTAGAAAAGATCACTGTTTTGGATGGGGGATGATCTGAATTTGGTGGTGAACAGCTCTCTTGAAGAACTCAAGGGAAGAATGAGATTGAAGAGGATCTGCAAGTTAATTCCACAGGCGGGAGAAAACAGGAAAGGATGAGTGGAGGTGAGCAGTGATCCTGGATTTCGGTCTTTTCACCAGAAGGGGGTTGATTGTGGACCGTGTGAGCCCTGTAGAAACCTGGGGAAGATGAAGCATGGAAAGAACAGAAGGTGCAAGACCAGAAAGGAGACTATAGAAGACAGAGCAACCCCCGACCTGTCTGTAATAGGCAAGAGATTGCCCCATAGACTCAGGTTCATCGCGGGAGATTCCAATGATCTTGAGGGAGATTCTTGACAAATCTCACACTCACTCGCATAAAAAGGACCGCATCGCAAACTCTCCTATCTACTTTCTTAACAATCCTCTTGAGGAAGTTCAGTCACTCAAACTCATGGGTCTCACGATCAGCCATGATCTTCATTTGGGCAAACCACATTTCTAAATTGGCCTACAAAGCCAGTCACCGACTGTGCATCCTGCATCGTACAGAGTCCTTCCTTGGCACACCTGAACTCCTATCCACCTACAATAGGTTAATCCGCAGCTTCGTGGACTGCTGCTCTCCTCTCTGGGCTGGCGCCTGTGCCTCACATCTTGCTAAACTTGACACCATGGAAACGAAGGCCTTCAAGATCATTGGAATCTCCTGCGATGAAGCCGAGTCTATAAGGCAATCACAGACCGGTCGGGCATCTCTCTGTCTTCTATCACCTCCTTTCTGGTCTTGCACCCTCAGCTCTTTACGTACTTTGTCTTCCCCAGGTTTCTGCAGGGCACACACAGTCCATCATCAACCTCATTCTTGTGAAACTCACAAAACCCAGGATCACCGCTCACCTCCATTCATTCGTTCCACTTTTTCCCACCTGTGGGACCACACTCACTTCAACCGCATTCTCCCGGCAGGTTTTCAAGACAGCTGTTCACCACCATCTCAGATCATCTCCCATCCAAGACCATCTTTTCTTCCCCCATTAATTCCCTCCCCCCCCCACCCTCATTCCTCAGCCCACCTCCTTCCAAATTTCAAGTTTTTCCTTCCTGAGAATTTGCTTCTGTATCCATATTCCTCCTCCCCTACCCACGTTCTCCCCTCCCTCTCTATTGTTCCTTTTGTTCTGTTGCGTCCTGATCCGTTCAGTGTTCTCGCTCTTCCACAAGCCTCGATTCTGTTTACAAAGAAAGGCCTTTGTTTCAACAGTGTCAAGCTGAGCAAGATGTGAGGCAGGGGAGCCACCTCAGAGAGGAGAGCAGTAGTCCATCAAGCTGTGCATGAAAGCCTTGTAACTTTCAGAATTGTTGGTGGTTTGTAGGTGGTGGTTCTTGAGGATAATCCAAAGCTTTTCCATGTCATCCCATGATGGGTTATATTAAAATTGATCATCGATCGGCGTCATAATTAAATATTTATGCAAGTAAGGTGTCAGCATATAAATTCAGGAACACGTGGTGGTGCTCGTATACTCGTGTCTGACGATCAGGTGCACCCTCATTTTCTGTTGTAGCCAAAGGGGCGGCTGACTTTGAGTGTGGATGTTAGACCTTTGATTATGACCGCAGTTCAGGACGGCTGGTTCAGGTAACCAGCTGGCAAACATTTGCCCAAATCGACACCTTAATTATCAAGGAGGATCTATCGTCGTGTTAAGGTCTCCGAAACATGCACAGAATGAGCTGGAATTTCTCAAGGTAGCGTTTTTGCCATATTCACGATTCCACTAACCACTAATATTGTATACCTACCTGGGCATGTCTAAGATCTCAACAATGAGAACCCTTCAGGAACCTCAGCACTCATGATCGAAAGCTCAGCGGATGGGATCATACCACAACCTTCACTCCCAGGATCCAGAAACCAAATTGGATAATCAAGGCCATGTGCTCTTTAAATGCTGGCTGAAGGTGATGAAGAACTTCACTTCAAATGCCTCTTGCTCTTCCTCTGCTCCAAATGGTTCATGTGATCACGTGCTTGTGAAAGTCAACATCTCTCTGACGATTCTCAGATATATGCGTCAACGCAAGTGAGTCTGGCAGTTCACTCAAGCAGATTGGCAGGGACTGCAAGCAGCCATCTCTCTTCAGGACTGGTCTCCCACATCTACTGCTCCTGATGATAAGTTAGCCTGGGAATTGTTCCACTGGGAACAACAGTTCTCTTTCTCTTTCTCTTTCTCTTTTTCTCTTTCTCTCTTTCTCTTTCTCTTTCTCTCTTTCTCTTTCTCTCTTTCTCTTTCTTTTTCTTTCTTTCTCTTTCTCTCTTTCTCTTTCTCTCTTTCTCTTTTTCTTTCTTCTTTCTTTCTCTCTTTCTTCTTTCTCTTCTCTTTCTCTCTTCTTTTCTCTCTCTCTTTCTCTTTTTTCTCTTTTCTCTTTCTCTTCTCTTTTCTCTTTCTTTCTCTCTTTCTCTTTCTCTCTTCTTTCTCTTTCTCTTCTTTCTCTTTCTCTCTTTCTTTCTCTTTCTCTTTCTCTTCTCTCTCTTTTCTTTCTCTCTCTTCTCTCCTTTCTTTTCTCTTTTTCTTCTCTCTTCTTCTTTCTTTCTCTTCTCTTCTCTTCTTTCTTTCTCTTCTTCTTCTTCTCTTCTTCTCTCTCTCCTTCTCTTTCAGTACTTTCTCTCTCTTCTTCTCTTTCTCTCTCTTTTCTCTTTCTCTCTTTCTCTTTTCTCTCTTCTTCTTTCTTTTTTCTTTTTTCTTTTCTTCTTTCTTCTTCTTCTTTCTTTCTTCTTCTTCTTTCTTTCTTTTTCTCTTTTCTTCTTTTCTTTCTTTTCTCTTTTTCTTTTTTCTTCTTTCCTTTTTCTCTCTTTTCTTTTCTCTTCTTCTTTCTCTCTCTTCTTCTTCTCTTTCTTCTTCTTCTTTCTCTTCTCTTTCTCTCTTTCTTCTCTCTTCTTTTTCTCTTTTTTCTCTTTTCTCTCTTCTTCTCTTCTCTTTCTCTCTTCTCTTCTCTTCTTCTCTCTTTCTCTTTCTTCTTTCTCTCTTCTCTTTTTCTTTTTCTTCTCTTTCTCTCTCTCTCTTCTTTCTTTCTCTCTTTCTTCTCTTCTTCTCTCTTCTTCTTCTTCTCTTCTTTCTCTCTTCTTTTTTTTCTCTTTTTCTCTTTCTCTTTCTCTTCTTCTCTTCTTCTTCTCTTCTCTTCTTCTTCTCCTTTTCTCTTCTTCTTCTCTTCTCTTCTCTTCTTCTCTTCTTCTTCTCTTCTTCTTCTTCTTCTTCTTTTCCTTCTTCTTCCTTCTTCTTCTTCCTTCTCTTCTTCTTCTTCTTTTTCCTTCTTCTTTCTTTCTCTCTTTTTCTCTTTCTCTCTTTCTCTTTCTCTCTTCTTTCTCTCTTTCTTTCTCTCTTTCTCTTTTTTCTCTTTTTCTCTTTTCTCTTTCTCTTTCTCTCTTTCTCTTTCTCTCTTTCTTCTCTTTCTTCTTTCTCTCTCTTTCTCTTTTTTTCTCTTTTTCTCTTTCTATTTCTTCTTCTCTTTCTCTTTCTTTCTCTTTCTCTTTCTCTTTCTCTTTCTCTTTCTTCTTTCTCTTTTTCTTTTTCTTTCTTTCTCTCTCTCTCTTTCTCTCTTTCTTTCTTTCTCTCTCTCTCTTTCTCTCTTTCTCTCTTTCTCTCTTTCTCTCTCTCTCTCTCACAGATTCACCCCATATAAACCTCAATTATCCTTCCATACTTCCCACCAATGGTACACCGAGTCCTGTGGTGAGGCAGTTGCTCTGAAACAACTTCCCTTTTCTTCCTGGAAGGCGAAACTTACAGAAGACAATCTCAGTGCATTCTAAAAAGTCCACAACAAGTTAGTGTGTTCCCACTCTCAGGAGAGCCAGAAAACAACATCTGTCCAACCTGAACAATGAACTTTCAAACTTGTCTCCCTTCTCTAAAACCTGGTGGCACCTTTTTAAGTCTGTCTCTGGAGTATGCTTCCTTTCCCTCCCTTCCATCTTATGGCACCACAACCTACCACATTCGTGAGAAGGTGGAATGCCTCAGTTCTGTGTTTGCTTCCAAATCTTGTGTCCCCCAACCCCTCACTCTCGGTACACATCCTTCCCTGTCGTACGCAACTGCCTGAGAAGGTAGAGAATGTTCTTTCAACCCTTGACTCTGACTCTGCAACTGGACCGGACGGCATTAGATCACATGTCCTAAAAACCCACTCTCTGCTGCTCTTGCATTTCCTCTCTCGGCCCTTTTCACCCGATGATTTACCCAAGGACATCTTCCATCTGCTTGGAAATCAGCCAACATCACATTTCATCGAAAGTGCAAAAACTCATGCATACCAGTTTAATAAAAAAGTAAAATTAATGCGGATTAAAATTCATATATAAAGTAAAATTAATGGCATTAAGCACTTCACATCTGCCCGCTACAAACCTGCCAGTAATGGTCAAGCCGAATGTACTGTTCAGATCATCAGAATGGTCTAAACCGCGTCAAGGAAGGCTCCATTCAATCTCATCTAGCTCGTGTGTTGCTCAACTACCGCACCAGACCACATCAAACCCACCGGTCGCTCACCTGCCAACATTCTGATGGGTCGTGAATTAACAACACGGTTATCACGAGTGCACCCGGACGTAACGGTCGAGGTTGAGAATAACAAGTATCAACAGAAATGTAATCACAACCAAACGTCTGTGTCCGGAAACTTCCAGATCAATGATCCTGTACACGTGTTGAACTTCGGATGTGGAACCAAGTGGTTATCTGGAATCGTTATCGATAACATTGGTGAAATGATGTTTCTTGTGAAGTTGTGTGATGGTAGATTCATGCGTAAACATGTTGATCAACTCAGGCTACATCAAGGGGAGCGAAACATTGAACCACTCAAGTGCCTTAGGCACCCACTCCTGTGTTAACACCGTCTGTGTTTGAACCTCAGGTGTTTCCTCGTGAAAGCTTTTCACCCATCAGCATACCTGAACTCCTTCCCGACCCTGTTCCCCTTATTGAGAAGCCCACAGCAGTCGCAAGCAAGGACAGCCCTCCATTAGCCCCAAGAAGATCAGCTCGTGTCTGGAAACCTCCTGAGCGTGTTGTTTTGTCAAAAAAAAGGGGGAAGGGGGGGGAGATGAGATGTATCAGTAGTTTATGATAATGCATACATATGGTGCACCGGGGCATGGTTCAGCAGAGTCATGTGACCCGCCCATGTTCCGATGCTGTGCTGTGTTGTGTTGTGCCCGTGTCCGAATTAAACCTGTTGTTCCTACTTCAGAGCCTTCGTCCCTGTCCATTGCGCACATTACATCAGGATTTCCTTAACGTTGAGGAAATCCTTTTGGAGTCGTTGTTATGCTAGACAACCAATCGTATTCGGGATAGGAAGAGGTGTCGGAAAGCTCGATGGCAGGAAGCAATCTACAAACTGGCTTCAGGAAAAGACAGAAACACGAGTGGAGGCTTTTCTCAAGCACAAGAGAGACAATGCATTGTATAGTTGTAAATTGTGTGTTGTTGAAGTACTTTTATGTTTAATTACAACACTATAACTATAAATAGTGCATAAATGTAAAGAATACCTTGATTTGGGTAAGACCAGCTGGGTCCACAAGGTAAACCGGGACTCTCCCGAGTCTGAGGTCCCACACGACTCTCTCCAACGTGGGATTGACGAGTTCTGGACCTAATAACACGAAGCGTTTAATCTATTTATTACGTATGCAGTCAAACTTTATTCCTGGGGTCACCGTCGGTGTAAATTGAATTGGTATCTAAATGACCTGAACACGAAGTAATGAATTTTCACACCATGAAAGTACCACGATATTAGCAGCTCAGATTAACAACTTATTCAGCTGTACCTGTAGTACCTGCACGAGCACACACCTTCACATCGGCCCAGATATCACGTGTTAAATCCTGTGGGATTGTCAGTTCGATGGAGTGTACAAATTATTTTAAAACGTTGCTGTGGAAATGACTCCTGGGGGATCAAAGATCCTTAGTATAATTATAGCTATTCCTTGGCAAGTGTTTTAGATCAGGGTTGTATCAGATGTCAATCGGGTTGAGGTTGTCTCGGAAAACGCGTTCGCCATGTCTTTAGTGGAGATAATCGAACTCTTCGTGACCATTTTCTCTGAAGGCCACCATTTGGAAACTCAAAGGTTGAGAGAGGGAGGGGGAGAGGTGCTCCCTTAAGTTTAAGGAAAAACTTAAAGAATATTCAAATATACAACAATCCTCAAATTAAGGATGTCCTTAAGGGGAAACTTGAGGAAATATTTAAGTAAATCCTCAAATGATTCCCATGAGAATGCTTTATGCAACCGAGCCCAAGGCCTACAAGATTATTGGAATCTCCCGCGATAAGGCTGAGTCTTGGGGTCTATTACTACCCTATCACAGACAGGTCGGTGGTCTCTCTGTCTTCTACCGCCTCCTCTCTGGTCTTGCACCCTCTGCTCTTTCCGTGCTTTGTACTCACCCACCCAGCTTTCTGCAAGGCTCACATGGTCCACCATTAACCCCTTTCTGGTTAAACTACCTAATCCTAAATCCAGGATCACTGCTCATCTCCACTCATTCGTTCCTCTTTTCTCCTGCCTGTGGAACTAACTTTCAAATTCTCTTCAATCTCATTCTTCCTTCCAGGTTTTCAAGAGTACTGTTCACCACCACCTCGGATTGTCCCCAATCCAAAACTATGATCTTTTCGACTCTCCTTAACTCCCCCTCCCAACCCCACCCCAATCCCTTGGCCTCCTTCCAAATTTCCAGTTTTCCCTCCTGAGAGTTTCCTTCTGTATCCATCTTGTCTGCCCCATGCCTTCTCCCCAACTCATTCCTCCCCACACCCATTTTTTGTCCAAGTATGCCTCGACCTTGGCCTTGAACTATGCTGTTGTTGATTCTTTTTTTTCTTTTTTTTGTTAAGGGTTTAATGGTGCTGTCAGAGCCAGGAGGCTCTATCCATGCCACGCACCAGAATCTGATCAAACTCGCCTACAGCCATAGCCCTTCAAAGGCAGATACATTTTAAATGGGTCTCCCAGATTCCTTCAGGAATTTTAATACCGCCTTACAGAGTTGAGGGTGCTTCCAGTTCATCCGCCGCAGCATCACCTGCAGGTCCAACACCCTTATCCCCATAACTTATACGCCATACAAGATGCTGCCTCGATTCCCCATAGAGAGGGCAATTTAGAAATACGTGATTTAGGTCTTCAGGTTTTCTGCACACATCACAGAACCCCGTTGGGTGACATCCAATTCTATGGAGGTATGCATTTAAGCGACAGTGCCTGAGTCTTATTCTACAAAGCACGACCTAGTCCCTCCGGGAGAGCCTGGTGAGATTAACAAGTGGAACCACCCCCGACTACACCTTGTGAAAAAAATCTCCCCTTTGTGCAGGAGTCCCACTGACATTTCCATTTTCCCTCAATGCGGTCCTTGACCAGACTAATGATTTCTGAAGGTCCCAAGGGGATTTGGGTGACATTGTCCATTCTGAGGGCATGTTTTGCCGCAAGGTCAACGGCTTCATTCCCCCCAATGCCCACATGTGCGGGGATCCAGCACAAATCCACCACCAGACCCCTCCAGTTCATGATGTTGTTCAAATGCCAAGCTTCTAGAACCAAGTCATACCTGCAGCCACCCTGAAAGGATTCCAGCGCGTTTAATGCCGAAAGTGAGTCCGAGAGGATAACTGCACGAAGAGGATTGAACTCGATTATCCATTCCGTAGCTAGGACGATTGTAAATAGTTCAGTCGAGAAAACTGAAAGATGATCGGTTAACCGAAAAGCCCTGACCACACGGACATCCGGGATACATATAGCCGCCGCTGTCCTTCCAAGAGAGGGTTCTTTGGACCCATCCGCATATACAGTAGACTAGGTGTAAGTCGGCAGCGTGTAACTCGTCAATTCGCCTAAGTCGGCAGCGTCAAAAAGTCCCGAATTTATCTCATGTTAAATCCCTTTGAATAAAGGGTCATCCCTCTGTAAGTCGTCATCTCTAAGTCGTCACTTCGTCCAAGTCGTCAGATGTTGTCCATTCCCACGTAATGGAAACTCAAGTAAATTACCACTCCTAACTCATCACACGGAACTGCTGCCTCGTGAGAAGCCCGATTTCATGGAATCGTGATGCTCGCTCATTGGTGTACACCGCCAGTGATAGGCTATTTATAACTGGGTACACACGTTGATCGCACTGCAGGCAGGCCAATGGCGACTAAGCGTAAGCTTACAACTAAAACCTACCAAGAAAAATACGACATTATCCAGTTTTGCGAGGCAAATCCACTGATGAAGAAAACAGACATAGCTGAGAAGTTGGACATCAAACGGCAGACATTGAACAATATCTTGAAGAATAAGGGCAAGATATTTGGACAAGTGGAGAAGATCGTGAGGCCGGTGGGAAGTGTGAAATGCGTGAAATGTGTGTCCTTTGAAGATGTCGATGACGCGCTCATCATCTGGTTTCGGCAAATGTCAGCTCAGCCAAATATTCGGTTTCGGCCGATTCGGCCGATACTGTCTTTCGGTGGAGGATTGCCCAGGCAACATCATGGAATACAATGACCGGTTTGAATCCTTTCTCATGCACCAGATGCCCAAGAGTTTGAGGCAGTCAAACATAACGGATTACTTCGCGAAGAAGTAAAGGATCGATCGAGCTTCGTGTTGAAGTCCGATCATGGTTTTATATTGGCTTGTTTTGTACATTACCGCACTCACTTACACATAGGCATTGAGTGGTAATCATCACCACGATGACTGTGTGTCATGTAATTTGGCACGATACCATCACCGATGGTATATGAGTTGTCTTACAGAGTTGTTCATTATCTTTACTTTTGATAAACTGATTCATGAATTCTATCTTTGCTTGATCACGTTCCAACTCACCAACTCACCCCCACCTATGCCCCGAGGATTGTGTTTTCCTTTTGGTGCAATAGCCGGCTCTCACACATATGTGTCCAGGCCATGCGCGACTTCATCCTTCACCCCACAGTCATCATGAATGTTCGCATACGCGTAAGTCGTCACATTTCTAAGTCGTCACTTTTTTCTCGGTCCCGATGGTGACGACTTACGCCTAGTCTACTGTATATGCAAAGATTGATTCCAACTTGTATTTATAAACTCGATAGCCAGGTTGCGCTTTACCACAGGATTAACTGAATCCAATTTTCCCCAGAGATCCATGCGGAGACGAAGGGGTTCGAGAGTCCAGGGGGGCAAAATGGGAACTTTATGTTGGGGGCTGACTGGAAGGGAGTCCAGCTTCATTTCCTTGACGAACTTGACACAGGCCAGGCCAAGAGGCAAGGAAGCGGAGTTGTTGTCTAACTTCAGGTATTCCCAACAATTTTCAAATAAGGATTTACCAGGATGGCTGTCCCCAGAAGAAGTGGATCTAGCCCAATATTTCATTCTCATCAACTCCCAGCGAAGGGACAAGGGCATCTCACCTATTTCCACCAGAAGGGCAGACACTGGAGTGCTCATAAAAGCACCTAAACATACACGAAGGGCTTTTGACTGGACAGTCTCAAGTTTTTTACGGTTGCACTTGGCCATATCACTGAAAGCCAGGCATCCGTAATCCAGGTGGGAACGAATTTTAGCTTTGTATATCATGAGAAGACTGTCACGATGTGCTCCCCACTCTGTTCCAGAGAGACAACATAATAAATTTATATCTTTCGCACATTTACCTGTCAGCTCCTTCACATGCGGAGTCCAGGTGAGTCCCTTATCAAAAGTGACTCCTAGGAAAGACACCACTCGAGATGGATGGATGCAAGTGCCATTAATTACCATTGCAATTTCATCCGTTCTCTTCTTACGGGAAAATATGATAAACTTGGACTTATCAGCTGATAGTTTAAAACCCCAGTCTTCGGCCCATTTCTCCACGAGCCGGATATCGCCCTGGAGTTTTTTTACTCGAAATAGCAAGATTTTTACACCGGATCCACATAGCAATGTCATCAGCAAACGGTAATAACTTGCTGTGGAGCTTGCGGATGGAGGCAACATCATTTATCATAATACTAAAGAGTGTTGGGCTTAAGCCGCTTCCCTGGGGAATGCCCTTTTCAGAATGAAACGAAGAGGTGAGGCTCAGGCCAACCCTCACCTGAAATGTTCTATTCGATAAAAAGTCACCAATCCAATCGTGCATTCTGCCATTGACCCCGAGATTACTCAATTTATAAAGGAGGCCATTTTTCCCAGACTGAATCGTATGCCTTTTGGATATCGAGGAACAGTCCCAGAAGAGACTCCTGATTACCTAGGGATTTCCTTACATCATTTGCCAGTGCGGAAATGTGATCCATAACGGACTGTCCCTTTCGAAAACCGCTCTAGCCTTTATACAATAGGTTGTTCTTTTCCAAGAAGAAAACCAATTGGTTGTTCACCATTTTCTCCATTAATTTGCAAACAACTGAGATAAGGGAGATCGGGCGATATGAAGATGGGACAGTGCCATCTTTCCCCTCTTTCAGGATAGGAATTGCAATAGCGTGTTTCCAATCGCCGGGAAGCTTCCCTAAAGCCCAAATCCTATTGAAGAAAATCAGGAACACTCTCAACACCCGATCATCCAAGTGCATGAACATAAGGAATGATAACTGATCCGGGCCTGGGGCGCTATTCTTAGCCGAACGAATCACCTGCTTCAGTTCCCAAATAGTGAAGTCAAGATTGAGTGAAGGGTTTGAAGGCAGAACTGTATTGGTGATCACCCTGGTTTGACTTACAACTTGGGGAAAACGAGCCTCTAAAACGTCATCCTTTATGATATTCTCACTACTAGAAAAGAATTGGCCCACGGCTTCTGCCTTGTCTGCAATACAACACAGGGCTATGTTCTGGGAAATAATCACTGGAAAAGATCTCCCTCCCGACTTAACTCCCTGTATACTTTTGACTCTTCCCCATATAGTTTTGAGAGGGGTATCCGGATTAACTGATGAACAAAATGATTTCCAAGAGGCGGACTTGGCCCATTTTATAGTTCTTTGGGCTATCGCCCTTTTCCTCTTATACCCTATACCGTCCTCCAACCTGAGGGTTTTCCTAAGTCTCTTTAGAGCCGCCCATCTTCCCTGGATTGCCAATTTGCAATCCTCATTCCACCAGGGGACCTTAATTTTCCTACCCACTGAAGGAATTGAGGTTGGGATTGTTTCCCAAGCAATGTTATACATAATTTGAACAATATTCTTATTGATGCTATCTATGTTGTGAACACTAATCTCTTCCTTCACTTCCCTGATACATCGATCTGAAAACTGACCCCAATTCGCCTTAGAAAAGTTCAAAAGAATCTGGACCGAGTGAGTCCACAGAACCACTTTCACATTGGAGATTAGTGATCAAAAGAAAGTGATTACTCCCTAGGTTGTCATCATGGACTTCCCAATCGCATCTCGCAGCTTCTATTGAAGAAATAAGAGTGAGATCCAGAGGGGAAATCTTCCCTGTGGATGGATTTATACATGTTCCCTGTCCGTCATTTAATATCACCATATCAAATTCATCGATCAAATCCTCAATAATATCGCCGTTCCTATCAGTGTCTTTGGAGCCCCAGAGAATATTATGACTGTTGAAATTGCCACAGACAAGTACCACCCCCTCACACCTTCTAAAAACCTCCTGAAGACTCTTGTGCATCAATGGTTGGCAAGGATTATAGGAGTTTATAATTGTAATCCTCCCCCTTGAGCCATGGACCTTGATAGGAATACACTCCAGCTCCGTAATGTCTTCCGTTTCCATGAAGGGAAGACCAAATTTCACCATAATGCCACACCCACCCCCTTTACCTCGAGCTCTATCCCTACCAATAAGGGTATACCCCGGCATATGAAATTGATTATGCTCCTTGAGCCATGTTTCTTGAAAACAAATAATATCCGGTTTAGTTAACAACTCAGAGACGTATTTTTTAAATTCGGACCTGTGCGCCACGAGACTTTTAGCATTCCATTGGATTATTAACATAAATTACATTGGGTCCTGAGACTGTTTGGCATCAGGACTGGTTTCTCTCTCTTTTTTATTGCCCGTCTTGTTAAATATCTTATTAATATCCTTGGTGGAAATACCATCCCAACCCAGATGTTTGCAGGCTGCTGAATCAATAATGCTAATCTTCTCCGATCTCCTTTGTACAACAGCTGTGCAATTTACGACCTCAGTAATAAATCCAATGAACCCCAATTTCGAAATGTTCAAAACCACCATGGCACTTGAATCCTCAGTTTGGAAATCCTGATCTATTGTCTCCGTCTGGCAACCAACCGAAACTGTTTGTATCTTAACCGGAGCTGGAGTTTTAGTAATCCTATTCGTTTCTTTGACTGGCAACACAACTTTGGGGACCTTGAGCACCGCCTCCGCATACGATAACTTCCCAGTGGTTTTTACTTCCTGAATCTGGGCCGCTCTTTGAAATTCTAAACAACCTCTGTCGGCTGCACTGTGCTCCCCACCGCAATTGGCACAGCACATCGTAACGCACGTACAACTCTCATACTCGTGATCTCCATTACACTTGCTGCAACGCCGTTTACCCCGACAGGATGTTGCAGTATGACCGAATCTTTGGCATTTGTAGCATCTTAAGGCGGGAGGGATATACTCCCGAACAGGAAAGGCTTGGTAGCCCAGGAACACTTTAGGGGGGAGGACCGGGATGGAGAAGGACGACACCACACATGTGGTATCGACCTTCACACCATCCCTCACCGACGAAAGACGATGAGCATCACCTACTCCCATGTCAGCCAAATGCCTCTTGATAACCTCCATATCAATGTCCAGGTCAATCCCATAAATTACTCCCCGGCATTCCCTTAAAGACCTGGGAATGTGAGCAGATATTCAACTATCCCCAAAATGAGAGACTCAGAATCTTTTTCCACTGGGCCACCGATTTGCACTGGATCAGAAGGTCACCCGATCGAAGTTTCCTTGCACAATGTACGTCACCAAATTCTTTTCCAATGACGGTAGCCAATTTTATAGCGAACACAGTGAGCTTCATACTTAACGCATGCACGTGAAAGAATAGGAAACAACAACAGCAACAACAACAAAAACAACAAAAACAACAAAAACAACAAAAACAACAACAACAACAACAACAACACAATACCCCTGGCTATTTGGATTCCATGTCATTAGCTATGACCTTTTGCTTCCGGTTGTTTTTAAACGCTGTGCGGTGTATAAACACGATTGGGTTTTATTTCTAACTTGTGAATATTACTTAACGCGTGCACGTGAGAGAATAGGAAACAACAACAACAACAACACCATACCCCTGGCTATTTGGATTCCATGTCGTTAGCTATGACCTTTTGCTTCCGGTTGTTTTTAAACGCTGTGCGGTGTATAAACACGATTGGGTTTTATTTCTAACTTGTGAATATTACTTAACGCGTGCACGTGAGAGAATAGGAAACAACAACAACAACAACACTATACCCCTGGCTATTTGGATTCCATGTCGTTAGCTATGACCTTTTGCTTCTGGTTGTTTTTAAACGCTGTGCGGTGTATAAACACGATTGGGTTTCATTTCTATCTTGTGAATATTACTTAACACATGCACATGAGAGAATAGGAAACAACAAAAACAACACAATACCCCTGGCAATTGTGAATCCGTGTCGTTGCCTATGACCCTTTTGCTTCCGTTTTTGTTTTGTTTCTGGGTTTTTTTTTGTTTCCGGTTTTTGTCATGGGGAACGATGCATGCCGGGAGATAAAGGCATCGTCGGAGACATGAAATACCCAAATAATATCAGACATGGTGTATATTTCCTCCACTAATTTTACTAACGATATCTCCCGCATCATCAAAAAAAAATTTTTAATCGTGATTTACGTTATTTGATCGCTAATCCCGAATCCAGACCGAAGTAACCGGAAATTGCTTATCCAGTTGTGAACAAGTTATAGGTAAAGTCAGAAGCGAATGTCAGAAGAATTCTACGTTCAATCTAGTATTTCTTTTTTTTGATGAGATCCTGTTCTCAGCGGTGTAGGTGTCGTTGTGAAGGTAATGTTGAGGTAATATATTATTTTTTTTTCGATGAGATCCTGTTCTAGGCGGTGTAGTTGTCATTGTGAAGGTAATGTTGAGGTAATATTAATTTTTTTTGATGACATCCTGTTCTCGGCGGTGTAGTTGTCGTTGTGAAGGTAATGTTGAGGTAATATTATCTTTTTTAGATGAGATCCTGTTCTTGGTGGTGTAGTTGTTCTTGTGAAGGTAATGTTGAGGTAATATTTATATTTTTTAGATGAGATCCTGTTCTTGGTGGTGTAGTTGTTGTGAAGGTAATGTTGAGGTAATATTTATTTTTTTTAGATGAGATCCTGTTCTAGGCGGTGTAGTTGTCGTTGTGAAGGTAATGTTGAGGTAATATTTATTTTTTCAGATGAGATCCTGTTCTAGGCGGTGTAGTTGTCGTTGTGAAGGTAATGTTGAGGTAATATTTATATTTTTTAGATGAGATCCTGTTCAAGGCAGTGTAGTTGTCGTTGTAAAGGTAATGTTGAGGAAATTTTTTTTTCAGATGAGATCCTGTTCTTGGTGGTGTAGTTGTTCTTGTGAAGGTAATGTTGAGGTAATATCTATATTTTTTGATGAGATCCTGTTCTAGGCGGTGTAGTTGTTGTTGTGAAGGTGATGTTGAGGTAATATCTATATTTTTTGATGAGATCCTGTTCTAGGCGGTGTAGTTGTTGTTGTGAAGGTAATGTTGAGGCAATATTTATTTTTTCAGATGAGATCCTGTTCTCGGCAGTGTAGTTGTCGTTGTGAAGGTATTGTTGAGGTAATATTAATTTTTTTAGATGAGATCCTGTTCTAGGCGGTGTAGTTGTCGTTGTGAAGGTAATGTTGAGGTAATATTTATTTTTTCAGATGAGATCCTGTTCTAGGCGGTGTAGTTGTCGTTGTGAAGGTAATGTTGAGGTAATATTTATATTTTTTAGATGAGATCCTGTTCTTCGCGGTGTAGTTGTTGTTGTGAAGGTAATGTTGAGGTAATATTTTTTTTTCAGATGAGATCCTGTTCTTGGCGGTGTAGTTGTTGTTGTGAAGGTAATGTTGAGGTAATATTAATTTTTTTAGATGAGATCCTGTTCTCGGCAGTGTAGTTGTCATTGTGAAGGTAATGTTGAGGTAATATTTATTTTTTTTAGATGAGATCCTGTTCTAGGCGGTGTAGTTGTCATTGTGAAGGTAATGTTGAGGTAATATTTATTTTTTTTCGATGAGATCCTGTTCTAGGCGGTGTAGTTGTCATTGTGAAGGTAATGTTGAGGTAATATTTATTTTTTTTCGATGAGATCCTGTTCTAGGTGGTGTAGTTGTCGTTGT
>NC_140968.1:10852773-10967773 GCF_056783735.1 Eptatretus burgeri | reverse complement strand
ACACTCGCCTGACAGAGTTGATTGAAAACATGCTTGAGAATAGACACTTCTTTGTTGAACTAGGAGGGAGGAAAAGCAGATGGCGAGGACTCAGGAATGGCCTCTCACAGGGGAGTGTGCTCGCACCACTCCTCTTTAACTTCTACACCAACAACCAACCAAACAGTGTAGACACCCGCCATTTCATCTATGCGGACAACCTTGGCATAGGTGCACAAGATGCCGCTTTCAAAGTTGTTGAAGAGAGACTTTCTAACGCTCTTGCAGAGTTAATATCCTACTACAAAGAGAACCACCTCCGTGCAAATCCATCTAAGACACAGGTGTGTGCCTTCCACCTGCGAAATCACGAAGCCAAGCACCAACTGCAGGTCGACTGGTCAGGAATCCCTCTTGAACACTGTGAATACCCAATCTACCTAGGGGTAACCCAAGATAGATGTCTCTCTTTTAAGACTCACATTGAGAAGACCAAGTGCAAAGTGAGTGCGAGGAACAACATCATCAATAAGCTCACTGGCTCAACTTGAGGTGCTAGCCCACAGATATTTAAGTCAACTGCACTAGCTCTCTGCTACTCAACGGCTGAATATGCCTGCCCTGTATGGGAATGAGCTACACATGCAAAGAAGCTAGATCCCGTTCTCAATGTTAGCCGCCGCCTTACTACAGGCTGCCTTAAACCAACACCTACGGACCGTCTGTATATCCTGGCAGGCATAGCCCCACCAGAGATACGACGAAGTGCAGCAAGTAAGAAAGAGCGTCAACAACAGGCTACAGATGAAAGACATCCTCTCTTTGGCCATACACCAGCCCAAAGCCGTCTGAAGTCTAGAAAGAGCTTCCTAAGGTATGTCACCCCCTTGAAACATCAAGCACAAGCAGGGAAAGAGTTATTCAATGGGAAGAAAGACTGAGCAACTTCCATTAACAACAGCAATGGAGCTAAATGTGAGTGAGGAATTCCCCCCTGGAGCAGATTCAAGCTATGCAATGTGGAAATGCCTGAACAGACTAAGATCTGGTGTTGGACGAACAAAAGTCACTCTCTCCAAATGGGGATACTTAAATGACAGGGACACTTTGTGTGACTGCGGCACTGAACCACAAACAATGCAGCATCTCCCGACATGCCCCCTGCTGGAACAGCCCTGCACAGCATCGGATTTGGCAGAGTTTAATTATAAGGGTCAGCAATGTGCTCAGCTTTGGCTGAACCACATCTGGCCATGTGTACTGCAACTGCTGTTTTTGTGGACACGATAAGTAAGTACATGAGCACAGACACGATTCACTTTTAAATAAGTTTTAGTTCTGAGAGAGAGAGAGAGAGAGAGAGAGAGAGAGAGAGAGAGAGAGAGAGAGAGAGAGAGAGAGAGAGAGAGAGAGAGAGAGAGAGAGAGAGAGAGAGAGAGAGAGAGAGAGAGAGAGAGAGAGAGAGAGAGAGAAAGATATATATATATATATATATATATATATATATATATATATATATATATATATTTTTTTTTTTTTTTTGGAGAGACAGAGAGCATTTCCACAGCACACAGTAATTCGGAATATGTCTTCATTTGATGTCTTCATGAGTGTCCCAACCCTCTTTCTCACAGAGTTCAATACATATTTGGTAATCGAAAGGTGATACGTGCAGTGTCTTGGTAATATTTGCACCAATGGGTCGCTGCTGCAACTTTCATAAAAAGGAACAAAGTTGGAGATTTGAAAAAGCCATAAACTTTTGATCAGGAACACTCATTAGGCAGTAATAGTGGAATCGGCTATCAAGGCCGACACGATGGTGCAGAGGCAACACACTTACCTGTGAGTTGTGTAGTCTGAGTTTCATTCGCTGCTCGACTATAAACGTCTCGGGCAGGGCGTTGCATCACAAAGTGTGCCGGTCCTCAGTTGGACGTTCATCCGGGTGTCTCGTCTGCTAGCATTAGCTGGTGGACGTGAAAGATGCCATGGTGTCCTTCCGTGAAGAGTAGCTGAGTTACCCCCGGGGCCCTGGACAAATGACAGATTCCTGCCACTTTCAGTCAAACGTCAGGCCTGGCCAGCGGATTCGTAAGCTCACAAGAAGGTGGATGGAAATAACTGGGACTGTTGAAGTAGTCATATTGGTGGTCGTGATTGTAGTGGTTGTCATCAACATTAAATAAATAATACATTACAAGAAGCCTGGTACATGTAATTGTGAGCTGCAACACATGTCACACTCTCGTACACATGCGGACAAATGCACGAGACAACACCGGGCTCGCCTTGAGACAAACAAGGCCGCTGAGCTTGGGGGAAGTGATGTGACGTCATCTCTATGACATCTCTTTTCCCCTCCTTACTCTGCGGAGCAATTTGATAGAAACATCTTCCTCCACATTGCATGCTGATCGATGTAGCTTGTCCGTGGTCTATCCTTCAAATGCTTAGCCTCAAGCAAGGAAGCGGACATACCGTTTTAAAGTCTTTGGTAAGACTCGGCCGGGGTGAGAATCGAGATACTAACCTTCTCGTCCCAACCGCTAACCATTTCACCACCCTGAACACCCCTTTGAAGCGCCTTGTCATGTTGGTATTTGTATAATTATTGGGCTTTTGGTTTGTTTGGTGGTTTATTGTCCCTTTACCTCCGCTACCGAAGGTGGTCAGAGGTTATGTTTTCACCCGTCTGTTTATTTGTCGATCTGTGAGCAGGATATCTCAAGAAGTTGTGGATGGATTCGGACGAAATTTGGTGGACAGGCTTGGTGTGTGAAGAGGACGAAATGATGAAATTTTGGTGAAGATTCGGATCCGGATCCGGATACTAGAATTTTTTTAACTGATTCTTCACTACTGAGAGTTCTAAATACGATAATATAGCACAATGTCACAAGAAGTTTTAAGGACGGATTCGGACGGAACTTGGTGGACAAGTTAGTTTTATTGTTGTTTGACCGAGTTTCAGTGGCGAGCACGACCGCTAGATGGAGCAGTACAGTCGGCTCCACCGAACACCCAGAATTTATAGGTCGTCACCCCAGATAACTCCAGAGCCGACGGGTCCCTTATCGGACCGAAGATCGCCAATAGGTCGACTGCGTGGGATAGGGTCGATTGCCAATTTCAATTTACCTAAATACCCACGTCGTCCAAACTTCCGGGGAAATTCACCCTCGGCGGAGCTGGAGTGGAACGAGCCGTTAGCGTGCTTGAACCGTGCGTAACCCGAGCGGATGGTTACCGAGGTCTGTCGGTCCAAATGCACAATTTGCCACTTACCCATTTCCCAACACAACATTTCTCATGCTAAAGCAATGAAAGAAACACAGAAACGAGCTGGAACATTTAACAGGGGATTTATTTATAATGGGGTGGGGGGAAGGGAACACACAAAGAACAGAGTTATCCGACTCTAAGAAATGCAGTCAATGTACAAGCAAAAGCACTTTACAATTCTACTTGACAAGACAGGCCCGCACACAGACACGCACACCCAAAAGAAATGGACCTCAATGGTCTTCAATCAGTAGAGCCAGGCCGGGGTACCTGTCCCGCCTCATGCGGTCACACCGACCCGAACCTCCACGGTTGGTCTCGAACCCACGACCTTGGCGTTGCCAGCACCAACACTGCAGACCGCTATCGCCACGATCTCCGTCTCTCCACAACGCACTCTTGTTGACAACCACTCACTGGCTTTGGATGCCAGGTTGGAAGTGCCTCACAGACGATCACTGGCTGCTCGGCAAACGCCACGATCTCCGTCTGGCGAACGCTCCTGCCACGAGCACACCGTCTCTCTACGCTGGTCCAGACAACCACACTTTCTCCTCAGGAGGGAGGGGCTTCTTCTCCTGGCCACTCACCTCCTCATTGGTCGGACCCATCGCGCGATTCCCTGGCCGTCCTCCATTGGACAGGCCCACGGTAGGCGGGGCAACTCCCACCCTTCTGGTGGAGTCCCGATCAGAGGCGTTTGTAGCTCCGCCCACCTCCTCACCTCTGGCAACGTGCGTAATTGCGATGGTGTTTAGTCGGAAACGGGGCGGTTGACACGCCTGCTCCTTGCCAATTGGCCAAAGAGGGACGCCATGCCTATGTTAGACTCCTCCCACGCACGCGCTCGCCAGCAAGAGTGTGAAGAATGCGTGAGCATTATGGTGTCAGGATGGAGTGAAGGTGTTGTTGTAGTTGTAAGTAAGGGATGTAAAAAATCCTATCTATAAAATAACCCAGAGCGCACATACATTCAATTCCCATAAGACTCGTTCCGGGACCCTCGCTAGAAACACATACTGACCGATATAACTGATCTATAAGAACTCTGGCTGTTGTGTGATCATGGCTTCCAGATTCGTAACAATATGACAAGAAAGAATTTATTCAATTCTGGTAAAGCTCTGGATCCGGATATGAGAATTTTAAATTTTTTTATTAGTGATTCTTCACCATTGAGAGATGGGGCCAAAATTGAGATATAGCACGATATGTGAAAAGGTTGTGGATGGATTATGACAAAACTTGGTGTCCAGGTTGGGTGTATGACAGGGAAGAATCGGTTTGATTTTGGTGAATAGCATGATATCACAAAAAGTTATGTACGGATTCGGACAAAACTTGGTGGACATGTTGGTTGAATGACGAGAAAGAATTGATTTGATCCTGGTGAAGGTTCGAATCCGGATTCGGATATGAGAATTTTTTTTTTTACAAGTGATTCTTCACCATTGAGAGATAGGGCCAAAGACTATATATCATACGATATCTCACAAAGTTGTGGACGGATTATAACAAGACTGGATGAGTTGGTTTGATGTCAATAACAAGCCATTTCGATTTTGGTTCAGGTCAGCAGGTCCAGCCTATCAGTGGGATACAAATCGTCAACTCTTCAGCCTGGTGGAGGCCCAGGCAACAATGCTACAGTTCGAACTTGAGTGTATGAGAGTTGAACTATCATATACTACAGTAATCTGCAGGAAAGGAATGTTATATTTGCTTGGGGGTATTTTTGCCAAGTGCAGTTCTAGTTTCACATGTATGTGTTTGTTTACATACTGCTTTAATCACTCACAAGGCATTGAATAATGTAAAGGGAGGAAGGACAGTTTCGCTGGATAATGTTATCATTGAAAAATTGGCACCTTGTTTGAGACGAAGCACGGGTGACAATGGCCATTGTATCTAAACACATGCATGGATTAATATATGCAGAATTAATATTTATGAACATGTAACCCAGTAGCCTTAGGGTATATGTATTTTTTCCATTCTAAGTATGCTGTCATAGCACAGCTTGCTTTTAAGTAGTTTATATTTGCGTTCTCGAGTGACTTCTTGCTTTGTATGCCCGTTGTGCAATAAACCATATGTGAACACGTCAAGCCAGTGCCAGCAACCAGATCAGGGATGCTGTTATCAAATGCTTAGGTTGTCGGCATTAATTGCTGAGCGTATTTCTGGGTGATTTGGTTTAACAGGCTCCTGCAGTTCGAAGTCGCTCGCCGCCTGGCCCAGGACATTGCAGAGAAGCTGCATGAGAAACAACGTGGAGAGAGCGACTCAAGCGGTGCTGCTAAGGTGTTTTGTGCCATCATTTCATTTTGTATGCATCCTGTAGCTGCCGGTTGCATCGTTGCTAAGAGCGTGGGTATGCTACTGATGCATTGGACTCTCTCCCCCCCCCCCTTTCATTTCGGGCAGGAATTTGTAATTTGGCCATGAGATTAGGATTAGCTCCATGGTCCGGACTGACGATGCCTACAGTCCGGATGTTGAGTTTTGTGGACTGAACGCTGTCTGCCTTTGCCTCTCTGCCTGTATATCTTCTCTTGCTCACTTCTTCTTCTTCTTCTTCCTTGCGGTGTGTCTCTGAGTTGTTGGTCTACGACATGAAGTTAGCTATTTTTAGCTAGCCTCGGGCCCTTGTGGTCAGGTTCTGCAGTTCTTGCTGTCCTCCCTCTTGGCGATGTACGTTTGAGGCAGTCTTGTACAAGATGATCTGCAGTCTGGGGTCGGTCACACTCTCAGTCTGATTAATCAGCAAGGTTCTCTGAGAACGTTGTGATGGAATCTGCCAACACCCGTTCGGAGCCAGTTAAGGCGACACCATTCCTTCTTAGACAGATCATAACTAGGGGGCTTGGTGAAACAGGGAAGGTGTAGTAGATGGCCGCTAGGTTGGTAGGCACACAATTTCCTCATCTACCACGTATGGTTTCTCAGGCCATCGTCTGCTGTGATATAGATTTTAGCGACTCTAGTAGAGAGCTTGCGACTCTTCAATCTTTGGGGGGTGGGGAGTAGATGTTCTCAGTTTGTTGCGCAAGGGGTTGTCAAGGTTCTGAAATGCATTGAGGGCTGCTTGTCTAATGTGATGGGGATGGATGCTCTAAGGACTGGGAGATGATGGTGGGAGTTGGACGAAGACATCCACTGATGACCCTTAAGGCAGAGTTGAGGTATACATCAACCTTCTTTTAGTGTGTTGGCTCCTTCTGCATGCTGACATGCAGTATTCTGCAGAGATGTGCAGCAGAATAAGTGTTGATGTGCGTAAGGCAGTGAAATCAGTTCCCCAGTCATGGCCAGTTAGTCTGCAGATAAGGTTAACACTAGTGGCTGTTTTCCCGGCTATCTTCTCTACATGCTGCCTGAAGGTCAGGGACATGTCCATTTGCCCACCAAGGTAGGTGGGAGCATGCATGAAGGGAAGCGGGATTTTATTTAGCTGAGCATCTAGCTGCCTGTTTGCATTACTGTTCTGAAGGTGGAAAACAGAGCAAACTGACTTCTGTATGATGAAACGTAGGCGCCATTGGTGGTAGTAGTGATCCATGGAAACAACGTCCCGGCTGAGAGTGGTTTCGACTTCCTCAAAGGACTTGCTCGGATGCAGGATCGCAAGGTCATTGGCACAGGCAAGTTTAGTAGCTGTTGTCTCAGGGTGGTCTGAAATGATAGCTCTCTCTTTGTTTCCCTCGTCTATTATTCCTTGTCGTACTTGTTCATATCAGTTTTTAACCCATAAAAGCTTCTTTTGATGAGGTTGTAATAAACAACGCCGAAGAACAGTAAAGAGAAATCAAAGGTTTATTTTCTTTTCTTCAGACTGAAATTTCTCCATTTTTGATGAGGTTGAAATAAATTCATGAAAGAGTTGATATCTTGACTTATCCTGCTCGGGTTTGATCTGAGATAGCGCTCCTGGGGAAATTGACCCAAGTGATTAATTGGTCTTGTAGATAGGGTGAGGCACATAATACTGGTTTGCTCGGCCAGTTAATATGTCACGCAGTCACAGGCACGGTTCCCCATTTGCTTCATTCATCTCACAGGTATGGTAAACCGACCCAGGGCACGAAGATCTGGCTAGAGGCGAGTGTTGTCCATGGTCTTTTGATTGACAATTCAGCCTTTCAGAGTTAGCTGGGCCACATCTGTAACACTGACTTAAAAACAATGCACAGTACACACATTACACAAACACATTATATACTGTACAACTTAACGGACACAGAACCCGAATCGATTCTTAACAGAATCGAGATAACAGCTGAGAATCGGAGTTGATTCTCAAATGTAAAATCACCCAAGCCTAAACCACAGTTAGTTTCCTGCTTTTTAAAAATATTATTATTATTATAATTATTATTATTATTATTGTAACATTAATCCCCCTCTCCTTCCCCCACATTTCTTTCTTTCCACTATTCGTAGCTCACAGTCTCCATTCGATTATCTCTGCAAAGCCTCAACAGAGAGCTCGCACATCTGTCAGACTCATTGATTCAAACTTCAGCTTTCAAGTCCATGTATCCTTGTGGTGTTGGTGCAAGCTGGTGCATGATAATACTGATAGGAGGAAAGATTATATGTATCGTTTTGGATGAACCATATCCAGCAGTAAGTCAACTACCTTGTGGGAATGCACACTCAAGATTGTCAAGTTTATTACAAAGTATTCACTTTTCCAAGTTTATAAAGTGAAGTGACAAATTGGCATGGGTAGCAACTGAAAATGAAATATTTTCACTTGTGGTGTAAATTTTAACCTTCAAGTTCTAACCCTCCCTTTCCAGAGATCAGTAGAAATTTGATGAGAAAATATTAGTTGTAAAATTGGGTAGTCCTTAGCTTTTTTTGCAGAAGATAGACTTGCTTGATTGTTATGCCTATGCAGCCGAAGGCCGGAGGCATATGTTTTGGGTTGGTCATCCGTGTGTCCGCTGCCACGATAACTTGTGAACCACTGAAATAATTTCAACCAATCTTGGCACAAGTATGGACTTTAGAACAAAGATGAACTGATTCGATTTTGGGTTTGAAAGGTCCAAGGTCATGCATCCTTTAAAAGGGAACCCGTGCTGTTTTGGAAAGGGTAACAAGGTAATGTTTTCTGGTATGACAGGTGTGACTTGGGAAGAGGAGTGGGACGGTAAGTGCAAGAACAGAAAGGAACTGTTGAAAGACTGAGGCCACCAACTTGTTTTCAATGAGCAAGAAATAGACCCTTGGACTCGTGCCTCCTTCAGCGAGATGCAAATAATACGGAGGACCGTGGACGCCATAAGCCTCAAGGCAAGAAAGGTGAAAAGTAACAGCTCGAGCCCATAGGTGGGGCACCACATCACTTGGCACTTTGGATGAAGGCCTTGTACATCGTTTATACCTGAAGAAGGACTTGACCCTAAAGAGGACTCCTTGTCAGCAGCTGGCTTTGAAGACCAGCTTGGAAATATGATCTGCCAGGACAGGTTATAGCTGATGGTGATGCTCAAGAGTTCCTGGTACTTACATAGGAGGATTAACCAACTGGTCCTTACACAATCAGACTGCAGGACATTGCTGCATGAAAAGACCTGTTCCAAGTAATTGACCAGTTGCTTATTTTATGACCGGTGGAGAGGAATGCTGCTGCTGCTGCTGCTGCCTGCCTGGTGGAAGGGGTGGAGTCCTCTGCAAAAAGAACACATTTTCCAGTGAAAAGAGAAGACATTTATGTCGACCAAGAACAGGATTGGTTTCATCATGCTAACGTGAGGTACACCGTTTCCTTGAGGTAGAGCGTGGGAGAGATTTCCATCGAAAGCAACTCTTTGTTTGTGAGCATGGAGTAAATCTGGTGGCTATTTCAGGAGGGGTCATGCTTCCTGTTAACTGATAATTTGGAAAGAGGGCAAATGTCTACTTCCACCAAAAGATTGTGTAGCTTATTTAACTCCCAGAAGCATTGCTCACAGAGCAATGTTAAGCCACACCATGAAGTTGTGGGAAAGAGTCGCGGAAACTAGATTGAGAGGAGAGGTGACGATCTGTGAGCAGCAATATGGGTTTATGCCAGGAAAGAGCACCACTGATGCAATGTTTGCTTTGAGAATGTTGATGGAGAAGTATGGGGAAGGCCAGAAGGAGTTACATTGTGTGTTTGTGGATTTAGACAAAGCTTATGATAGGGTGCCAAGAGAGGAGTTGTGGCATTGTATGAGGAAGTCGGGAGTGGTGGAGAAGTATGTGAAGATCATGCAGGATATGTATGAGGACAGTGTGACAGCGGTGAGGTGTGCGGTAGGAATGACGGACCGGTTTAAGGTAAAAGTGGGATTGCACCAATGATCGACTCTGAGCCCTTTCCTGTTTGCAATGGTGATGGACAGGTTGACGGACGAGATCAGACTGGAGTCCCCATGGACTATGATGTTCGCGGATGACATCATGATCTGTAGGGAGCAGGCTGAGGCGAGCCTCGAGCGGTGGAGGTACGCACTGGAGAGAAGGGAAATGATAGTCAGTCGGAATAAGACGGAGTACATGTGCGTAAATGAGAGGGAGGGTGGTGGTATGGTGCGGTTGCAAGGAGTTGAGGTGGGGAAGGTGGATTGGTTTAAATACTTGGAATCAACTGTCCAAAGTAACGGAGAGTGTGGGAGAGAAGTGAAAAAGAGAGTGCAGGCAGGATGGAGTGGGTGGAGAAGAGTTGCAGGAGTGATTTGTGACAGAAGGGTAGCTGCAAGAGTGAAGGGGAAAGTATATAAGACGGTAGTGAGACCAGCTATGTTGTATGGTTTGGAGGCGGTGGCACTAACAAAAAGACAGGAAGCGGAGCTGGAGGTGGCAGAGTTAAAGATGCTGCGATTCTCGTTGGGAGTGATGAGGATGGATAGGATAAGAAATGAGTATATTAGAGGGACAGCGCTGGTAGGACGGTTTGGAGACAAAGTGAGAGAGGCGAGATTGAGATGGTTTGGACATGTGCACAGGAGGGAAGCGGAGTATATCGGGAGAAGGATGTTGAAGATGGAGCCGCCAGGCAGGAGGAGAAGAGGAAGGCCAAAAAAGAGGTTCATGGATACGGTGAGGGCGGACATGCGGGTGGTTGGAGTGTCAATGGAAGATGTGGAGGATAGAGCGAAATGGAGACGGTTGATCCGCTGTGGCGACCCCCAACGGGAGCTAGCCGAAAGAGGAAGAAGAAGAAGCATTGCTCACAGACAGTTGACTGAATGTCTCCAAAAGCTTCGGGTGTGACAAGATGCAGCACCTGCTCGCAATTCCTAGGTAACAGGTTTAGTTGGATCTGAATTCGTCACTAATTAAATCCAGGACTAGACAGCTCAGAGGTGAACCTGGTACAATCTGCCATATCATGCCACTGAATTATAAGTAACTAGCAGGTCACCCACCCTCCGGGTACGTGGAGTCTATGCATTATTTACTAAATGAAAGGTCATGGAGTGAAAATTAAAGATATAAAGGTCTAAAGGGGTCTAAAAGGTATATCTGCTGTATCTACTTATTCGGACCAAAATAATTTTGCTTGTTGTATTGTTTTTTTTTTTTTTAATCAGATAGTGATTAGAAGAGAGCAGATAACATTTGTAGTCCAAGTGATTACGTGTTTGCCGATTCTTCCTGATTTTTATTTATTTGTCAGGGGTGAATAAAGTGACATCACAGCTATTGAGGTAGGGCTTATTGAAGTAGAGACGACATTGATAGACAGTACTGCTGATGCAATCAAACAGAATGTACATCACCTCATGTATGGCCAATCACAGGACTTAACATAATTTAAATTATACATTTAAATGTACACTAATTAACATAATAATTAAAATGTACACTATCTGTATACGTGGTTATTGTAACAGCGAATGGAAATGTTTACTACTATTGACATAGGAATGCCACTGATGTCACAGTCGGGCTGGAAGACAACAGGCATTAGTCAGTTACTTCCTTGATGGCCGTGTGCAGCACTCAGCGCGAGGCCGAGCGTCGTCAAAACTTACTTGACGAGCTGAGGACGCGGAGTCGACAAATGGAGGGCACGTTAGAAGGCAATCCAGGCCAGATGGAGTTTGGCAGGTTAGCACGCACATCACATAAGAACTTTCAGAACTCTCACCTTGTCTTGTGATTGGATGTCTTGCAGAACTTTTCAGCAACCTTTTGTAATGAGGTTCATGACCCTGACAAATCCACAATTGTTTGTCACAATGACCCGATTCAGTCAAATACACATTAAGCTTGATTTTTTTTTCCACGTCACTTGTTTGTTGTGTATCTTGCGATAACGGTGTAGATTTCGATGCAGCGTCAAAGAAAACTCTACAGTGATCTTGAATCTGTTTGCTTCACAAATCGACAAAAATGGCTGTTTGGAGCCAACACTCGGAGCGGGGAACCACAGTGACGTTTGTGTGGTGTGTCTGGGCAGGGCAGGCTTATTTGGAGGGCCGGGGAGCGGCCGCGTTGGCACGGAGAGTACATGGGGCTCAGAGGAACCGGAGGAGATGCGCGGCCTGAGCTTCAGTCAGATAAGGCAGCAGCAACAACAGATCATCCACGGTTTGTTCAGGAATTGCACCATAGCACACTCTTTCTAGAGCTTCATAATTGAACAGCAAGAGCACCAGCGATTATATTTCCTGTGCATCTCTGCTTATCTCCAACATTCTCATTGTGCAGTCAGCTGTTACTCAAAGGAAAAGCGTGTGTGTGTGTGTGTGTGTGTGTGTGTGTGTGATTACAGTTATGATAAAAAATGGTACTATGGTACCGTTGGAAAACTAATAATTAATTGATTCACTTCAAACAAAAGTTCCTGTCCATTCAAACATAAGTATGCCCATCTTAAAATCCTGCCTTTCGGGAAGTGAAGAAGAAGCAGGTTCGGAACTTAATGCCAACGGTAGCATTTGCATGATTCTACGACAGCAGGAACCCTTTATAATGATGAGTGGTAGACACGGAAGCAGCACACAAACACCCACCACAACGGCAGCATCAACAATGACGTGCTATAAAATATCCTTTTTCGTGTGTTTTACCTCATTTTACATCCTCGTTCACACTCACAGATAGACAGGCAATATGTTTGTGAAGTACAACACGCTGTCTTTTGATTAAACCCATCAGTGAAGCGACACAGGTTGGTACGCCTAGTATCTCTGATTTATCCATTGATATAGTTCTGTGTAAACTCAGTCACAAATACAAGGTGATTATATTCTAAATTAATAATTAAAAGGTTAATCTCAGCACACTGATGGCTCTTTGAGGGTGTTTATGATTTTCTGTGGGTTTGTTTTGTTTCACCCTTTTTCAGAAGTTTTTTTTTTTAATCTATATTTTCATACCTGAAAAAAAAAATCAACAACCCCCACCCTCCCCCACTTCCAAGAAGGATTTAGGCCAGAAATGTCCAATTATGACGAGGCAGATATGGAGAGCTGGTAGGAGATGCAGATTCACCTCTAAGCTGTCTATCCTGGGTTTGAATCCCGACTCAGCTATAAACTGTCATCCCGGTGTTTCACAGGCAGGGTGATTCATCAATGTGTGTGCGCCGTCCCTCGGATGGACGTTAAACTTGGCGTCCCATTTGCTGGCATTAGTTGGTGGATGTTAAATATCCCACGGTGTCCTTCATGAAGAATTGGCGAGCTATCGCCGGCACCCTGAACAAATTACATATTCCTGCCCTGACTTCCTGTGTCAAAGTGGCCAACTGCGTGGGATTGTTACCTCAGCCATAGCAACTGCTTAGTCAGCACCGACACTCTTCATACAGCAGGGTTCATGATCTGATCAGATATGGGGCCAGACGCAGAGATTTTTTTTGACGGGTTTTAGGATTCCTCCTCCCATGTTTCCACTTCTGACACCTGTTCATTTGACACTTTGATTTCCTGTGCCATGGTATAAATTTTTATTGTGTTTCGAGCACGCGATCCATTTGCATAATTTTGTTCGTTTTATTTATTTATGAAGCCCATAACATTGCTTTAGTGACCGTGAGCCATTACGTTTGAAGGAGGTCCAGTACAGTAGTGCTCTCAGGTGAATAGACATTTGACCTGCCCGCTTCTCTTGGCTCAGAGCAGGACGAAGGACTGGATGCCCTCTCTGCCATCATTGCTCGACAAAAACACATGGGGGAGAATATTGGCGATGAAATCGACACCCAGAACGGTACGTTTCAGCCGTATTGTGGCCGCCCTTTGCGACCTTCTATGGCCAAAGATTGTCATTCATGACAAACAGTATATGCTTCCCATTCTCAAACAACCTTGATTTTACGATACCGTAATAACTTTAGTGATGCTTTTGCAACAACAACAATAAAACATTTCATCACATGTCTTTGAACTTGCAACCTCTTGGCCTCCCGGCGAAGGCTTGTGTTGTTATAGTCTTTTGGTGAAAAGGGTGGGATGGGGAGAGGTGCTTGAAAGATGTTTGATCTGTTTCAAAATCCCCAGATTTTATAGATTACAGCTTTGCACTAATATCTGAGTCCTGAATGCATGAGGTTGCTCAACAAATTGAACTGCTGTGTTTGTTATCGATAGCTCTCCCAAAAATGATAAATTGGAATCTCTCACGACAGAGATTATCGATGATCTCACACACTTGGTGGACAAGACCAACAGTAAAATCCACCAGGAAACCAGACTCGTTGGCACAGTGGACCGTAAAGCTGGCACATGTGGTGAGTAACCGGTCACATGGCTCACTCCTTTCTTGGGGTGTAGCGCCGCCAATTACACAAGTCGATATGTCGGCTTGAAAAGTGAAATGCTCATTTCTTGCTTGGCAGGTATGCTCGTGGTGATTGTCCTTCTGCTTATAGCAATCGTTGTCGTTGCGGCGTGGCCAAAATAAGGAGACCGCCATGCCCATCTTCTAAGGACCGAATTGTGTCTGCTGGGTGCTTTTTACATCATGGACTTCCCTCGATCCTTCCCCCCATCCTTTTTACAATCACAAACTCCTTGTTGCCCAATGCAATAATCTGTCCAAAACTAGCCCAATGAACTCAAATCGACCGATTTTCACTGATCCTTCATTCCCTTACATCTGCACCTATTGTTATGACATTGAGCATCACTTGTTCTCACTTGATTACAATCCTCAAACATAGAACACCACCCACAAACTTAAAAAAAAAACAATGTAATGTTTCTTTTAAATGACAATATCTTAACAACATCCAAAAGCGTTGTACATTTTGTATGAAAAAATGAATAAAATAATTTTCTTGAGTTTATTTTGCTTGACCTGTACTGATGACCTGCACTATACCGACATATGTCAATCAAGCCATTTTCTGTATAAACACGAGTTTTGTCTCGTTTCTCGGTTCAATAGCTATTTATATGATGCAGCTTATAGATCTTTATTAGTCTCACCCCAAAGGGGTTGTGAGACTATTGTAACGCCCCTGTCTGTCTGTCTGTCTGTCTGTCCACATCTTTATATTTTCGTGTTTAAAAAAAATAATAATAATTATCTGCAACCGCTTGTCCAATCGATGCAAAACTATAAACATAGGAAGCGCTTTGTCCCGTGGACAATATTTTATTGATAACTGACATAGATCACGTGGTATGGTAGCCAGATGGGATTAAATGAAAAAAATTGTACATAATCTTCTCCAAAACCACTCTGAAAATTTTTTTTCACTTGGCATATGTCATCAACTCCGCATGGGGTAACTAGAATGGGCACTCATAGAGCGCATACCTTTGCCGCCACTACTTTTTTTGTTCTTGGTATGAGTGTGGGGAACTGGTTTCATATGAATGGTCTTATTACACAAACCACATATCTATAATGTCATGACCCCCCCCGACTTCCGGGGGCTACGGACTAAACAACAATCAACTCACGTCGTTTTGGCGAGTCTTCACTCGCAAGCTCGGTGAATACAACGTTTCAACAAGAGAAGGTAATCTCGTTTTCAAGGTCGTGACCCCCCTGACCTTTGACCCCTAACCGGTACCAAGAGTATGGGCGTCATTGTGTCATATTGCATATTACAAGATGAGGCGTTGAATTCTGAACATTTTGGCGTTAGTTGCATGCAAATTGAATAAAAATTGACCGTGTTATCGTAAAAAGACGATTTTGACCTTTTCGTGACCTTGACCTTTGACCCGAACGATCCCAAAATCTAATCGAATGCTTCCTGGCTAATAACCAATCATTCCACCAAATTTCATGCAATTCGGTTTAATACTTTTTGAGTTATACGAATCACAAGATTACAAATAAATAAATAAATAAATAAACGCCGACCAAAACATAACCTTTTGCAGAATGCGAAGGTAAAAAGGATGATAACGATGATGTAATCAATGAAGTGGGATTCCAGCCAAAATTGGTTGAATTGAAATCCTTATCCGAAACTTCATATACCTGATCTGTGACCCGATGCGAGTGAAGAATTAAATTTATGACATCATCGGTCATGTGATCTGGTGGCCATATTGGATTGAAAAAAAATATCTATTCTCCAGAACCCTTTAACAGATCGATGCAAAACTTCAAACATGATTGACTAGCCCTGGGGAATATAGTTTAAAACCCATCTATCAATAATCAATAAAAGCTCCGGATCATGGCAATGTATGTGATATAATCGGGTGCACGGACGATACTGGTATATGGGCCATAATAGTCGCGTGTTCAATTAACGATATTTTTGTTCAGAACGCGCGTGCGAGGCGAGACTATGCACGTTACCGAGTGCCGTTCTAGTCTGAAATTGGGGTTGCTTCTTCAGTCTGTCCAGGTCGCAATTAAAAGTGTGCAAGTGATTCAAACTGTAATCATCCAGGTGCAGCATTCGCATCGTCTCAAAATTTGCAGCCATTGATGGATGTTTTGGCGCGAATCTTTGATCGCCCTTAACTGGAACTGGAAAAATTGTCTACTCGTTTGGTGTTGGCAGTATCAGGTGGTTGCAGTAGCTGTCTGCCTGCAGGAAACGTCCTTTCAGAGGATAACCTGAGATTGCCGTGCAGAATGTTTCTTGCCTTTTAAACATCCTGACACGATGGTGCTTAACGTTGCTGTTTTGGTTTGATTTATAATCTAATTCGTTTATACAAGGGGTGGCGGTGGGAGGGGATGGTGTAATGAGCAGTTTTCTACATTCCACAATCTAATCACTTGTTCGTACTGGGGAGATGTCCAAATAGTTTTGCTTTTCACGGCAACTCACGAACATTCTGGATGTTGCATAACTGTTGTGCAAACTTCACCAAGGTAATGTTGTCGAGCCCAAAAGATGCCGACCAAACCACAACACCTGTGTTCGCATAAACTTGGGTTAATTTTTAACTGGTTGAAATCCTATTGTGTGCAGGTAACCATCACAGGATACTTGTTTGTTATACCAAAGCCGTTATGATCCAAGTTGGCTGCCCTTTTTCCCCTCCATTTTGGTGTGTAGAGTTTGGAATAGTTTGGCTGTTCCATAATGTCCTTATAAAGATACACGAGGGGTGATTAATCAGTCTGTTGCAGGGTGTCAATGACTGAAACAGACTAAACTCTTATACAGTATTTCTGTAATTTACAATTCACTTTTATATGTGGGGAGGAAAAAAGGGCAGGGGAGGACACGTGGTGTGGATAAGATGCATACAGAAGCAAACTCTCAAGAAGGAAAAACTGGAAACTTAGAAGGAGGGGTTGGTGGGGGGAAGGGGATAGAAAAAAAAAATCATGACTTCTGATTGGGGATGATCTGAGACGGTGGTTGAACAACTGCCTCGAAGACCTGGAAGGAAGAATGAGATTGAAGAGAACGTGGAAGTTGGTTCCACAGGTGGCAAAAAAGAGAAACGAATGAGGAGGTGAGGAGTGATCCTGTATTTTGGGAGTTTCACCAAAAGGGGGTTGCTGGCAGACTGTACACCCTACAGAAACGTGAGGGGAGGGGTAGGGGGGATGGGTAACAAAGCATGAAAAGAGTAGAATGTGCAAGACCAGAAAGGAGATGGTGTACAGTAGACGGAGTTGTTTTTTGTAAGCGTTTGGGTTAATGGCTCAATTTGAAATTCATAGAAGCAGATGGCATTCTGTGTTATCATGCACAAGCGAACAATTTGCTTTTGCCATAAGTCTGTGAACAGGCCAAGACATGCCATAAATAGTGTTTGTGCTGCATCATACATGATAGAACGTGCACAGGTTGAAGCTCAATATATCCACAATATTCTCTTAGCCCTCGAGACATTCTCAGAGCCAGAAACATGATCTCACATAATTTGGGCAATGCATATAATTTGATGTGACGTGCATATCCTCAATAAGCTCATCATCACCATAATGAGCTGAAGTGAGCGGTGTAGTCCACATTTTTAACATGTCACTACTCATGACACAATGTCAAGACCCTGATCCAAGCAGGTCAGGGAGATGTGACAAGCTGATGTGCTAAGACCTAGGGGGCATCAAACTACACATTTTAAAATAGGTCACAGTCTTTCCTTAAGCTCTACGGCATTGGAAACCTCGGCCTCATGAAGTTGCATGAAAAAGAAAAATCTGCAGACACACTTGCCACTAATCAGTTTGTATGCAGCCTGGTTGCATCATTGGTGGGTGCGCGGCTATGCCGCTGATGCAAGGCCCCGTTTCCAGTCAACTGTTACTCATTTTGATGACCTCAGAAGGATGACAGGCTGAGCCAACCAACTTGTGGTTATTTAATGAGTCGACAGGGGCTCAAACTCAAGCCTAAGATCTTAAGCCAGCCACCTTAACCACTAAGCCAACACCAGACTTAAAATTTCCCCTGCAACCGTGTCATGTTTAGTTGTGGTTCTCTCAAAAGCCTCCACTTCAAACCCCTTTTTGCATAGCCTGCAACTTTTTATCACTAATGCAGTCAAATGGAGCAAACCCAAATTTAAGCGAGAAGGGCACTCGGTAGAGCGCATACACGAGAACATACCTCTATTAATGCCTGATCCACGAGAACATATTGGGCCCAATACATTTTTGAAATATCATGCTATACAGTACTATATCGTTTTTGGCCCAATCAACGGTGAAGAACCACTTTTAAAAATCAAGTAAATCTCATATCCAGATCCTGATTCGGATCTTCACCAAAATCGAATCAATTCTTCCTTGCCACACACCCAACCTGTCCACCAAGTTTCGTCCGAACCCCTCCACAACTTTTTGAGATATGTTGCACACAAACAGACAGAAAGGGGTGAAAACATAACCTCCTTCACCTTCGGTGGCAGAGGTGAAAAGAAAACGGAAGGTCTGTAACCATGTGGGAGAGAATCATTCACAACCTTGAGCAAAATCTCAAAATGAAAAAGTGTTAATTTTTAGTTTCGACAAACTAGGATGAAAACATTCCATGCAAAGAAGTTTGAAAAACCCAGAAATTGTTCTTCAGAATTTTTTTTTTTTTTTTTAATAACAAAACGGCCTCATACTGGCCACAGGTTTGTGCACGAACAAAAGGCTCCTCTCATTCGAATTAAATGATGTGAAACGTCTGTCATCCGACGTCTGAAAGTGGGTGTAAATGATAAATTGGCCACTGCATGACTGACTTGCAAACAACTCCGTTAATCATTAGATGCAAATTGGTCTCGTTTACAGTTCGGTATGTTTTATACAAACAGGCAAAACAAAAAAGTAACAAACAATAATTCTGCAGAGATTTGCATTTCACATTGGCAGCAGCAAATGAGGCAGATAGAAACGACCTTTTGTCAATGCTCTCAAAATAAAAAATAAAAACCAACCTTCGGGGAAAGCTTTGCTTTTACTCGTATGACCACGTCTTAAAATATGCTCTTATGCGCACCAACACGCCAGAGAGAAACATCAGGCAGCACAGGTGCGTCTTCCTTTTCAGGAGAGAGAGAGAGAAAACGTTTTTGAACGGTTTAATACAGTGCAATCCTCAGTAAGCCTGTCTTACTCAAAATATATATATGCTTAGTCTTACTTATAATGAAATGAAATGGAAATGTTCCTTTGATTTCCACCAACTTTGGTGGAAAGAATACCAATTGTGATCGACTGTCGGAGTCGTCATCAAAGCCATTTTAAATATCGAATGGTTTTTTTTCCTGTTTTTTTTTTAATTTTTTTGAAGTGGTTCCTTGAGTAACCAGTCCCACCAACTAAAGTCCCAAATACAGTCAAAAGATCTTCAAATTGATCTGTTTAAAAAAAAAAAAGATTTTTAAACAATCAAATAATCATGGAGATTTCTCACAAACAATTTCTGTTGCGATACCATGCTTCGATCAATAGCCTATAGTTTTTGAGAATTTTTTTTTTCGACTTGGGTTGGACCGAAATCGTACGTACTATGGTCCTTTCACTGTAAAGAGCAATGATTTGTTTTGGAGTGCAATTTGAAACCAACCTTCAACTTGTCAAAGAGGGAATACAGTACAAAAAATACCACCGGCCCACATGTAGCACCAGTGAGTGCGAATTTGGCCAGGAAAAGGGAGGGGGCAAGAGGTGGTGGGTTGGGGGGAAGGGCGTTGAACAAAGGCTATACTTGAATGCATTCTTCAAAACAACAACAAAAAATCGGTTTTTAAAGGGTGGTAGTTATAGAGACACAGCAATGGAAAGACTCTCTTACATTTATTTCTGTAAAAATAACCTGAAGGGGGTGAAGTCTTCTTTTTTTATTTAAATATCCGGTAGTCTAAGGCAGCAGTGAGTTTATAAAACCTGACTGATGATGAATAAAACAAGCAAGCAACAACTACCGTGAAATGTCCAATTTGGAAATCCTTTTCCCCATCCCTCACTGTTTTTTTTTTTTTAATGTAAACATATAGCAGAGCTGGGGTGGAAAAACACCAGCCTGCGAAGGAGAGCAGAGGATTTTCATAGCGTAAAATAATCCGATCAGAAGGTGGAAAGAGGGCCTTCATTAACCCTGCTGCAGCCCAGCGCCGCTCACATCTGTGGCTTTTTCGTCCGTTTCGGCAGTCAGATCCACGTCCTCTCCACTTTCTCCGGAGGCTGCACGGCCATCTGCAACTGCCGTCAGTCGGCGCCGCCTCAGCTCCCAGTCGACAAAAGCATCGAAAAGGCTGGGCCATGCCTCATCCTCACTGTAACCGTCAAGGTCCGAACCTATGGCTTGCGTGAAGTTCAGGAACATGTTCCAGGTATCGCGTGAAATTCCACGAATGCTTGTTGGATTGGCCGACAGGAAATCGAGCCAGCATTCCAAGATCGGCGGTGGCTGTTGCGAAAAGACCAGACGCCACAGAGGCAGTGCCATCTCTCGAGGCAATGCCCTTTGACCTTAAAAGGTTACAGGTGGCAAGGGAGGAGAATCGGGTGTTATGGATGATAGATTTATGTTATTTGAACAAGGAAACCATTTTATGTGCTCGAACATAGTCACGCAACTTTCATCGATTGCGTTGTCACAAAAACCATACATACAGAGCAACAGTGACAACATAAAGTGACGCTTTTCCAACGATTAAGTTACCATCATAATTTCGTGCAAGCTCCGCCGTCCGTCATTTAGTGCAAAAACAAAATGGGTTTGACAGTTATGCCGCTCCACATACACTCCGTGCCACCTAGGTGCAGACTCTGCTTTGTTGGGATCAAATATCACTTATCTGCATACCTTCGTCAACATCAAGGCCAAACTGGAAGGTGAAACGGTAAAGCTCTTTGAAAGCGTCATCTTGGCGCGCTTCACGCAGTAGTTCTGGGAAGCTTGCCTGGATTGCCTTTGTGCTGTCAGCGCCCAATGCCCGACAACCACGCATGAATTCTGACCTGCAAACGAGACCATTGTATCCAATGATTCTGCTAATAATGCTTATTGGTTAGCATACATAAGGCGAATGGCCCCCTGACGCCAGATTATGAAAATCCCATTGTTAGAACTTTCTTTAAATCGACTGTGGAGCCATTTCAGGTGAAGAAAACTTACATTTTGCCGAAAAGAACCTCGAGTCACAGTTACAAGAGTAAACTGACCAAATAGGTTTTGAATGTGCAAGACACAGCTGTGTGGCAAGCAGTACACTAAACCAAACTATTCAAACACAACTTTGGATAACAGAGTAAACAAACAAAAAAAAAAACCAAGTGTGCATGTCTCAGTGACTCGATTTCAGGAAGTGATGCTGTTTTTCTTTTTAGTCATTTGCAAATAACAAGCTGATGTTGATCGTACCAATCGGACAATGCAAGCACGTCATCGGTTGGTACATACGAGGATGTTTCAAAAAGAGTCGCCAACAAACTTGTCAAGTGATGCATCATGACTCATGAGATCCAATCTCTCATTCGAGGACTATGATGTGCCACAACAGTTACACAACAGCAATGGTCCTTATGGAAAGTGGTCAACCCGAGTTACACTTAACCTACATTGGGAATTTGGAATGTGGCCAAAATTTCCATTCAAAAACCTAGTAAATGCAAGAAAATACTGTGGGATTATTCTGACACCCCATGTTACAAATTGTGTGGCAAGCTTCACATCCTGAACAAGTCTGGTGTTGGTTTAACGGTTAAGGTGGCTGGCTTGATCTTTTAGGGTCTTGAGTTTGAGCTCCTGGCATGTCGTTAAATAACACCAGGTGGGTTGACTCACCTGTCATGCTTCTGGGGTCGGCAAGAGTACTGGAAAAAGCTTACTTGAAATAGGGGGCACTGCATCAGTGCCACAGCCACGCTCTCTGTAATGACGCAGCCACAGGCTGCGCATAAAGCTCGAACGGCACTCGGAAGAGTGCATACCTCCACCAGGCTGAACAGTTTACGTTTTGCATCTCACTGATGAGCCGGATCTGGATCGATATTGAATCGGCTTGTTCTCGTTACATAAACAATTCATCCACAACGTTTTGACATATACTATACAGTGTATCATTTTAGGCCACATCTCTCCATGGTGGAGAATCGCAAAAGAAAAGTATCGGATCCGGGTCTTCACCAAAATCAAATCGATTGGTCCTTGTCACACACCCAACCTGTCCACCAAGTTTCGTCCGAATCCGTCAACAACTTTGAGATATCCTGTTCATAGACAGACAGGGGTGTAAACATAACCTCCGTCCACCTTAGGTGGTGGAGGTAACAACAATAATAATCCCTCCTGAAATGATGCCATACTGAACTTTGCAATGCACTGCACCCGATGCCAGTTTTGATGAATCAGTTTATACTGTGATTCAGACCCAGAGCAATGCAACCACAATAACACCCTCGCAGTCACTGTACCAACCTGATGAAACGGCACATGGCTGAAGCCTGGAACTTCCAGGCAAGGACGAGCACAATGAACTCAGCAGGATCGACATGCAGGTCATTGCAAAAACGCTCCATTCCATCCGCCAGAATTGCATCTTCATGAGGATCACAATAACGAGCAAACAACTCCGCAATACGGTCATCCAAGCATGTAGAGTCCAGGTTTGCGATTAGCATCGATGGTTCCAGCTGTGTGCGCAGTTAGGTCACGGAAAGAGAGGTTGACCGCATTAAAAGCTAAATCGATGTTCACATCATGACATCAAGTTGCACCCCTTTGAAATAGATGATTCCCACAAAAAGAGTGGGAAATCAACAGCAGCAAGAAAGAAAAAAAAAAAAAACACATGAATGTTCGCACAATTGTGACATCAAGCTCCCATGTGTAAACATACAATTACGATGTGCCAACAGTACACTGGGCTGGCAGGATAGCCTGGATATATATATACACACACACACACACACACACACACACACACACACACACACACACACACACACACACACACACACACACACACACACAATTTCTATAAAGCTCATTCTAACCACTGACTCACTGATTCACATCAAAGTTCCGTACCTTCCGGGTGGCTGAAATTTGGCGTGCCGACGGACAGTGAAACCAATACACCAGGAAAATAATAATAATAATAATGATTAAAAAAATAAATCACAGAACTGTTGGAAAGTGTCCATAAATGAAAACATAAAAAAATAATTAATTTAAAAAACATGCAGGTGAGTGACCTGAGACAATTGGGAAGCATAGTAATTAGGTGTGCCGATGGATGTTGAAGCCGCTACACGAGGAAAAAATAAATAAATATTAATCACAGAGCCATCAGAAAGTGTCCATAAATGAAAATATAAATAAATGAAAAAAAAAACAAGTGCAGATGAGCGACCCAAGACAATTGGGAAGCACGGTTCGTTATTGCTTACAATGTGTAAACATACTCCGCTAGTATATATCATTTTAGGCCTTATCTCTCAAATATTGAGGAATCACTTTCACACCCAACTTGTCCACCAAGTTTCATCCAAATCCGTGCACAACTTTTTGAGATATTCTGCTCACAGACAGACAGACAGACAGGGGTGAAAACATCACCACCGTCCACCTTCGGTGGCGGAGGTAATTACACCAATGTTTTCTTGTCCTTGTACGTGTACAACAAGCAGCAAGCCTTTGAGTATAAGTATAATAAGTAAAAACATTTATGGAGAGCAGAAGTACTTAACGAAGTTATTAATAAAAGTTTATCACTTTTCCTGGAATGGTGGTAGCTGTAAAGACAGGAGTTTGAAAGTGAATTGGGCAAGCACGTGGAAATGGGAGGAATAGGATACAGGTGGCCTTTAGACAGGTAGAAATAAAACAATGGAAGTGTATTCACTGCCTGGGCTCTCTTGCCACCTTTTCGCAGCACCTTGTTCCTCTTTACCTTCGTTTGCAAAATAATAATAAGAGGAAAAAAAATCCTTTAATCTTTCGCTTCCCCTAAAAATTGCATGCACCCACATTGTTCTGGCAAATTAATATTTATTTGAATATAAATCAATAAATTATGTGCTTTTCATTTTCGAAGCCATGGCGGTATCGTCGGCACCATGAATTACAAGGAATCCTGGGATGCGATTGTGACAGGCCACGTAGCACTTCCTTTTCGTCGGAACCTCTTTCGATTTCCAGGCATCTTTCCTTTGCACGTGGTTTTTTTTTATTTTATTCTTGGTGTGGTGTTGCTGATAAGCAGCAATAACAAGGAACACACACACACACACACACACACACACACACACACACACACACACACACACACACACACACTTCTTTCACTGTTGGTCGAGTTCATCAGCCAGGAGAACAAAAGTACAAACTTAAAAAGGTTTTAAATAATGCCCTACTAATTGTGTAAAGATAATTACTCTCACCTTCTTTTGGGGGTCTGTGTGAGGTTTTTGCCCCTAATCTTTCACTAGCCGGTTGGCTCGGCCTGACGTTCGATTGAAGGTGGCAAGAAATTTGCAATTTGTCGAGGGTGCCAGCGATAACTTGCCCACTCTTCCAAAAGACACGGTTATGGGATTTTTTTTTTTAATGTCCACCAACAACCATTGCTGGCAGATGGGTCGTCCGGCATACATCCTTCTGATGGACGGCACTCTGCACGCGAATCGGCAGAGTGAGAGTTTGGACAGCTCAAAAGGTGAGTGCGCATACCTTTTGGCTATCCTACCATCCCCAGAATCATAAACATCCATCGACGAATACTAGCAGACAGGTCGCCAGCTTAATGTCCATCCTTTGGGTGGCACACGTTGTGATGCAATGCCCTGCTTTTTCAGCACACAATTCGACAATTTAGCATCAGGCCAAGAATCAAACCTGGACTTGAAAGCTCAACGGCAAGTATGGTATGTCAGCACTATCCTGTCGGATTGTTCTTGAAAGGCATGATGCTTTCTATTAAAGGACGGCGCACCAATCGAACATGCTGTACGGAGGCGAGCAAAGGAGTACGTGGCACTCAAGAGATATTGTAAGAAAATGAATCGTAGATAGAATGATAGGCAAGCACCGAGATGCCTTCTGGACTTCAGCAATTTCATTAGGGGCCGTACACAAAATACGTGACGGTTTGGGGATGGGGGAGGAGGTTGCCAGAGTGCCACCGGGAGGAGTCAGAGCCACAGTCACATGACCTCACCTTCATGGGCACAGCAATCTTGGATTTCTCTTCGAGATGACAGCACGTGTTAATTTCGAACGACCTTGCTTTCATTTGAATTTGTCAAAAAAAATTTTTTTGAAATGGCAGAGGTACCATCTAAATCATTGATTTGAGGCTACAAGAGGGCATTTTCTGTGCAAGAAGAAAGCAGGAAGTTCAAACAAGAAGTTTGTGAGGCTTTGGGGGAGCTGAACGGCAACACTCTCTCGCTGACACGAGCTTTTAAAAATAAATCCCTTGCAGTTGCCCCTTCCGCAGTCGGATGCCATCGATTAAAAAAAAAAAACAAAAAAAAAAACTTGTAGAGTGGAAGCTGATTGAAACTTCTTTTTGAAGAAGGCGACAGAGCTGTCATTCACGGAGTCACGTATTGTTTATGGTGGAGGTCAGGCGAAGTATCGAAGGTAAAAGAAGTCATAGAAGGCAGGTATTTTGTCTCAGGCCCCTTAAAACATCAGAGGAGCATCAAGCTGTTCAATACATAAAAGTCTAAAAGGTTTTTGAATAAACAATTATTGAGAGTCTCAATGGAAACGTTTTCAAAATTAATAAATCGATTCACACGTCACCGATGTCTACACACCTTTGTGCCATCCGTCGATGGTCCCTTTTGGCCATTAACTTGGGAGTTAGCACAGTCTTTCGGAGTCAAGGGCAAAGAGTCTCGTTTGCCTGGCATGGTAGGAGGACCGGCCGTCGGCCTCGAGAGAAGGCTCGGGGGTCCCGAGGATCCCTGGTCGTTTTTTCCAGACGTGGAGGAGGTCTCTCGAGAATTTTGACAGCAGTGGCTGATGCACTGGCCCATCGTAGGGTCAAAGAGAGCAGGGGACAGGTCGGGGGAATGGGGAAGGGGAAGAATGGGACGGGGGGGGGCGAAATGGTGGGGCTCAGATGTTCCGTTGCTATGGCGATGTTAACAGATCCATGCGGTTAGAGAGTCTGCAAACAGGTGGAGGCAAGGAGAGGGCAAGTGAGAAGAAAAATGCCGGCAACAACAAGAAGCACACGTTTTACTAGTGCGGAGCAGAGTTAAATATAAACGGATGTCAAAAACCAAGATGCATCGTTTTAGAATCGGGAAGGTCACCACCAGATCATCCTCAAGCTCCTCAAGGTAAGAACGCTCATTGCCAGGCCAAGGAAATGCGCTCAAAAGCTCAGTCACCGGCCCAGTCACCACAAGCGTGGACACGACGGTACGAGGAAGGTAGTAGGCCAGACGGCGACACAAAGCCTCTGCCCAGCCTCAGCCATCTGCTGCTGGTGACCCCCATGCACCCCCAACCCTCCTCCCCATTTCCAAAACAAACTCAATCAGGAGGATCATCAGGCTGTGAGCAAGAACATTCACCTCCGTCGTCACGACGTGTCAACGATACAACGAACCGTCACAAATCGATACGGAGCCACCCCAGAAAAGAGCCCAACCCGTCGGTGCCGGTCATTACCAAGGCCCACAGCCCATGGTAGGGCGCATGACGAAGCGAACCGCACAAACAGCGGGGTACGGTCCGCGTACCGGTCCAGACGTGGATTGCATCGCGGCCTTTGTCCGAGGAAGGAGGACGAGGGAAGGGTAAATAAAGACAAAACCGCGACGAAAGACAAAACAACGTCATGGACGTGTCGATGAAGCGACGGGGACCGGGATAACCGGCAAACCAGGAACTTCCGAGTTCGTTACACCGGGAAAACCAACCGGGACCAGCAGGCACGAAGCGACCGCTGCGTTCACACAAAAGCCCTGAAAGCTTCCGCGGTCCCTCCCATTGCACGCCGTGGACCCCCGATCGGCCCCTCGGCACCAAGACCATCCGATTCAACCCCTTAACCGGCTTAACGATCTCATTTCAATCCCTGAAACAGTTTAATAACTCATTTACTCAAACAAACCCCGTAAACACTTTCACTCGGTACATAAACCTATCGGTCTTCAACGTCACCATAAACCCTTTAAACATTCATCATCATCATCATCATCATCCCTCTGTCCCTCCCTCATTGGTCATGATCTAGATTTACCCACCCCGCTGCAGGCCCGTCATGATCCACCCCCCCCAACCCGTCATGATCCACCCCCCCAACCCGTCATGATCTATCACGCCACCCCCAACACATGTAGATATACCCCTCCCCAACCAGTCATGATCTACCACCTCCACCACTGGTCATGATCTACAACCCCCCAACCCGTCATGATCCACCACCTCCACCCCCCAACCCGTCATGATCTATCACGCCACCCCCAACACATGTAGATATACCCCTCCCCCAACCCGTCATGATCCACCACCCCCAACCCGTCATGATCCACCACCTCCACCCCCCCCAACCCGTCATGATCTATCACGCCACCCCCAACACATGTAGATATACCCCTCCCCCAACCAGTCATGATCTACCACCTCCACCACTGGTCATGATCTACAACCCCCCAACCCGTCATGATCCACCACCCCCAACCCGTCATGATCCACCACCTCCACCCCCCAACCCGTCATGATCTATCACGCCACCCCCAACACATGTAGATATACCCCTCCCCCAACCAGTCATGATCTACCACCTCCACCACTGGTCATGATCTACAACCCCCCAACCCGTCATGATCCACCACCCCCAACCCGTCATGATCCACCACCTCCACCCCGTCATGATCCACCACCTCCACCCCCCAAACCCGTCTTGATCTACCACGCCACCTCCTAACACATGTAGATATACCCCTCCCCCAACCAGTCATGATCTACCACCTCCACCACTGGTCATGATCTACAACCCCCCAACCCGTCATGATCCACCACCCCCAACCCGTCATGATCTACCACCTCCACCCCCCCAAACCCGTCTTGATCTACCACGCCACCCCTAACACATGTAGATATACCCCTCCCCCAACCAGTTATGATCTACCACCTCCACCACTGGTCATGATCTACAACCCTCCCAACCCGTCATGATCCACCCCCCAACCCGTCATGATCTACCACCTCCACCCCCCCCCAAACCCGTCTTGATCTACCACGCCACCCCCTAACACATGGAGATATACCCCTCCCCCAACCAGTCATGATCTACCAACCCCACCAACTGGTCATGATCTACAACCCCCTCCATCCCATCATGATCTACAACCCCCTCTATCCCATCATGATCTACAACCCACTCTATCCCATCATGATCTACAACCCCCTCCATCCCATCATGATCTACAACCCCCTCTATCCCATCATGATCTACAACCCCTCCATCCCATTATGATCTACAACCTCCTTCATCCCATCATGATCTGCCACCCCTCCATCCCATCATGATCTACAACTCCCTCCATCCCATCATGATCTACCAAGCACCACCCCCCCAACACATCTTGATCTATCATCTCCCCCCCAACCCAACACATCATGGTCTTCCATCCCCATTCTATCATGATCAACCTCCCCCCCACAACCCATCATGATCTGCATGAGTTACCACCCCTCCCCTCCCCGTCATGATTTTCCAACCCCCCACCCACCCCTTTATTATCAACCACCCCCAACCTGTCATGATTTACTAACCCCTGCTGAACCCTTAATTATCTACCACCCCCCCCTCTCGCCATAATCTGACACTACTCATCCTCCCTCCCCCTCGTCATGATCGACCCCCTCTCATCATATAGCCCATCCCCCGCCCTCAGTTTTCCATCCCTCTTGTCTGTCCCTTCGCGATCATCACACACGGTCCCTGTGGCTCGTGGTACAAAACCTTGTCGATGTCCATCCTTTTGACTCCTTGTTGTTCGTTGATCCGTATTTTGTCCTCTGCCTCGACATCCGGTCATGTTTCCTTCCTACTCCTCGTCATCATCCACCCCCTTTGTTCCTCCCTCATTAAACACCTCCCCCGCCCCCCCCCAAAAAAAATTATCCTCTCCTTCATTGATGTCCACACGTCCCTCCCATCATCACCCTCACCGCTACCCCTCAACGACCCCCCCCCCATCAACATTCACCAGACCCCTCCCGCAGTCCAGTTTGTTGTCCCGTGGACGAATAAAACAGAAGTCGGAACGTTCCTGTGAATGGCGTTTGACGTCTCGACGTGACACTGTAATTAACTAATCTAATGGTGTTCAATGAACAATCTCTCTCACCATCCGTATCAGGACATTTATAGGTCCGCGCTTTGCGTGAGGTAAAGCGATCCTCCATCAGGTACTACGGTCTTGGCCCTTCCTCACTCCGTCCACACGGACATTATACTTCGACACCATTCAAACTCTCTGTCACTGACCCTGCCTGATCGCCTCGAAATCCTCACGAACATCAACGGACCAGAGGAAAAAAGTACGGCAATCACGTCACAGACCACGTGACAATAACGGCGGTGTCCACGGTGGTGTAACCGGCGGTGTAACCGGCGGTGTAACCGGCGGTGTAACCGGCGGTGTAACCGGCGGTGTAACCGGCGGTGTAACCGGCGGTGTAACGGCTGCGTCGATTTCACGGATAATTTTATACAACATCATGTACAGTACGAGGTAAAATCGTCACGTTTTATTTCACTGGAAGGTGCGCACTTTATCAAAAACGTCAGATCCAGACGTTCCATGTGACGTCACCCACGTACAATCAAAATTACGTCATTACGGGCGTCGCAGCTTTGACGCCGGTGAAGGCCGTTTGGCTCGTGATTCCTTCGTCATATCCGCATTCCAGAACTTTCGTAACTGATTAAGGTATACGGTTAAAACCTCACCAGCTCAGGAACTTGGCCCGAGTACGGACACACGCGCAATTAATTAAAATACATCATCAGGGATCGAATACCTTTGATATCCTTGAAAGAAAGAAAACAAGCTCGAATGAGCGAAGATCCTCGTCCTCTTAATGATGACGTCATAAAAACGAATATGACGTCATTGTGATGTATCAGGTTTGCGATAAATTATCTGTGCTAATGCCCGGCTTGATTCCCGCAAACAAAATTCAAACAGCTTGCCTAGTTTCGGAGATAATGTTATAGGCGATTTCCATTAGCGGCGATATTATGACGTCAACTTTTTTTTCTGGGAAGAATTTCCAAAATCGGAGATGGTTACTGCCTGCGCGTGGGCTTTCTGCATATACATGGCAAGTTTCACGAAGATCCGATGAAAACTCTGGGTTGTGAAACAAAAAATGTCAAAAAATAGGAATGATGTCATAAAAATTGATATGACGTCATAGTGATGTATCATATGTGCGGTAATTCATCTCTGCTAATACCCTGTTCGATTCCCGCAAACAGAATTCAAAAAGCTTGTCTAGTTTGAGATAATTTTTAAGCGATTTCCATTAGCGGAGATATTTTGACGTCATAACTTTTATTTCGAGGAGGAACTTTCAAAATCGGAGATGGTTACTGTGTGCGCAGGGTATTTTTACATCTACATGCCAAGTTTCAGGAAGTTTCGATGAAAACTGTAGGCCGTGAAACAAAAAAGTCCACAAGAACAACAACGTGAGTGAGACTTGGAGATCCTCCACGAGGATCTAAAAAAAAAAGCGAAACCTATATCATAACGACTTATATTCCTGTAATGTTTACATCCCTCCACATGTGCAGAGTACTGCACCAGGTAATTGAAATGCTGTAATTAAAGTTTTATTCCCCCTCACTTCGGAATCGTACATTTATTTGTATGATATGTAAATAGGAGAGATTTTTGACCCCTCTTCCCCCTCCTCCCCCTCCCCTCAACATGAGGACCATCCGTCGTCCGACCGACGATCATTCGTCCATGTACTTTTGCATTGGCCGGTATTTCAAAAGCCGTTGAACATTTCGTTTTTCTATTGCAAATATCTATTCCTCATGACATGATCTCTCATTCTGATGAGATCACGGGTGTGATTGGCTGAATTATGTTGCCATGGAAACCATCCCAGTAACCGTCAGTCCGGGATCTTCCTTCCCATATAAATAAAGGGACCGGTGTTTGTGTGTTTGATTGTTTGTCGAGCTACTCATACAGTTTTGGGCTGATTACATCCAGACTTGCTACATTAAATCAGCATGACCCCAATTAATGTATCGGGGTGTTTTATCTTTGCAGGTAGTCTTGGGGGAGGGGGAGGATGCAAATTCTCCATGTAAATGTGTATTGTGTAGCGCTGCTCCTGGTGGGGGAGGGTATTACAAGTCTTTGCCGTCTCAGAGAGAGAGAGAGAGGGAGAGGAGAGGAGAGGAGAGAAAGAGAAAGAGAAAGAGAAAGAGAAAGAGAAAGAGAAAGAGAAAGAGAAAGAGAAAGAGAAAGAGAAAAAGAAAGAGAGAGAGAGAGAGAGAGAGAGAGAGAGAGAGAGAGAGAGAGAGAGAGAGAGAGAGAGAGAGAGAGAGAGAGAGAGAGAGAGAGAGAGAGAGAGAGAGAAGCCGGTAGGCGACATGGGTGGTCGCTATATAATTGCATATTAGTCATACAGTTTTTGACGGATCGGACTGAAATTTTTTGACAAAGAGGTTGATTATAGTGCGCATAAAAGCACGGAAGCCGATTTTTGATTTTCGATTTTTTTTTTAAAGGATTTTTCAAAAAATTCAAAGTCCCGTTGCTAGGCAACGGTAGCGTCCATAGCAATTGTGCTCAAAAGCATACAACTAGATCCTGGTATGAACCTACCAGTGAAGTTTCATCAAAATCGGTTGACTCCTCTGGCCTCCAGAGCTGTCCATTACAAACAAACAGACAGACGGAAAACCTGAGAATAATGGTAGTCTAGCGACCACCCAATAATTTAGATGGAAAAGAGAAGAATCACAAAGGGGGTTGAATCTTCCACACAAACACAATGCATTCTCTCTTTCCACTGATACGAGGGGGGAGGTAATTTAGCTACACAATATACCACAAACATAACTACACTAGGGCTCCCTTATGTGTTGGTATGTGCCCCCCAGGGTCTCCGAAAACCATCGCAGTATGTATATAGCTATCAAGTCAATCGGATGAAAAATTACGATTTATATGACCTTGACCTATTTACCTCAAAACAATAGGCTTCCAGCTTGTCACAACCTCTAGCATGTGGTTAAGTTTCGTGAACATCAGAGTGTAAATGCCACCTGTAGCCGATTTACATACAAACAAACAAACAGACAGACAGAATAACAGAGCTGACCAATCAATATACTTGCAAATCTTCGATTTCACAAGTAACAAACAGACACGGGTGGAAACATAACCTCCGTCCACTTTCGGTGGTGGAGGTAATGAGAATGAGGGAATCATTTGAAAGAGCAAGAAACTGAAATAAAAAAGGAAGGAACCATTGGAAAGGGGTTATGATAATGCGTCATGTTCATCCTGCCTGCCTTTCAAAGATAACCCGTGTTCTTGCGTCATAATATCTGCTGAATAAGCTCTATTTTCTTTTCATTAATGCGAGGTCAACAAAAATGGTATTTTATCCATGCTGCTCTCGATATAGCATTTTAAATTGGCATCCTTGGTTTATTCAGGCCTCTGTTTACATAATCGCCCTGTTCCACAAGGAAACCCTTCAGAGAGCATGGAAACATTGTATTTATTACTCAAAAATAATACAATAAAGAAAGAAATATATATATATATATATATATATATATATATATATATATATATATATATATATATATATATATATATATGCCACTAGAGAGTTCATAGAACACGTTAGGACATGCAGTGTCGAAGTTATTCTTCAATTGAAATAAAATAATGATTTTGAAGGTCGTTAAAAAAAATTCCGGAAGTTTAGCGCTGTTGAAGCAGTCTTTTCCACCAACTTATTTAACATATCCATGTACTGCAAAACTGGATGCACATGGAAGTGACAAGAAGGCAATTTGTGTTCTACTGTGTGAAACCTTATGTAATTCAATTTAAATAAAATAAAGATTGTAAAATTTATATTTAAAAATTAACTCCAGATATTTACTGCCATTTTACCACCGTTGACACGGTCTGTTACACTACTCTATCTAACAGTAACGTTGAATTAGTTCTCCATGCCTGTTGTATGTGTCCTTTATGACATCCTTGAAAACAGTAAGTTTCCTGTTCTCTCACTCCTCTTTGCGCATGTGCGATCGGGACGAATTCAAAGACAAAGTACTGTTAAACAACATCGTTTGTTTTCCGATTCATGGTCCGATTTGTGTTCAAAATATAACATTCAATTGAAATAGACTTGTTCCTCGATCATAAACTGACGTTTGTAGACGGACGGAGAGACAGACAGACTTGAACCAACTACTTAACCCCACGTTTCGCTTTTTGCATGCATGGGGTGAAAATTGTACATGGTAGATGAGTGCAATATAACATGCAAAATTATAATAAATTGTCTCTACAAAGTTGACAAGAAGACAGTTGCACATTGCATGCATTAACTCGTACATCCACTAAACATTGCTTCAGTACAATCAAAGATAACAAATAATTTACACACTCCATACGAACTGAGGCAAGATATACAATAAGTAATTTAACAGAAAGAATACCAAAATAAATAATGGCTAATGTAATCAATCATAAATTTGCACATAATAAGATTTCTTGACTGTTGCTCTACGTTCACCAAAGTTACTACGTTAAACTGCGATTGTAATTAATTAATAAAAAAAATATTTTTTTGACATTTTGGTTGTGTCTCTCGGAGAGTATTGCATCACATTTTGCCTATAATCTGGAAACCATTGGATAAACACTGGAGTTTTGGTACTTTGACTCGCAAATTTCAAATCTCAGTTATTTCACATTTGGGACATTGCATAACTTCAGGGCCTAATCGTAATGAGTATAAGATTGCCCTATAATTATCCTTAGTGCTCTCTTCTGAATAATTCCCTTCATCTCTGAAGATGATTTCATCTTCTGTTGAACAAGATTCAATGACAGTGATTGACAACATTATTGAGCATTGGCCTCAACATACTTGTTGTTTGTCTTTCTCATATTACTGCCTTTAAAAATGTTGGCCCTCAGCAGCTTTGCATGCAATTGTTTCGCTCACAGCAACTTTCCATGCAATTGTTTGGCCCTCAGCAACTTTCCATGCAATTGTTTGGCCCTCAGAAACTTTCCATGCAATTGTTTGGCCCGCAGCAACTTTCCTTGCAATTGTTTGGCTCTCAGCAGCTTTGCATGCAATTGTTTGGCCCTCAGCAACTTTCCATGCAATTGTTTGGCCCTCAGCAACTTTCCATGCAATTGTTTGGCCCTCAGAAACTTTCCATGCAATTGTTTGGCCCGCAGCAACTTTCCTTGCAATTGTTTGGCTCTCAGCAGCTTTGCATGCAACTGTTTGGCCCTCAGCAGCTTTGCATGCAATTATTTGACCCTCAGTGGCTTTACATGCAATTGTTTGGCTCTCAGAAGCTTTGCATGCAATTATTTTTCCCTCGGCAGCTTTGCATGCAATTATTTGGCCCTCAGCAGCTTTGCATGCTATTATTTGGCCCTCAGCAGCTTTGCATGCTATTATTTGGCCCTCAGCAGCTTTGCATGCAATTATTTGGCCCTCAGCAGCTTTGCATGCAATTATTTGGCCCTCAGCAGCTTTGCATGCAATTATTTGGCCCTCAGCAACTTTGCATGTAATTGTATGGCCCACAGCAACTTTACATGCAATTGTATGGTCCATAGCAACTTTGCATGCAATTGTATGGCCCACAGCAACTTTTCATGCAATTGTTTGGCCTCAGCAGCTTTGCATGCAATTGTTTGGCCCTCAGCAGCTTTGCATGCAATTGTTTGGCCCTCAGCAGCTTTGCATGCAATTATTTGGCCCTCCGCAGCTTTGCATGTAATTGTTTGGCTCTCAGAAGCTTTGCATGCAATTATTTGTCCCTCAGCAGCTTTGCATGCAATTGTATGGCTCTCAGTAGAATTCTGGTTTCTCATTGCATTGAATAATCATGGGCTGTATTTGAATGAGCATATCTTTGAACTCGACCAGCTTCTGTTTTTGGGTCTTGTTCAACCTGCCATATTTTGTTTCCTGCTCTACCCATATTCACAAGGTTAAATAAGGCATAAATTATCAACTATCATATCTCATTCTTATTACTGATTGATCAATCTTTTCTCACATCACTTATGACTGAATCATTTGCTTGAATTGAGCTGTCTCATCATTTCCACAAATTCCTCCACTTCATCAAACAAATCGTGTTTTCAATAAGCATGATAATCTCACCAAGTTCTCCACTGTTTTGACTTTTAATAATGTAGACCATCCCATGCCCTCTTTCCCTTTCAAATCCTCGGTCCGTTTTTGAAAACAGCCTTTTCCTCCCACTTCCATCTGATCAAAATACTTTCTCAGAATTTTTACGGCTTAGAGACGGGCAAAGAGAAGCCAAAAGAAAATAGAAGCACTGGAAAAATATTTGGGAAAGTTGTGTGAGCATGATACTTCATGTCTGCGATGATGCTTACCCAATCATACCAGTGGAAGCTTACAGATCCTTTCAGTCAAGCCAGAAGTACAAGTACTGTACACTGTCACTTTGCCTGGGAAATGTTAAATTTGAGCAGTCATTCATTATACCATCTCGGGAAAGAAAGCATCGTGTCTTCTGAGTGAAGTGTTTTAGCTGGGTGTGCAACATTGCGGGGAATACATTGTCTTTTTAAGTGGTTTTTTGTATATTTTTGAAGTGTTCGTCTTGTCTTTATTTGGCTTTTGTCTTTTTTTCTCACAAACCATTTGAGAGCTTCCAGAGCAATATCTGATATGATGCAGAACTGTCCAAGTGTGTAGTTTGTGTAGGCGTGAACTGGAATGGCGTGGGTAGTGAGTGTTTGCACCGAGTTTCACCTGCAATGAGGATTACCGTGGAGGTCATTCTTACGACAGAAAACGTGGGTGCAAAGAGCCCACCGAAATGTGGCTGTCCCATTGGAAAATCTGAAGGCCTAAACGTATTTCCTTCGAATGAAGAGTAATTGTTTACTTTCTCAAACCAGCTGAGAAAACACCCAACAGGAGGAATGGGAGGACAACCTTAACCTCAGAAGAAACTGAATACATTCCACTAACTGTGCTGTACTAATACTGTACTAGATAAGGATAATTCCCTCTCTGTAGTTTCACAGAATCACCAGCAGTAAAGGGTCTCAGAGATGATAATATAATTATTTAAGGTGAAAACAAATGATTTTGGTTGCGGCGAGCCATTTTGAAAGAATGTCACACAACTATTATTATTTAGTGCAGTGATCTTCACTATTTCTAAGAAGGGGGGCCACTTTTGCCAATAATACGTCAGTGCAGTGTGAGCCGCCACACCACCTGCAGGACTCCAAAATGGCTGCTGTTAGGCTCCGAATCCTCGATCCACGTACTACGTGGATCGTACCGCCTCCACGTACTATTTTTTTTCGTTGTGGTTACTGGGCTGCAAGCATTATTGTTTGCATTCTGCCATCTACTGATTTAGTGATGTTACTTTTACTCTTCGAATTTGGAACACTCATTTGAAACCATTGGGTCAATTTGATAGCATTTATGGTGGATTATGATGGGGGTGTTTTCACATTATGTATTCTCTCGGATGTATGTCAGGGGCCGCACTTTAGGCTACCAGGGGATCGCCAGTGGCTCGCGTGCCGCACAATGAAGAACAGGGATTAAGTGAATATATTGTCGCGTCTGAGGGTCCGTTAATACAGTCTGCTCCAAGCCGGATGGTTTAAAACCAACCACGGATTCCCAAAACGGTGTTTATCATTACTGCGCTCACTAAACTGAGATTCTTCAAGCATTACCCAAATGAGGCCGAACTTGGTGGCACAATACGCAGGAAGCAAGAGATAGGAAAACGTTCCTTTACAACTAAAATGGGGTTCATTTACAATGAAATATGAGGATAAGGGTCGACGAGACAATAAACTTGTATGGCGTAGATCTGGCAGCCAACAGACACATGCAGGGATGAGGGAAACGCAAAGATATATACAATGAAAATAAATAAAACACTAAAGCCTAACCCAACTATGGCACCGCTAGTATAAGTACCGGAATCACATGAAACAACGGGGCAGCCAAGGATTTGTGGCTGGTATAAAGCTGGTGGATGTGCAAGCTCGGCACTGGTTGTGGCTGCAGTGTAATGATGGTTGTGGCTGTAGTGCAGTTCAGGGTGTGGAGGTGAGGTGTGAATGCAATCTAAGGCAATGTTGTCCCAACTCTCCTCACAGCTTCAAACTGCACTCCAACAGAGGTCGAGCTGAAAAGAACTGAACCCAAACTACACTGGATAGAACTGGACAGAACTCAAAACAGAACAGAACTGCACACTGCAGAACTGAACTCCAACTGTCTGGACAGAACTGCCACTAAAATGGAACTGAACTGAACGAGAACAAAACAAAACTCCAACTGCACTCAACTCCCACAGAACTTAACTGCCACACTCAGGCGCAATGACGGCCCTGGTAAACTTTGGCACCGCCCTTTGGGGCGGTGCATCCCCCTCATTGGCTGTCCGCTCCTGTGGTTGTCCCATCTTCTGGGCCCCATGGGGCGGTCCCAATAAAAAGTCTAACGTCCTTATTCGGGGCTCTGCAGCCAATCTTGCTGCCATGACCTGCGGTCCACTGGTCAAACTGTTCATGCCGTATTCTTTTAAAGGGCAATGCGCTTTCCACTGTCAAAGTCCTCACTCAGATGTGCCTGAAAACAGGAACTTTTTAAACATACAATCTTTGCTATACTGTCCATGAATTTGTTACGCTGCCTCCTCAGCGTCACGTTTAACAAGACGACTTACTCTGATATTTTCCTTATTCACAAGAATAACAAGAAAAATAGCAATTAGAGATTGCAAACCTTTGCCAGGACTTCTTTTGAGTGGTGGATTTTTTAAAAATAGATTTTCAGGTAAATCCAATATGGCTGCAAACCATGTGACCAATGACATCATGTGTGTGAACCTTTTGTTCCTCATGGACAGGCAGTCATACTTGCAAAGTTTTGCCACAATCTGTTCAACTACTTCATGGAAGAGTTTTGGAGGTTAAAAAAAACAATTATGGCTGCCGAATCACGTGACAGATGACATCATGAAAATTTTGGTTAGGGTGCCGGCGATAGCCCTTGGCAAAAGAGACCGTGAGATCTTAAACACCCACAGACTAGGACTAGCAGATTGTCACTGTTGAACGTCCACGCGAGGGACGGTGCACTTTTGTGATGCAATGTCCTGCATGTGAAGCATCAATTCGTCTGTCATTGTGTCAAAAATCGGAACCAGACTAGACAGATCAAAGACGGTTCAAACAATTAAGGAGCTTCTCCTTTCCCACGTATCTCCTTCGCAGTAAATATCTTATTTGTTTCTACACTGTATTACCAGACAAGGCCAGACCTATCTGAATGACAGCACCAGAGAACCAATAAATGGACAACTCCAAGTGAACCACCAAGTCTAATCTTACCAGGAGTTGTCAAAATCAAAACCCAGTGGAGCATGTTGAAAATCCCCTTCTCCAACCACGGTGGGAACTCTCCAATGAGCGCTTGACCTCCTGTAACTAAGAACCTGCATGAGAAACTAGTCACTATGCCTGAAGCTGGTTTAATGCTTAGATTGGTGGGCTTGGGGTCCTTGGGTCCTGAGTTCAAATCCTGCTTGCTGTTGAATTAATACCTGGTGGGGTTGACTCTGCCTGTCATCCTTCTGAGGTCGGCAAAATGAGTGCCAGCTTGTTGAGATCCTGTGTCGGAGTGGCGACCCGTCCAGGATTGTGCCCAATACCCCAGGAGACTGCTTATGCAGCACTAACGCTCTGCACAGAGTATGTTCCCAACGGATGGAACCATTCACTCCAAAAAATGTCGGGTACAAGCTCCCAATAATTGTACCATAAAACAAACAGTATAACAGAGTTTTAAAGGAAAAACAATTCCCTGTGCACATGTTCTTTATTCTAGCGAATCCAAATATTTTAAGTGAATTAATTGCTTTTAATAAGTGCCATATTAAATGTACATAGTAGAAACTACTGCGATTAAGCATTACATAAAGTTAATGAAAAGTCAAATTTCATAAACTAGTACACCCACTCTACACGGGAGCGGCACAAAGGGTCATGCTATTATCCTCTCTTGGGTGTATGGATGACAGTCGATCGAGGGTCAGGTTCTAGTCCGTGGGGGGATGCGATAACCATATAATGCCTCATTATTTCCAAATTTCTTTCAGTTCAGTGTTAAACAGCAGTAGCGACGGTTTAAAAATGTAATCATACGTGTTTGAAGCTTATAATTTTTTCTGTTTTTTTTTTTTAACGTCCGGTAGGTGTGCCCCACAAAATTCCATGATAAGCTATTTATACACGTTAACATGGCCTTTGTCCAAGGGAAAAAAAACCTTGGGGAGAGAAGATATTATTAGTGTTAACATTGTTTTGTAATCACATTAATATTATGCTGTTATGACCTCTGCCACATAGTGGGACGGAGGTTATGTTTTCACTTCTTTCTGTCTGTTTGTTTGATTGTTTTGTTTGTGTGCAGGATATCTCAAGAAGTTGTGGACAGATTCAAATGAAATTTGGCGGGCATGTTGGGTATGTGACAAAAATGATTTGATTCGATTTTGGCGAAGATCCGAATACAGATCTGAATACTAGAATTTACCAGAGAGTTGGTGTCAAAGCCACCCAATGCTCGCCTGTTTATATATTTATCGTTTTTAAAAGACTTGTCCAATAATATTCTTTATAAAGCATTGCAGTGAATTCTGATCCAAATAATTTTAAAGCAATATATGTATTTGTATATTGTAATCAGTAAAAAATAGTGTGGTAGATAAAAGCATGAGAAAGGAAAAAAACTAACGTTGATGTGCTACAAAAAGTTAAGTTAAAAACAGGTCAATAATTTAAAAAAATTGAATTTTTTTTAATTTCAACTTCACTACATCAATAGTATACACCAAAGGAACCTCCATGCCAAATATCAGCATCCTAGTACACATATTAAATGAATGGCAAGCTTCTAAATAACTTGCACCAAAAACTTTAACGTTGATGTGCTTCAAAAAAGTTAAGTTCAAAACAGGTCAAAAATTTAAAACATTTGAAATTATTTTTTATTTCAACTTCACATCAATAATATACCCCAAAGGAACCTCTATACCAAATATCAGCATCCTAGTACACATATTAAATGAATGGCAAGCTTCTAAATAACTTGCAACAAAAACTTTAACATTGATGTGCTACAAAAAGGTTAAGTTTAAAACATTTGAAATTATTTTTTTATTTCAACTTCACTACATCAATAGTTTTCCCCCCAAAGGAACCTCCATGCCAAATATCAACATCCTAGTACACATATTAAATGAATGGCAAGCTTCTAAATAACTTGCACCAAAAACTTTAACGTTGATGTGCTACAAAAAAGTTAAGTTCAAAACAGGACAAAAATTTAAAACATTTGAAATTATTTTTTTATTTCAACTTCACTACACCAATAGTATACCCCCAAAGGAACCTCCATGCCAAATATCAGCATCCTAGTACACATATTAAATGAATGGCAAGCTTCTAAATAACTTGCACCAAAAACTTTGACATTTTCACGCTCATGCTGATGCTTACGCTCACGCTTGGGGTATCACTATAGCTCTCTGTTCTTTGAACAGGCGAGCTAAAAACTGATTCTTCACCATTAAGAGATGGAGCTAAAAACGATATATATATATATATATATATATATATATATATATATATATATATATATATATATATATATATATATATATATATATATATATATATATATATATATATATATATATATATATATATATAGCACGGTATCTCAAAGGTGAACAGATTACGACAAAACTTGGTGCACGAGTTGGTTAGATGACAAGAACGAGCCAATTAGATTTTGGTTCAAGTCAGCAGATCCGGCCTATCAGTGGGATTAGAAAAGGTAAACTGTTCGTCCTGGTGGAGGTTTGTGCTTTTCCGAGTGCCCATTCTAGTTACCTTTATTATTCTAAGCGACCTTGGATTTTTCCCCAGTGTTTTACCGCCATTCCATGTTTTACCGCCATTTTCCCCAGTGTCGATTTCACCACCCATTCTAACACGTTACATTAGTTCTTCGTGCCTGTTGTTTGTGTCCTTTATAACTTCTTTAAAACAGTAAGTTCCCTCTTTTGAAAGATTTTAATTTTGTTTGACTGCCAGAACAGGAAGACCGAGTTTTCAAAAAATTTATCTCACTCCTTTCTGCGCATGTGCGACCAGGACAAATTCAGACAAAGTACGGTAAAACTACAGGTTAGTTTTCCGATTCATGTTCAAAATATAAAATTTTATTGAAATAAGTTGTTTCTAGATCATAAACTGATATTTGCAGATGGACGGAGAGACGGACAGTCGGACAGGCATGAACCAATTGCTTCACTCCTCTTTTCACTTCGCGTGCGTGGGGGTAATAAACTGAAAAATATTGATCGGGACAATATGAGAGGAACAACAGGGCTGAGGAATGCTCAACCGAGAGGAATGCTCACTCATCTCTGAGCTGTCTAACTTGGGATGGAATCCCTACCCAGCTATAAACCGCCATTCTGGTGTTTTGCAAGTAAGACGAGGCATCAATGTGTGTGCCATCCCACGGATGGAGTTAATCAGGAGTCCCGTCTGTCAACATTACTTGGTGGACGTTAAAGATCCCAAGGTATCCTCCGAGAAGAGTAGGAGAGCTATTGCCGGCACCCTCAACAAATTCGAAATTCCTGCCCTACCTCACTTGAACTTCAGGATTAGCCAACCGGTTCTTCTTCCTCAATCAACAATCAATCATCATCATCATCATCATCATCATCATCATCATCATCATCATCATCATGTAAAGGAGTCCTGTTAAATCTTCCGACAATATTCCACCGATAGGGTTGGTATTTGTCACAACTACTTGAACACAACTTGAACATAATGTATTGCGAGGTGTTGAGAATCTTTGTTGGGTAGTCATGGTAACACATGGTGAGAGGAGGACCAGTGTTTGTTCAACCTGCTCTTAAATATTTGAACTCCAGTTGCATGATACATCGTTAGAACAAATCGGGTGCTCGGAATCCGTGTCGAGCCTTTCATGATCCTGAAGACTTCAATCAAGTCTTCTCGTAATTGTCGCCCTTTGGTGAATTTTTAGATCCTCGTGGAGGATCTCTAAGTCTTACTCACGTTGTTGTTCTTCATCTTCTTCTTGTGGACTTTTTTGTTTCACAGCCTACAGTTTTCATCGAAACTTCCTGAAACTTGCCATGTATATGTAAAAATACCCTGCGCAGACAGTAACCATCTCCGATTTTGAAAATTCCTCCGAGAAAAAAAAAAGTTATGACGTCAAAATATCTCCGCTCATGGAAATCGCCTAAAAAAATTATCTCCGAAACTAGGCAAGCTTTTTGAATTCTGTTTGCGGGAATCGAACGGGGCATTAGCAGAGATGAATTACCGCTCATATACATCACTATGACGTCATATCAATTTTTATGACGTCATTCCTATTTTTTGACATTTTTTGTTTAACAACCCAGAGTTTTCATCGGATCTTCGTGAAACTTGCCGTGTATATGCAGAAAGCCCACGCACAGGCAGTCACCATCTCCGATTTTGAAAATTCTTCCTCGAAAAAAAAGTTGACGTCATAATATCGCCGCTAATGGAAATCGCCAAGACCATTATCTCCGAAACTAGGCAAGCTGTTTGAATTTTGTTTGCGGGATTCAAGCCGGGCATTAGCACAGATAATTTATCGCAAACCTGATACATCACAATGACGTCATATTCGTTTTTATGACGTCATCATTAAGAGGACGAGGATCTTAGGTCATTTGAGCTTGTTTTGAACTACTTCATAACTGGATCATGAAAGACTTGGGCCAAGCTTCCGCAAGAACGTGGGAATAATTGTGACCGTCAAAGAAAGAAGAAGAAGAAGAAACCTGCATCGGCCTTTCAAACGCGCCGACCATGAACTACAATTTCGAGGATAAACGAACGTTTACTTCCATCGTCTTTTAACGCGTTGAAAATAACTTTCCTTATTTTATTTCCTCTCCTTAAATTTAAAACACTTTAGGTACAGACGTGCAGTGCTTGCATTGCGTGAAACGAGTAACGCTATAGGCGGTGTATGTGCTTTCGCTGTTGGATAATCAGCTTGCATTGCATACGCGCAGTTGCACTTTTAAGGATGAACCGAGTTGCCGAAGAACGTGTGAAGTGAAGATAATTTTACGAGTAATAAAGGAAAAACAAATTCATCTCGGAAGGGGATAGGGATGACGTCATTACAGCTGGTCGGCGAGAGAGCACGACGTGTGGACGGAGATGTTTGTACTTGTGGCGATGACGGACACCGTCCGAATCCCCCCGTGGAACTTCGAGCGGATATTGGACGATGCCGTGGTGGAGGAACTGAACAAGAAACTCGCCAACAAGGTCCGAGTACACGGGGAGGGACGGAGTTTGGCTCGTGCAGAGCCCGGCGGTGTGACGTGTCCACGTGGTGTCCCCTCGATGTGTGAGGGTATTTGGGGGAGAGGGGCACAGGGACACAGGGTAACGGGACACAGGGACACAGGGGCACAGGGACACGGGGCACAGGACACGGGGCACAGGGACACGGGGACACAGGGACACAGGGACACGGGGACACAGGGACACGGGGACACAGGGGAACCGGGACACGGGACACGGGACACAGGGACACAGGGTAACGGGACACAGGGACACATGGGCACAGGGACACGGGACACAGGGACACAGGGTAACGGGACACAGGGACACATGGACACAGGGACACGGGACACATGGGCACAGGGACACGGGACACGGGACACGGGACACAGGGGCACAGGGTAACGGGACACAGGGACACGGGACACAGGGACACATTGACACAGGGACACGGGACACAGGGACACGGGGACACAGGGGCACAGGGTAACGGGACACGGGACACAGGGACACGGGACACAGGGACACATTGACACAGGGACACGGGACACGGGACACAGGGACACAGGGGAACAGGGACACGGGACACAGGGGCACAGAGCGCCTCGTTAATACCATTCGAAGCTCGTACCAATCGCAATCCGACTGTGTTCGATACATTTTTAACAATGAGCAATGACCCTTTGAAAGAGACCTGGGACTTGGTTAAACGGGCTGCTTCGTCCACAAATCATGTTAAGGGTGGAAAACATTACTACTACTACTACTACTAGTACTCTTAAAACGACCACAAGTACTCTTGAAACTACCACTAGTACTATTGTGACTACTACTACTACTACTAGTAGTACTCTTGTGACTACTACGAGTACTCTTAAAACTACCACTAGTACTCTTGTGACTACTACTACAACTGGTACTCTTACTACTGCTGCTGCTACTACTACTACTGGTACTCTTACTACTGCTGCTGCTACTACTACAACTGGTACTCTTACTACTGCTGCTGCTACTACTACTACTGGTACTCTTACTACTGCTGCTGCTACTACTACTACTGGTACTCTTACTACTGCTGCTGCTACTACTACAACTGGTACTCTTACTACTGCTGCTGCTACTACTACTACTGGTACTCTTACTACTGCTGCTGCTACTACTACTACTGGTACTCTTACTACTGCTACTACCGGTACTTTTATGACTGCTACTTCAAGTACTCTTACTACTGCTACTACTGGTACTCTTATACTGCTACTGCTAGTACTCTTACTACTGCTACTACCGGTACTTTTATGACTGCTACAAGTACTCTTACTACTGATACGACAAGTACTCTTACAACTGCTACAACGAGTATTCTTACAACTGCTACTACTAGTACGCTTACCACTGCTACAACGACTATCATACTCAGTACTGCTACTACGACTATCGTACTCTTACTACTGCCACTACTAATACTCTTACAACTGCAACTTCGAGTACTCTTACAACTGCTACTACCAGTGAAATGAGAGCGAGAGATGAACCTTCAGAGTTTAGGCTTTATTCCATTTGATTGGAGCCGCTTCTGTGGGCACACCGGGGAATACAGGTTCAGCTAGGAGTACATAAGCAGTAACGTATACATGTGCAGTTAACCATTGCAGAATAAATCCGCGTAAGCACGGAGTTCGATATAATCTCCATTCTCACCAGTCAATGAGCACCTTCAGTTAACGAGCATCAAGTGAACAGCCGATGTAAATGGCAATGCCCCGGGGACAATCACTCGTGCCGCAGAGACCTCCCCTTATACGCGAGACGCACAACATGTGATCCCGCGTCATGTCCCTCAATTCACCTCAATTCACCACATTCTCCTCACCTTTAAAATGCAACTAGGGGCCCATCTTACACACCATGATTGCTTTAGCACTATAGGAGTATACATTTCAAGCAACGCGGACTAATAGGTCTACAAAAGCATACATGCCAAGCAGTGATTATTTTGAGTTGTAGGAGCATGGAAATGTGCATCGATATATGATATAATGAGCATATAGGAGCATGAGCAGCGAGAATGCCGATAATCCCCTTTACAGATTGAGTCGTCGAGGGGGCCTTATTCGTCGACCTCTCCGGGAGTAAACGGCAGTTTCACTTGAGGGAGACTCCCGATCCTCTTGGTGAGCCTCGACTTGTGCCGGGGATGACTCCTCGATCGCTCTCGGGTGGAACGCGGCAGTCGTGCCGCCCCGGCGGAGTTCCTGGGGGAAAAGACAGAAGGAGAAGTGCCAGAAGGTGGTGTACCTGCGGGAGGAGTAGCTGAGGGAGCCAGATGGCGAACCGACACAGTGGTCTCCCTGCCATCCGGGAGCCTGACATGAGCATACTCTGGATTAGTGTCACGAGTTCGACCCTCCACCAGCGGTTCATACTTGCTTTGTCGTACCGGGCGTTTCATGAACACTGTTCCGGGATGGGTCAGCCAGTTGGGCACCGTTTGACCGTCAACATAACGTCGTTGGTGAGTAAACATACGTTCGTGAGGAGTGGCATTTGTGGACGTGCAGAGCAAAGAGCGTATGGAATTCAGAGCGTCGAGAAGGGTAACCTCCCACCGCTCGGGGCCCAGTCCTCTCGATTTCAGCGCCAGAGTTACGGCTTTCCAAATAACTCCATTATACCGTTCCACCTGCCCGTTTCCCTGTGGGTTGTAACCCGTCGTTCGACTAGTTGCTATGCCGAGCTCTAGTAGGAATTGTTTTAGCCCGGCCGACATGAAACACGGCCCTCTGTCTGAATGTATGTACGAAGGTTTCCCAAACATAGCGAAGAGGTCAGAGAGACATTTCACGACAGTGCCCGAGGTCATATCCGAGCACGGAAATGCGAAAGGGAACCTTGAATATTCATCAACAACGGTGAATATGTATCTGTTGTCTGTTTCGGTCGGCAGGGGCCCTTTGAAGTCGATGTTTAGTCTCTCGAAGGGGGAAGTGGCCTTGATCAGTCTGCCAGATGCCGCGCCATAGAATCTGGGTTTTAGTTCAGCACAAACAGGGCATGAAGCATTCATTTGTTTAATATCTTCAACAGAATAGGGAAGATTTTGTCTGCATTTAAATGTGCCATTCTGGTTACCCCTGGGTGGCACAGAGACACATGGAGGTCTTGCAAAGCCTGACTGATTGTTGCCGAACTGTAGACCCGGGAGAAGGTATCTGCAGCAGGGTTTTCTTTCCCGGGCCGGTAAACAATGTCGTAACTGTAGCAAGCTAGGTCGATCCGCCATCTCATAATTTTTTCATTCTTAATTTTCCCGTTATTTTTCCCATCAAACATGAATGCCACGGATCGTTGGTCCGTAACGAGCGTGAAGTGGTTTCCCAGTAAATAATGTCTCCATTTCCGCAGCGCTTCAACGATGGCGTACGCTTCCTTCTCTATCGCTGAGTGTCTCTGTTCGCTTCTAGAGAGAGTTCTCGAGAATAACGCGACGGGTCTCCCAGACTGATTAAGTGTAGCAGCTATGGCGTGATTTGAAGCATCGGTCTCCACCACGAAGGGCACCGAGCTGTCGATCGATAAAACCACGGACTTACTGATATCATCCTTGAGGTTGTGGAAAGCTCTTACAACAGCGGCATCTGGTGGAAAGTTTTTGCAATGCACTAGGGGATGTATTTTCTCGGAGTATTGCGAAATCCATCTCGCATAGTAAGCGAACATCCCGATCACCCGGCGCATAGTCTGCAGGTCCTGAGGTGGTGGAAGCTCACGGAGCGGGCGCAATCGTTCAGGATCAGGCTTAATTGTGCCGTCGGCTATTGTGTAGCCGAGAAGGTCAATTGACCTTGCCGAGAATACGCATTTCTCGTAGTTGAGAGTCAGATTATATTTTCTAGCAATGCCCAAGAATCTGTCCAGATTCATATCATGTTCCCCCTGATCCCTACCGCACACTGTGACATTGTCCACGTAAACAAAAGTGTCTTTGAGGTTTTCATCTGAGATGATGTCGTCCATAACCCGTTGGAAGCAAGCTACCCCATTCGTGACACCGAAAGGTATTCTCCTGAATTGGTAGAGGCGCCTCCCTGCCTGGAATGCAGTGTAAGGTTTGTCTTCCTCTCGGATGGGAATTTGATGATAGGCGCTTCGCAAGTCGATGGTACTGAATACCTTATAATTGGCCACGCGTTCGACCATCTCGTCTATGCGCGGCAGGGGGTAGGCGTCGAGTTGGGTGAAGCGATTGACCGTTTGGGAATAATCGACAACCATTCGTTTCGTATGGTTCTGACTGCTGGTTACTAACACCTGTGCGCGCCATGGCGAATCGCTCGGTTCTATAATTCCCCTTCCAGTAATCGCTGGTTTCCGAAGTGATGAAATTCATGTCAGCAGTGGTATATCGCCGCGATTTGATCGCTATCGGTTTGCAGACTGGCGACAAGTTAGCGAACAGCTGGGGGATGTCACCTCCGCGGTGGTCAACGCATTTAAAATTAGACGAGGCTTGCTTCTCCAAAGGGTATTTCACGCCGTGTGCTGCTTGAGGACATTATGACCCAGAATTACGTCTGCGCACAAATCACGAAGCACCAGTACCTTTACATCCCGATGCGTGTACCCTTTTACGTCCAATTCAACATTGCAGTACCCTCGTACGCGGGATTGTAGTGAGGTGGCGGCCATGCATACCGTATTGTCAGTCGGGTGGATTACCCATTTCCTGCCCTTCACTAGCGAGCTGTTGACGAAACTTTCAGAGCTACCGGTATCAATCAGTGCCTCAGCCATATGCCCGTTAATTCGTACGTTGATGATAGCCTTGGATAGATTCCCCGGGGAGGCTGCAGTCAATTTATTCTGCGAGTAGAGAGCCGCAGAAGTGGGTTTATTTCTCCTTAGAGTAGATTTACATACCCTGGCATAATGCCCTTTCTTGTCGCAATTCATGCATGTGGCATCTCTGGCGGCGAATTTTTGACGAGGATGCCTTTTGTACCCACAAAAGAAGCATTTACCAACCGGAGCAGTTGCTGAGGAGTTTGACGTGGCCTGGGTATCCGGCTCCTCGGGTGTTTCTCCATCCCCTATGTCTGGCTGTGTCTGTGCCAGTGGGGTTCCTTGAGTTCACACCGTAGCAGCGTTCATTAGCAGCATCGGTGTCCCAAATGACTCAGATTGCTGCTGAGCCGTATCCATCGCTCGTGCCTGATCGACTACCTTGTCAAGAGTGGGTTGCGCTTTCTAGTAAGCGCTGCCGTATGTGGGCTGATCTGAGTCCTTGGATGAATGCCTCCCGTGTGGCTTCCTTTCGGTGTTCCTCGGCGCTACGGCCCCGGAAGCTGCCGTCTTTCCCAGCTGATTCAGAGCTTGCAGGAACTGATCGATTGTCTCCCGGCTGCTTGCTTGCGTGTGTTGAGAAGATGTCGTATGTATACCTCGTTCTTGGGCTTCACGTAGAGCGCTTGCAGCACCTCGATCGCTGCTTCGTAAGTGTCGCACTCCGAGAAGAGCCTGTACACGCTGGGCGAGACATGATTCACGAGGGCGGCAAATTTGTCAGCTCTCCTCGATGATGGTCAGATAGTGTGAGAAGGAGCAGAACCAATGCGACCATTTCATTTCTGCGTCAGTCGCGTTTGGGTCTGCGTCGAACCTCTCTGGTTTGTAGATCTTGTCCATCTTTGGTTGAGAGAGCCGAGAAAATCAAATGGAATAAATTGAAATGAGAGCGAGAGATGAACCTTCAGAGTTTAGGCTTTATTCCATTTGATTGGAGCCGCTTCTACGGGCACACCGGGGAATACAGGTTCAGCTAGGAGTACATAAGCAGTAACGTATACATGTGCAATTAATCATTGCAGAATAAATTCGCGTAAGCCCGGAGTTCGATATAATCTCCATTCTCACCAGTCAATGAGCACCTTCAGTTAACGAGCATCAAGTGAACAGCCGATGTAAATGGCAATGCCCCGGGGACAACCACTCGTGCCGCAGAGACCTCCCCTTATACGCGAGACACACAACATGTGATCCCGCGTCATGTCCCTCAATTCACCTCAATTCACCACAACCAGTACGCTTACCACTGCTACGAAGACTATCATACTCAGTACTGCTACTACGACTATCATACTAGTACTACTGCTACGACTAGTATTCTTACAACTGCTACTACTAATACTCTTACAACTGCTACTACTAGTACGCTTACAACTGCTATTACCAGTATGCTTACCACTGCTACAACGACTATCGTACTCAGTACTGCTACTACGACTATCGTACTAGTACTACTGCTACGACTAGTATTCTTACTACTGCCACTACTAATACTCTTACAACTGCAACTTCGAGTACTCTTACAACTGCTACTACTAGTACGCTTTCCACTGCTACGACGACTATCGCACTCTTACTACTGCAAGTATTCTTACAACTGCTACTACTAATACTCTTACAACTGCTACTACTAGTACGCTTACAACTGCTACTACTAATACTCTTACAACTGCTACTACGAGTACGCTTACCACTGCTACGACGACTATCGTACTCTTACTACTGCTACTTCTAGTACTCTTATAACTGCTACTACTAGTACGCTTACCACTGCTACTATCACTAATAATACTCTCAGTGCTACTACTAGTACTGTTATTACTGCTACTACTACTCTTGCAACTACTAGTACTATTACTACTGCTGGTACCACTACTACTGGTACAATGATGAGTAGCTAGTACGACCAAGAAATCTGAATACTACGACAACTACTCCACTTGAACAGCCCCAAGTAGCCCCACCTTTTGTGGGATCACCTGGTGACATTTTTTTGACACAAAGTCTTTCACGAATTGCCTGGGCAAGTCTGACATTCTACTGAAGCTCAGTTGTTCTCTCTTCAGAGATTAGGGGAGTCATCGCCAGCTACTCACTGTTGAAACACATCTGTTTTACATCCATCAACTAATGCTAGCAGGCAGGATGCCCAGTTTGATATCCATCCGAAGAACAGCATACTTTGTGATACGTCACCCTGCTTACGAAGCACCGATCCGACAATTTAAAGACTGGTCAAGAATCAAATCCAGACTACCTCTCCACACCGTCTTGTTGGACTATGTAAACCATCACATTGTATAATCTTGCAAACTCTCTGCCTTTAGGTTGGTTCTACATGTTGAGTGAGTTTACTGTACTTGGCAAGTAAATAATTACTTACTTACAAAGTATACTTGTGTGCCATCGCAAATCCCCACGCTTCACACCTGCTCTTAAATACACCTACTAAGTTGAAAGATGGTAAAAAGTTCCACCAGGGGCCCATTATCAAATTTTGAATTTATATTTTTAACCGCTGTAGTCTCTTCAATATTTGGTATGTCCATCCGTCCGTCTGTCAAAAAAACAATAAAGCGGTGCAGACGCTGAATTGGCACAAGGGGGAGCTCTCGCATCATGAGAAGGAAATCAAATGGCAAACTGTGCTGCTTCCTTCGGACACGGGTGAGATTGTTTATGTTTTTTTGTTTGTTTGTTTTGCCTCCTCGTTTTGACCCCTATGATGAAATCTCCATCCCATTTTAAAATGTGCCCATAATTGCATGTCTTGGTATTTGACCTTTTGACCTTACCCGGGGGGGGGGGGGGCAAAATGACTGCTCTCGCACATTTGTGCCATGTGGTGATCACAACTGCCAAGTTTGGTGAATTTCTACAAAACCGTTTAGGAGGAGATAGCGTGATGGACGGACAGACAGATAGACAGACAGACAGACGGAGCCGCTTACGATACCACCCCCCCCCCCCCATTTTAAAAAAAGAACCCATGGGGATAAAACTAACTAGAAAGCATCTCCAAATGCAAAGCTCGGCTGCGTCCACTTTGTACTCAAATTCAACTTAAAGAAAACAGCTGAAAAATAATTATTTTATTAATTATTTTCTCCAAATTCTCATTATGAGGGTTTGTTGTAAATGTGATGACAAAAGCTCATGGTTTAAACAGGTATGCCCTGGACACACACACGCACACACACACACACACGCACGACGCTTCTTTTAGCAATATATGCAGCAATCTAGTATTTTTCTTCTAGCCCTGGAACCAAAACAGTATATATTTATATCAGCCTTCACAGGCCTCCCCCCCTCCCCTCACCTGATAAATATTGAATATCATTTTTAAACTTGCCCTGTGCATAAACAAGACCGAGATATTACCTTCCCGTCGCTGAAAGAAGCACCCAAAACCAGATACGGCGTCTCCCTCCGAGAAGTCTGCCTTGTACATCCGGCAAAAGATTCGTGTATTTTTACATCGTGAAGATGTCCTTTGTTGAAGAGTCGGTAGCCATTGGTCTGTTGGTTATAACGCATTCAATCGTCTTTCCAATTGCAGACGTCCATTAAATATATCATCGAGCACGCCATGACCAAAGGAGGCATTCCTACAAGGTTCAAAGTTCATTCACTGGTAGTGATCTGTCGGGGGTTTTGGTAGAACGTGCCCGTCTACGATCCTTTGGGGCCTTGCGCCTGTTCACGTTCCCTGGATTTTGCAGTACGGGTAGTTGCAATGTCTCAGTTCTTTCGGCGAGCTGAGAAAGTTCTCCGACTCTTTCATTGTGCAAAGGCACATCCCTTTCTCTCAGGTACTTTTCCAAGTATTTTCGGATTGTTTTAAAAACTTTGTGGGTCATTTTGGGAACAAACCTTATCTCACACGCACGAATCCCCATCCCCACGCTATGGGGTTATGCGCATGCATGCCGAACATTCTGGGGCGGATTGTCATTTTGAAAGTACCGCATTGACTGATCCATCCATTGGGACCATACTCTGTGCAGAGCGTTGGTGCTGCCTAAACAGTCTCCTTGGCTATTGGATACAATACTGGACGGGTCACCACTCCGACACAGGATACCAGCAAGCTGGCACTCATTTTGCCGACCTCGGAAGGATGACGGGCAGAGTCAACCCCACCTCGTATTAATTCAACTGCCGAGTGGGATTTGAACTCAGGATCGTTGGATCCAAAGCCCACCACCTGAACCATTAAGCCAACACCAGGCATTGATATAAACATATCCACCTGTCAGTGAGATGTCTCACCTGGTGTTGGCTTAACAATGAAGTTGGCTGCCTAAAGATGTTAGGGCTCTTGAGTTTGAGCTCTCAATCATGCTGTTAAATAACACCAGGTGGGTTGACTCGCCTGTCAGTCTTCCTTTCTCGGTCAGCAAAATGAGTACCAGCTTACTGGTAACAGGGGCACTGCATCAGCGGCACTGCCATGGTCCCAGCAATGATGCCACCAACAGACATACGGAGGCTGCATGCAAAATAATGATAATAAAGGGACGATGTCAATTTTGGAAACGATTGTAAAATAAAGTAGGAAGCAGAATTGTGGGAGGAAAGAGAGGGAAGTGGGGCAGTATCGTTTGTACATGGATAAGTTTACTGCACAGATATTTAACAAATTAAAATAAACTTCATTTGCTTTCCTGTCATCATCTGTACGATACTTTAGTTTTTAAAATCCAACAAGGCCAGTGGTGGAACATTCTGCTTGTACACAATGAATATGAATGGAGATTTCTGATGGTTAAATTTTAAAGTGAATGCTTATATAAATATTTTCAAGTGTTTGTTTGTGCGTTTGTATGTTTGTATGTTGAATGTTGAACCGGAGCATCTCGAAGTCCTTCATTTGTGGTGTCGGTACTTCAGAATCTGGGCAAGGTTTTAAGCTGCATCACGTTGGCCTTCACATCTGTTTTGAGGTCACCAAAGGCTGTTATAAAGTGTATATTGGGATGTGGGGTTAGGCAGTGCTGCCACCGGCCCGCAGGAAAAAGGTAACCATGAGGCCAATAACTCAATGGCTTTTCAATGTCCAACACATCCCGAAACCACTGCCGGGAAAAGGTCACCTTGCCGGGCAGTGCCACGTTTCCCCTCCGGGGAGTGCCAGTTTCTCTCCCCCCCCCCTCCTCGCTGCCCCCCACGGGCAGCACCAATTTTTCTCGCTTCCCTATAGGCAGCGCTGGGTATTCCTGCCTTCCCACGGGCAGCGTAGGCTGCCACCACACCTGCGGGCAATGGTGGTTTCCTTCCTCCCCACCCCCTCTCAATGGGGCAGCGCCGGGTATCCCCTCCCTCCACGGTCAACGGAGTGAACCCCGCCCCGCACCACGGCCTAGTATCCCCCCCCCCCCTCCCTCAGTCCCTGCTCATCTGTTCTAAATGTGAAATGATTATTGTGTTGTTGCTGAAGGAAGTTGAAGGGGTGTGATTTTGAAAGACGTGTTGGATTATGCTGGTAGTTTTGTGGAACGAAACATCAACGTCATGGTTTTTCAAATCTGTCACTGCTTTCACGTTGTAACAAATGCGAAGATCAAAGTCCAGTTACAAAAAGCTTCATTATCAGTGTTATCATCAATGGATTTGTCTGTGTTGGATATTAAGGAATGTTTCTGATATTGTTGTTCTGCAAAGGGTGCAGGTTGTATACAATATTGGCCTCTGCATCTGCCTGTTTGATTTGATAAAGATGGAGGATTCGTATGTGTTTCCTGGAGATGGAGCTTCACATACCAAAGGTCGTTTTTTAAAAAAATTTCTTTCTCACATCTTGAAAGAACTTATCGACTAAGACCACCGTAGCCTGAATTTTATTCTGAGGTTTGACCAAAGCTGTTTTACAGTCCATTTCAAGTACGTGGTGTTTCGGCCATTCCTGGATGAGATCGTTGTTGGAAAGATCCGAAGTTGTGGCCCAGAGGGTGTGCAAGGTTGGTCCGCTGCTCAACCGACCGGTGAAACTTTTGTGCACATTTCCTCTTCCTAGCTCTTCCATAATCCTAAGCTCTGAGCACAGTTCTTTTTACGGCTTCGACTCAAGTTTTGTTCTCAAGTGAGCTGACATACAAGGAACTCCAATGTTGGAAGGGGCCATTAGGCCCATTAAGCCCGTGCAAGATGACTGATGCCTTAATAATAAAACATACTTGTACAGAGTATGTTTTGTGTGTCAAAAAAATAAAATGGAGGTAAAAGATAAGCCATAACCATCATGTCTAAAACATTTTTTGAAATTACTTTGATTAGATATTGCAGGTGGAGAAGTTTTGCTTAAAATTTGAATTGACCAATTTTTTTAATATATCTTTTTTAAAACTTGCCGATGAGGACAAGACTGGTTTACCTTAAAACTTTAGTTTGATTTGAGAATGTACTGGAAGAGTTGTACAACAAAGGGTGGAAAACTGCGCCCTCCCATGGGCAGCACTGGTATCCCTGCCCTCCCACGGGTAGCACCGGGTATCCCTGCCCTCCCCTGGGCAGCACTAAGGAGGATCCATAATAGTCCCAACGCTTTTTGAAAAAAAATGGGGGATATTGTAATCAGTTTCGTTCGTCTGTCTTTCAGTCCGTCACACGATCTCCTATTCACCAAACTTGGTGGCTATGATCACCACTGGCAAGAAGGTGCAAGAGCAGTCATTTTTGGCTCTGCCTGGGTCAAAAGGTCAAGTACCGAAAAATGCGATTATGGGCACATTTTAAAACATTTTTCAACTAGAATGTGCACTCAGTAGAGCGCATACCTTGGCCAACGCTACTTTTTGCCGCCGCCCCCCCCCCCCCCCAGAAACCGTTGATTGTGAGGGTATTTAATCCCATACCACATCTCCAATCTCATATGTGTTATGATGGCTTAAAAACATTAAATTTCCTGTGTCATATCATATATCACAAGATTGGGCATTGAATCACAACATTTTGGCATTGGTTGCATGCAAATTGGATAAAAATCGACCGCACTATGGCAAAATGACGATTTTGACCTTTTCATGACCTCGACCTTGACCTTTGTACTCTTAATTTTGTAATTGGTATTAGAGTGTGGGGAACAGTACAGTCAACATTTTGGTGTTGTTTTCATGCAAATCGGATAAGAATTGACCGTGTAATGACTAAAACCGCACATTTTGCAATGTCATGACCCCCCCTGACCTTTGACTCCCAACCGCTAATAAGGGTTATTACGTCATTGTGTCATGTCACATATCACAAGATGGGGCATTGAATTCTGAACATTTTGGCATTAGTTGCATGCAAATTGGATACAAGTTGACTACGCTATGGTAAAGAGACGATTTTGACCTTTTCTTGACCTTGACCTTTGACCCGATCGCTCCCAAAATCTAATCAAATGGTCCTCGGATAATAACCAATCATCCCACCAAATTTGCTGCGATTCAGTTCAATACTTTTGGAGTTATGCGAATAACAAACAAACAAACAAACAAACAAACACACATTCACAAATAAATAAATAAATACACAGCGATCAAAACATAACCTTCGCAACAAAGTTTGCGAAGGTAATGAAACTTTGTATATGTGCAATTAACATTGGGGGACACGTGAAATATGTTACGATTTTTTTTTGGGGGGGGGAGTGGATTTAACCCCTGGTTCATTCTCCAGGAGTGAGGACTTTGGGTCATAGGTGTCAAAACAGGGTGGAGGGGGGGAATTTTTTTCAACTCAAAAATGAGATATTGGGTCATTCCCGCTGGAACTTTGTGCCATCTTTCAACTCGGCTTAAGGTGGGAAGCATGGAGATTTGCGATGGCATGCCATCGACTTCTCTCTAATTTATTTAAATATTTTATTAAGAGCAATCTTTATGGCTTTTGATAAAACTCGTGATGGATCAGTTACATTCGGAGCTGTCAGTATATTAATTACATGGACATATAAGTATAAGTAGACGATGGACAACTTGGCACAGAATAATTATGGGATTTGAATTTGGGATCCCTGTATGATGAGCTATCTGGTCAAGAGCTCTGATGCCAAACATTAAATTAAATATGTGAAACCAACGAATTAAAGATTTGAAGCTGAGTGAATGCCAAACTTGCCATGCCATGTTTTATTAACATTATTATTTGTTTTGTGTATTTTTGTTCCACAGTGTCTTTGGGCTTTTTTGATGACATAATCATTCCTCCTGAATCGCTGCAGCAACCTTCAAAGTTGTATCCTTTCAAAGATTTATATTTCCAATCAAGTGTTGTGCTGAAACGATTAACTGGATTGAGTTTATTTATAATATAAAAGTGAATTTGTATACTGTACTAATTTGTTTGTTTGTTCGTTTATATATTTACATATGCTTCAAAAACTAAAAACGACTGAACCAAATCCAACCAAACTTTGCCAAAGAGTTCCCAAAGAATGGTTTCATTCTGGGTAGCACAATGTGAAGGTGTCAAACCTTGGAGAATGACTGAACAATATGGTACGGACAGTATGTCCCGGTAAAATGTGGAGGAAGGAATAAAATGACCGTTTTTACAGCCATTTTTCCCTGCTGTGCAGGGGTTGGGCTTTTTCTTGAGGCAATGTTTTATGGCCGGATGCCCTTCCTGACGCCAACCCTGGTCGCCTCTTACGACACACAGGGATATGGTACACCTATTCTAACCGGGGCATACACCGGGACCAGTACACTGGTACTCATTTTGATGACCTCGGAAGGATGACAGGCTGAGTCAACCCCCTGGTGTTAATTCAGCAGCCAACGGGATTGAACTCAGGACCCTGGGATCCCAAGCTGCTGCCCTAACCACTGCGCCAACACCAGGCTTAATGTGGAGGAAGGAATGTTGTGAATAATTAAAAATGGATGGACGAGTGTGTGCGATGACTGGTGTCTGCTACTACATAGGTCTCGTCCGTCTAGCCTGTGCTCTTCAAAACTATTCACACCATCCGTACACATTTTCCCATGACATGAAGTTAGTACCCCATTGTGCATTCTTTTTTGTCACTCCATCAATGATAAAACAAATAGTGGAGATTTTTTTGTAACTGGTGTTTGATTTTAGTACGTGTTATAAAGTGCAAGCGCCAATAAACGGCCTCGATCTCGCTTCGCTTGGCCTTGGCCAAACTACGTGACATTCTCTTAAGAATGTCACATAGTTTGATACTGTTACTAAGTAAAAACCTGATGACTTACCGTTGCTCTAACAGTGCACTCTTGTAGTTTTACAGCCATTTTTAGAGCACAATTGCTTGCTTACTTGCTCCACATGAGGGGGAAGTCAGGTATTAAGTGGTCAACAAACAAGTCACATTTGCCCATGTGTAATATCACACATGATCCAATCTATTGTGTTTTGCACAATTGCACATGCACCTTTTTGTGACAGTAAAATTCACTTCGTTATTGACTTACACTTGTATCTGCAAGTGCAGTTGGTGGAAATGGTAAAAGATGACAGTCATAGCTTCACATCAACCCCAGCTCCTCGAGTGGGAGCGACACAATGAGCTGGGAATGGAGAGCCAGAGGCACACAGATTACAAGGAAATCGGTGCCAGTTGATGGCTGACTTCTCCAGAACACACCCAGAACTGAACGAATCTTCCACTCAGCCCAGTTTGGCGCTCAGTTCGGTGGTAAAATAATGCTGCTAGATGTTGTCATACATATTGAGTGAGTGATTGAAAAGTGGACCAGAGTTAACGGCATTGTAATGGGGTGGGAAAAGCTTGTGCTGCCAGATGCGATTTATTCGTAAATCTAGGATGACACTCTTAAATAATTTTCGATTTTTTTTTCTTTTAAATCTCTGAAACCTCTGTTTGAATCGTATAGTTTTGTGTTTTTGGCTGGTAGTCTTGACCTTTTAACGTCAGTGATGAAACAGAACAGGTATGGGCCTGGGAGTATGAGACTGATGATGGCACGCATGACCTTTTCATGGATATCGGGGAAGATATTCGTTTCCGGGTCATTGATGAAACCTTCGTCGACACCACCCCGACTGGTCCCTCCAATGCAGGTGAACCTGCTACCCCATCAGGAAGCGGAACTGTAACTGTTTCAGGGACAGAGAGCGCTGTGCAGGAAGAGTTACAAAAGAAGCAAGCTCCATATACATTGACGGTGTGTACTTTGAGGGGTTGTTTTAATTTTGAAAATTTATTTGAGAAGGTTGAAATCCTGGCCTTTTATGGCAGGAAATTTTTCATCCTCTCAGCTGGCGAAGCTAGTCCACGATATATGATGTATTTATTACAATGTATTGCAGAGAAACACATTAGAACAAATGCAGCCTTTTTAGCTGGAAGCCAATCCAGTATATCTGGAAGCCTATTGTTCTTGCTATTTCATTATTACCACCAGCAAATAACTCATCCTTATGGATGGGTTCATTTCGCCACTTCTATGATGTTTAGATGTGCGATCATCTGTAAATTACGTACACATTAGCACGGTTATATGGCCCTCGGGGTTCCTGCGAGAGAGTGTGGACTTGATGCATTCACATTAGATAGGTGGCATACGAGTACAGGTATATAACCTGTGGGGTTCCTGTGAGTGAGTGCTTTCCAGAAATTTCAGGAATTCTCTATAAAACGGACGGATAGTCGAGCCGCCAGGAGATGCCGACGGCGGCTTAGATCATGTCCTGGGATCCCACTCCCATCATTTGAAGAAAGACAGTTAGGTCCTCCCCCACCCTGAACCCCCAGACTGCAAATTTCTTTTACCCCCCCGCCCCCCCAAAAAAAACCCCTGTTAAACTGGACACCCTATCAGCCTAGTTGGTGGGCATTAGGGATCCCCCGGTGACTTTTGCGACGTGAAGGTGAGCTAACACCGACAACATGAACAAATTATAAAGTATATGTGTAAAAAATTACATGCCCAGACCATGAATCGAACCCAGGTCCTCTGGAAAAACCACATGTGCATGTAATCTTTATTTCCTGTTCATTTAAAATTAAATTACAAATTCTTGCTCTAACCTACAGGGGGCATTGCATCATTGACGCAGCTGTACCCCGAGAAGATAAAACAACCCGCAGCCATGTGCTGCATACAAAAGAAGATGAAAATACAGTAAAATGAAGGGAACTTGTGCAAAATAATTTTTTTTACAGCAGCAAAGTTAACAAAAGTGTTTTTTTTCTTGCAAATCATAAATGAGCAAATTAATTTGGTCAATTTTACAAGATGTTTTTTTTTTTCATTTTTTTTTACCGATCAGTTTGGTTGAGCCAATAAAGGAAACTTTTATTTTTCAGCTCAGGAAGTTGTTTGGTTTCTATCGTTCGCAGGGATCCATCAGTGAGCCTGGCCTGGGATTGCTGTCGTGGTGGAACAGTTGATTGTCCAGGTGCCCCAGGTTCAAAATCGACTGCAAACCTCGTTGCTCTTCAGCCCCTTCTGCATTCAAAATACTGCGGCTTCAGATTGCATCTCGTGGCTTGCAGCACCACACTTTTGTACTCACCTTAGGCTAGATAATCAGGTTGTTTATTTAAGTTGGTAGACATAAGATGATTATGTCTTACTGATATTTGTATAAAAACTATCAATAAATACTTGTAAGTCTGAAAGCATTCGGTAAGCCTTTTTTTGTATGCAAGGTCAAGGCTCCTGGAAGAGCTCGTACTGTTACACTGAACGGATCAGGATGCAACAAAACAAAAACACCAGTGAAGAGAAAGAGGGTGGGGGACACCAACTGCAGAGTTGGAGGACAAAATACAGGGAGACTTGTACAAATAATGGGTGTGGGGAGAATGAATTTCCCGATTGTGACTACCACTTTGATCGTAGTGGGGAAGCTTGTGTGCTCCTGTGACCCGGAGAGCGATACTGGCAGGAGCTTTGCTCTTGGTAGTTCTTACCTAGACAGGCTGATCAATGGGTAGGAGCCAGACTAAGAGGAGTCACATCTTTGGTGGTAGGGAAATTTATTTTTCTGCCTGGCCTAGTCCCCCCCCCACCCCCCCCTTAACAGTGGTCCTGTACAGAGTGTCCCTTGTTTCAGGACTAGGTGAATGGCACCAGCCAGTCGTTTTCTTCTTTTTCTTCCTCCTCTTTGTCTTCTTTTTCTTCCTAATCCTTATTGTCTTTGTCTTCTTCTTCCTCTTTATATTCTCCTTTCTTTTCTTCAATTCTGCCATTTCTAGTCTTAGTTCTTCTGCATCTTTCTTGCCATGGACACCCTGTGGGATCTCATGAATTCTGTCTCTCCGAAGGGTGCTGGAAATAAACATGTTGCAGGTCATGGCCGCCTGTTTGTACAGGAACCCAAACTCCTTGATAATGCGTTGAGAGGCTGATCTATCAACAGGCGTAAATGTCGAAATGGTTGTTCTGCCATGGGCATGCATGGGGGTGGTCCATGCAGACATTTCCAGTTGCATTCCTGAGGGCGTTGGAGTGGTGTTGTTACAACAATATGTTTGCATGAGTTTGTGGGACTCTATTGAGGCTCTTGGACTGGCTTGTGAATTTTTGGGTAACATTGACTGATGTCTCCTCCTTCCTCCTCACTGTCAATCCACCAGCCCGTGTGAAGTGGTGCTCAAATCCTTTGAATATTTGTTTTTCCCATTGTCGGGGCTTTTGCTTGATGCGATCTCAGACAGCATTGACAGGGCTATCTCACTCCATGCCTCTGCGCACATCATGGTATTTGGTGACTTCAACATTCATCACAAGGTACACTCTCGTAATACTGACACCCCTGGTATCGATATAGTCTGGATGCAGAACTAGAATTTTACCCTAGGTGTGTTTTGGAGTACATCCACAATTTTATTGCAGATTCTGGTAACATAGACTATACTAAACTCAAATCCAAGTGATGCCACTTTGTCACGCTTGAGCAATTTTTTTTAGGAGCAAAATTCAAAATGGCCGCCATCAAAACCGTTTTTTGGCCGTAACTCGGCCAAAAATTGAGATTGCACCCAATTTCAGTGGCAACCCCTATGTTTTGGGGGTAAAGGAACACACTGATATGTTTAAATAAACCATATCATCCATATAAATAGTACATATTGCAATATTGGTATATCAGATACCATATTTTCACTGAAAAAATATCGACCGAACTATTTTCAGCCGTAACTATGCCCAAAATCTATATGAACCTGATTTAAGTGGTAAACAGTATATTGTATTGTATTGTATATCTTTATTTCCAACAGTACAGTAGAGTAATACAATGATTAGGTAACTACAAACTATAATTAATTATATTAACACATAACCAAACTAGAAGGGGAGCACTCGGTAGAGTGCAAAACCTCCGCCGCTAATACTGCTAGGTCACTCAAGTGAACCTGATATCCTATTCATTCAATTTGATGTCAACAGTGCTCACAGAGTTATAGTTTGCAATTTTCCCTTTTACTTTTAACTTTTACATACTCATTTCATTCGTCATAACTAGATTCCTTGAGACAGAAATAGATTTTACGTGGGTATATCCACCTGAAGTTCCAAAATCAGCCACAATTATAATTTTGGCATTTTTTTTGTTGGAAATCACTTACAACATGTAGAAATGCAAAAAAAAAAAAAATCGAAATTTTTTTTTAAAAAAGTTGCAAAATTTTGGTTTTTTTTCTCTAACAATTTTTTTTTTTGGGGGGGGGGTTGGAAATCACTTAAAACATGTGGAAATGCAAAAACAAAAATTCAAATATTTTTTCAAAATGGCCGCCATAGCGGCCATATTGGACTTTGAACAAAGTCCAAAATCTAATGGCATGATCCTTGGACCATACCTCATCCCCCCCACCAAGTTTCGTCAAAATCCGTCGGAGTTTTTCCGCAATACTGTTCACAAACAAACAAACAGACAGGGGTGAAAACAGAGATGGCGGAGGTTAATAAACGTAATAAGCAAGGTTTACACAAATTTTACACAAATTCAAATCCAAAAAGGGGTCTGTACATGCTTCTTCTTCTTCTTCCTCTTTCGGCTGCTCCCGTTAGGGGTCGCCACAGCAGATCATCCGTATGATCCGCATCGTGATTTGGCACATGTTTTACGCCGGATGCCCTTCCTGACGCAACCCTGGTCGCCTCTTACGACACAGGGATATGGTACACCTATTTCAACCGGGGTATACACCGGCCCAGTACACTGGTACTCATTTCGCCGACCTCGGAAGGATGACAGGCTGAGTCAACCCCCTGGTGTATTAATTCAGTGGCCCAACGGGGCTTGAACTCAGGACCTCTTGGATCCCAAGCCGCTGCCCTAACCACTGCGCCAACACCAGGCTTTGGGGTCTGTACATGCTATCAACTATGAATACACTGATTGGTTGCTGATGAACTTCTTTCATTCTGCTTTCACTCAATCTCACATACAAGACAGCTGCATAAATCAAATAACTAGTGTTCACTCAAGTTCCACAGCTTCGCTTGCTGATACAGACTTTGTTTGGTCGTTCTGACATTCCTCCATACCATGGCAGCCACAGAACAATGAACAGGAGAGCCTGGCGGCAGAGCAACTACATCTATTCGTTGTACAGGGTCGCACTGAGCTGCACCCACACCTGAACATCTTGAGAACATCAGGAGCTCTGATGACATCCGGAGGCAGAGACACAGGGAGCAACATGCTCGACACTTCTTCATGTGACCATCCATGACTCGTTGGATCAATCAATGGTGGGTCTGGATCTAATGCAGCCCGCCATATTGCTGCCTGCAAGTGGGCCCTGAGAACGTGTTGTATGAAAGCCACAGTGGTTGGTGGTAGAGTTTTTAACTCTGGTGCTGATGTCAGCTTCTTGTTAGCCATCTTTGAAGACCAGACATCAAATGGAATAGCTGACATGTCTTCTGTTTTCTGGGATTCATAGCAAGCAGCAAATAAGGCAGTTGCTTCAGATATGACATCTGGTAATTCTGCATCAAGATCACCAAGATAATTTAATTGACGACCATCTTTGAGGTGTTTCACAATTGTGCCTTTTCCGATACCCCACAGGTAGGCAACTGTCACATCCAGACACCACAGTCATGTGCTGCCAGAACTTGGGTGACAATATGTGCATGCTTCTGTACTGTCGCCTTGATTTCAACAGACGATCTGTCACGACTTGTACCAGCCATCACAAGGTTGCATGCCAGTTCCTTCAGTTGGTAAAAATGCAACAGCAATCTGAATACATCTGTGTCGTCTGAAATTACCCGGATACTCGGAACTCCTGATGAGGCTAGGACCATTTGTCGTACCATAATAACTGCCCCCTCAACGCGAAGTCGCACTTGCTGAGTCCACTCATCATCTCGCAGTTCACAGGTCTTCAGTATCACATCTTTAAATGTATTCTGATTCTGTCCTCGATCAGCAGTTCTGCATTGAACAACACATCACATGGATGGCATCACACTTTTCACCACAAATGAGACATTGTTCTTTAAAATTGAACGAGATGGCATCTGTTCGGCGTGTTCTCTTCACGACAGGCTCTTCATCTTTTTCTTTCTTCTGTAACAAACGTTAAATGTGCGTCTTGGAAGTGTATGTTGCAACGCAATTCTTGTGTGTGTAGAGTGTATCAGTAGAGTCTTGTAACAGGGTTTCTCGAGCGACATGCCACCCATCACCTTGACGTTTGCTCGCTTCTACGATGGTGTTGAGCCTTTCAGGTCCAGCTACACTCATTGGCTGTTTACTGGCACTGCATTTCATGTGACTATTGAGCAGGCAAGAAATATTAAGCTGTGATGCCATCGTTCAGTGGCACATACAAGACACATATGCACATACAAGACAGGCACATATTAAAGCGGATTCAAGATCACAGCTGTCGAACGTTGTCACGAGAAAAAGACAAGCAGAAATGTTCACTTGTTGTTAGATCAATAAATGCAAAACAATCATGAAATAACTATGTCTTGTATTAATTGTTCAGAAAGTTAAACACCCTGATGCATTCTTAAATGGAAGACATTTACAAGGGGTGATGAACAAATTAATCATTTCTTTTATTTGTAAAATACATGTATAAAAAAATCAGAAAACCTGTTCCCACCCTGTGTACTTTAAACATCATCAACACAAACGGTTGCTATGGTATCAAAACAATCATGAAATGAAGATACAAAAACGTCATGCTTTCAAAAGAAAATTGATTAGTCTACTGCTAACAATACTTTACTGTTAATTAACACTCAGTTTTGTATGTTTCTTTAAAAATATCCAAGCATATATAACTGACTTGATCTGTTGACACAGTTCATTGATCTTCATGACAGCCATTTTTTGTCACAACTGCACTGGGGAAAAACTGCTCTGTAAAAAATTATTTTTTTAACACTTCTCGTTATACCATGAAACTGAATTGGAACCATGCCACAGCTCTATATAAACACAATAAAAGCACATCAGCAACCTTTCAGTGTCTTCATCGTATGTACCCTTGATATTATTTGGCTCAAGCTTTATAGGTCTAAACTTCAACAATTGGTCAATAATTTATAACAATTTTAGTCAAAATATGGTATCTGATATACCAATATTGCAATATGGACTATTTATATGGATGATATGGTTTATTTAAACATATCAGTGTATTCCTTGACCCCCAAAACATAGGGGTTGCCACTGAAATCGGGTTCATATCTCGACTTTTGGCCGAGTTACGGCCAAAAAACGGTTTTGTTGTTGAGTATTTTGAATTTTGCTCCTAAAAAAAATTGCTCGTGTGACAAAGTGGCATCACTCGGATTTGAGTTTAGTCTCGTCTATGTTACCAGAATCTGCAATAAAATTGTGGATGTACTCCAAAGCACAATTTAGCCAATGGCTGCCAGACTATAAGGTGTATATCCGTGGGAAAATAGCTAATTGTGACGTTTTTCCAATGCCGTTTCTCATAACAATCTGAATGACAATAGGATAATATTAATGTTATTACAAAGAAATATTAATACGAATAATACCTCCTCCCGAAGGGGTTATTCCTTGGACAAATGCTGTGTTGACGTGTATAAATAGCTTATCATGGCGTTTCGTGGAAAACACAGAGCAGAAATATAAATAAATATTTATATAAAACACAAACACGGATTGATTACCGTTTTAAACAGTCGGTGCTGCTGTTTAACAGGAAAAGGAGAGAAATTTGGAGGAATTCCGACATCCTTTCGGCATTCCATGCTGATCGTCTCCACCAAAGAATCACAGACTGTAACAAAGATCTACTGTGATCTATATACCGCACCAGGACTCGGAATAAGATCTTCACTGCCACTTCTCAAGGGAGTGGGTGCACGAGTAAATTAAATAAACATACATCTGTTGTACAGCGTCAATAATCAGTATCCCAACTTATCAAAATGAACGTTTTTAAATCCTGTTCTCAATGGTGTAAAAGATGTGAAAGACAAAAGAACCGTGTTATTCATCAACGTTGGGTCACATGGTTTTCACTGGAAGAGATTAATTTGAACAATTGTATATAAAAAAATATAAGTATTATGAGATTTCAAACGAAATGCTGAAAAGGGGGCGTGGCAACAGTCTATTGTGACATCACAGTTGTTGTTCGTGGTTACAATAACAATTCCAACAGCAGGAAAATCTTAAGACAGAGGTGTGTCGTTAAATCGTCAGTTCGTGGACAGCCGTACACCAGACATGTTGTGGTTTGTCATCGCGGTGTTCGTGTTCACCGTCCTCGGAAGTGGAGCGTCCCGTCCACCGCAGCAGGTAAGTAGGGATTGTCAGAAATGATGACGTAGTGTACTCGGGGAAGGTAGACAACACAATTGGGAAATCAGGGAAATTTGGTTTCTTTTTGGCACAGGGGCCGGACGAAGGGGGTCTTCACTTGGTATCCCCCCGGGGCCCATTGTGGCTCTCGGCGGCCCTGAGTACTCCACCACCGAACTCCACGAAACTCACGAATCCTCGATTTCCCAAGGAACCAACAACAGATGGATAGGGGTGAAAACTTCACCTTCGTCCACTTTCGGTGGAGGATGTGTTGAGAAAACGGGATGGTGGGGTGGGAATCCATTCAAGGCTATCTATTTATTACGTACGCACGTTCACACACACACACACACACACACACACACACACACACACACACACACACACAATGAATGTTCACAGTAATAATAAAGAGACGAAGATGAATCAGGACGTGCACCATTACTCACTGAGTGAACTCCTTTATAACAAGGTTTAACATAAAAAACATCAATGGAGTAAACACACGTCTTTTGTACAATGTCAGTATTATCAATATCCCAACTTATCAAACTGAACGTTTTTAAATCCTTTTCTCATTCGTGTAAAAATGATTGAAACACAAAACATGAGATGTTAATCAACCTTGGGTCACGTGGTTTTCACCGGAAGAGCTTAATCAGAACAAAATAGATAAATAATTATATCGAGGTGAAAATATGAAGAGAAACGAGGGAAAGGGGCGTGACCACACTGTGACGTCACAGTGGTTGTTCGTGGTTACAATGAGAATTCCAACAACAGGGAGATCTCAACACAGAGCTGTATCGTTAAATCGTCAGTCCGTGGATTAGAGAACACCAGACATGTCGTGGTTTCTCATCGCGGTGTTCGTGATCACCGTCCTCGGAAGTGGAACGTCCCGACCACAGCAGGTAAGTAGGGATTGTGGGAAATAACGTACTGAACTCGGGGAAGGTACACAGCACGGGGGGAGTTGTTTTTATTATAGTTTTGGATATCAGGTGGGGGTGTGGGGGAGGAGGTGGGGGTGTGAGGGAGGTGGTGGGAGTGTGAGGGAGGAGGTACGGAGCTTCAACAAGTTGGATCTCTGAAAAAGACCTTGATGACACCGAACCATCGTGCCCGTTATGGGATTGGATCCTACACACAGCACACCCAACACACCCCCTGAATAGGAGACGTTTAGTACTCAAACCCGGTGTTTTTAAAATGTGTGCATAAAATCAATGTTAAATGATGACAGAGTGTCATCACACAGTTTCTCATTCAGGAAACTTTAAATGACCAGAAACCATTAAGAAACATTCCATATTCTCAACTTCAAGGTTCATCAAAACTTCTACATCTGGAGAGTGGAATATTAAATAATGATCCCAGAATGTTTCCCCTCCATCTCCTTGGAATGTCCTCTCTCATCATAACCCAGTTCAATGGTTTATTGAACACCTGAACCCCATATTCACCAAGGCAGGTCCATCCTTGCAATGGTATCTCATCAGGTCCCACTGCTTCACCATTATTCATTCCTCTTAAGTCGGCTGTCTTGTCTGACGACACTTTTTTGTGGAAATCAAAGATTCCAGGAGTAGCTTGAACAAGGAGTAGGTCAGTGAGTGTTGGTTCACAGTTGAAATCCCATATTTAATCTTCCTTGTTTGTCCTTTAAATTGTTGTGATCCATCTTTACCGTGACGATGTGATGAGGAACATGAAGAGAGTTTATCTTTGGTTGGAAACTGCAGGTGAACTTTCCGCACCAAGTGAACTTGGAATTTGTCCCTTCAAGGTAAAATCTCCTTCATGTTCGTGTCGATGGAGGAATCTTCACGGTATACCTTGAGTGTATCTGGTACCACACATTGCACTCTGTGTGCAGTGGAAATTGATCCCCAGGAAGATCCATCTCAGGGCTGGTGGAGTTTCACAGTTTACACATTCACCTCTGAGCCTGGGTTCAAATCTCGATCCCTCCATAAACTGCCACCCTGGTGTTCACATGTAATGTGTGTTCCAACCATTGGAGGAACATTAAACATGAAGGATTCATCTGCCAACACTCATTTATATTGGATGTTTAAGATCCCACGTTGTTTTTTGTAAATGGTCGGCGAGCTATCGCCAGCATTCTGAACAAATTACAAATCACTTCCCAAACCCTCTTACAAACCTGTCCTTAACAAGCGTGGTACAAAAGGTAAACTCTCGAACATTCCATGAACCATTGTGTTTGTTCTCTAAAATTTTCAAGAACATGCTATTTTGTCACGAACTTTTTGATTTTGCAAAGTAATTGTAAAAACATTGTTTAGTTTAATTATAAATGAAATAAACATGTTTCCTACCCCTGGCCTTGTCTATTTCCACAGGTTTTCCAGAACGATGCTGTTGAGGATGGAGAGATGTCCCTGGGTCGTGATGTCGTGTTCGTCGTGATTGCCTCCCTTTTGTTTATCGGTGTGATTATGTTTAATCCATCTCGTTGGTTCAACAAGACGAGGTTCAGGAGAAAGCGCTGCATTCACTGGTAAAGAACACAAATGACTTTTCATCAATATTTATACCTTCATCCAAGGGGACACGATAGCTCAGGCTGTGGATGTCGTATGAAGTCCATTTTGGTGGGAACACCCACACTTGTTACGCCAAAGAGTTTAAAAAACCCACAATTTTAATTTTGTGTCAGTTGGTGATGGTGACCATCTTGGATTTCAAAATGGCTGCCATGAAGAAGTCCACTGATGCTGTATAAAATCAAAGTTAAATTTGGTGTAAATACCAACATGTGTACTGATCGAGGTTCAAAAAACAAATGTAGATTTACTTGCAGTAAAGATTTGTAATCACCTTGAACTTCAAAATGGCTGTCATAGTGAGATCTTGTGGAACAATACTCATTTTAAAGGGAGGGGACACCTTTGGTGAGCTATCACTTTGGTGAGCTGTCACTTTGGTGAGCTGTTTTCAATTATACCTGTGTATTAAATAACCTGTGTATCAAAAAAAAACCTGTGAAAGTTTCAGCTCAGTCTGTCTTGTAATTCATGAAAACACAGTTGAAGGCAAACAAAATATTAACCTAGAACTACATTGTCGATGGCACACCATCCCATATTCCCTCGCGCACTGCTTTGTCCCATTAACGCTCGGTGAAATTTTATCTTGCAAAATGGATTGACTATTCTTTTCTATTTGATGTGCTTTATGACCAAAGTCTTACTATGTTTACTCAATCAGAAGTCATTACAAGCATGTCAACGTTTCATGAAACATTAATTTAACACTGTCCAGCAATATAGAACTGTTTTTTTTTAATTCGAAAATAGTTTTAAACTGATTCTCCATTTTCTTGAAGTCAGAACCACCTGAAACCAAATTATTTTCAGGGATATGTGATATTGTTGCGGATCCAGGATCCGCATCCGTCCAACATAATGGCATCCAACATACAGTGGTCCCAAGACAGTTATTTCAGTAATATACGTCAGATAGTCCCTTCCTTCTTGTCTAATGGGTCAAACGGGACAGTGCGTTGTGTGAATCTCATGGTTCGGTCCGATTAAATCTCTGAACTCATTCTTATTCTGTTTCGCTATTCCTGAGGCTAATCCAAGCAAGGTGTCCTCACGGAAGCCAGCCATGGAAAAACAACACACCAAATGATAACAACTTACTTTTCAACCATGTGGCTCACTCTTTTCAACCCATTTCTGCGTCTAGTAATTATATCTTTGTCCTCTTTTCAATCCAAATCTCCATTAAATAATTATTTCTATCCTCTTTTCAATCCAAATCTCCATTAAATAATTATATCTTTGTCCTCTTTTCAATCCAAATCTCCATCTAATAATTGTATCTGTCCTCTTTTCAATCCAAGTCTGCATCTAATAATTATATCCAACCTTTTCCTTCGTTTCATGAAACAGATCAGGGCCGGCACTGCACACAACACTGCATTTTATAAATGACCGCATGCTCAATGGCGGCGGTCACACGCGCATCCCCGGGATAATTTATAATCGCACACATAGCAGGGGATGAATGGCACACCTTGTTCAGGTCTGTGAATGTGTTTATCAGAGCATCTTACCATCGGTCTTCGCTGACCACCGCGACCCCAGGTGTCTCGCACTCATGGCGAACATCCACTCGCCTCTCCACCCGGCGAGGCTGCAGCCAGGCAGAGGGGCACTGTACTCCTTGGGCTGCATGCCTTACAGACAGGCAGCGCATTGACCGGCGCTGACCACGGGTCGCCGTGGACGGCCCGGGAGTTTGGTGCAGGCCATCACGGCCGGACCGTGTGCTGTCCGCAGCCCAACCAGAGCACCTGATTCAGGTGACGACACGTCGTTTCGGATCGTCGCCCTCGCCCGCACTACAACGTCGAGAAAAGTATGGTTCGTGGGGCTGTCGGTCATCGTCTTTCCTGCTCAGCGTTCCTCATCTGCTTATTCCAATTTCATCACCAACTCACCTGCTGAATCCGTCTTCTTCCCCGCCTCGTCCCTGACTCCACTCACCCACATGATCCTGTTTGCCTTTCTCCACCCACTGCTCCGGACTCTGCCTTCCTCCACCCACTGGCTTCTGACTCCACCAAAAGCTCTTCTTTCATGCCTGACGGTCGTGACCTATTCTCTGGATCGATGTTGAGCTGCTCAAAGTGCTACGAAGCAAGAGATGACGTGCTAGCTGTCAGGGAGGTATCACCAAGCGGAGCATCCCCCCAAAACATACTGGTGGTGCAATCGGTCAATCGTGCAAGATATTGAGAGACCGTTAGCCCCATATCCTCTCCTCTTTCTTCTCATTAACCCTTCTTCATCTGGATGTGTGTGTGTGTGTGTGCGTGTCTGTGTGTGTGCGTGTGCGTGTGTGTGTGTGTGTGTGTGTGTGCGTGTGTCATGTGTCTGTCCTCGCTTAAGTTCAGAGTGCACAACAATTATATCGGGATAATTGCTGTGTGTCTGCTTTTGTAAGTTGCTTGTATTATTGGCACACCACACTTTTCTTCCTATCCCTCCTTCCACACAACAATAAAAACTACTAATCGTGCCACATATTTTTCCTCGCCTGCCTGTTAATATATTATAAGTGGAAATGTTCCCAGCTCGTTTTTGTCTTTTCTTTCATTGATCCAGCATGGTCCGTATCCGAACCTCGCCTGGACTTTATTCCTAACGATCCGTTCCTTTTAGCCGGCATGTCATTGGCAGTGTCGCTCGGCTGCATCTGATCCGGTAAGGTGATCTGATTCGGACAAGACGTACCTAGGGCGAGTCCCCCTGTAATTAGATCACGTGGTTATTTTTCTTGGTAACCGGAAAACTATACAGAGGACCCTTCGTCACGTAGTTGAGTTATTGGCGTTCATGGTCCGTTAGTGACCCACCACATCACGGACTTATCCGTGTGTGATGGCCTGCAATTCGGGCGAGTCTGGTGGGAAACCGAGATAGCTTCACCCCCTGGTGGTCTCACCAAACCCCCGGCCCACAACAATATTATCATCAATCTTTCTATTTACTGTGTGACAGTGAGATCTTTCTTTTCTTTGAGCTCTTTCTTTTTTAATTCGATTGATGGTGAATATTCTAAAAAGTCCATATCCCATTATTTTCGTCTGTGATGTATGAGTGAAGTAATTTAATTGTTGAAACAGTTCATGATGTGAACCATGTCCAACCCACGTGACACAAGTTTAAACCTCTGATTGGAATTTTTTTTGTTCACACAAAGTAACAATGATGTCTTTAGGAAGATTTTAAAAGGTTTATTATTGAACACTTGTTGTGAATAAAAAGTAAAACTCACTTATTAAGTGTTGATTTCCAAGGAATAAGTTGGTTGTTCTTCTGAGATGGCGGATATTTTTAAATCCAAGATGGCCGCCAAATGACGTCATGAAAACATGTTTCCAATGGAATTCCAGTGAAGTGAGAGATAATTTACAAAAAGTTACATGATTTCCTTCTTCATCAAAAACAAACACAAAGGTTCACAACATCCTCCACCATTACATTAAATTATTTAAATAATCAAGTGTGATTCATCGTTCCACACCGATCATTTGGACCTTGTTTAAGTTACATCTGCAAGCTCGATATTCCGTATCCTGTAGCATTGTAACACTCGTGGAACATGTTTGTTTATGTTTTACAAAGCCATGTATTCAACACTATACAGGTGATGGAATACTTCATTTTACCTTGAACTGAGAATGTTTGTTTCTCTTGCAGTGTGAAATGTGGATGTAAAATCAAAAGGAGACAACTGAAAGATGAGCCACCATTGGTAAATGATGTTCAGGAAAACAAACTCCTTGAAATGCAGAAACTGGAGGGAACTGAGGTTCATGATGTGAAGGAGAAAATGGAGTTCACAGTGAAACAGAACTTCGGAAATGAAGAACATTATCAAGAGGAGCAAAATAAAGTTTTACAAGCACAGAAAGAACAACTTCAGGAAAAAGAAAAGATGTTGCTCCAAAAAAAAGGAGATCTCATCCAAAGAGAGAAGTTTGTTCAGGACAGAGAACGTGAGTTCATGGAAATGGAAGCGCAAAGGAAATTGAACAAAGAATTGTGGTTAAAGGAGGAAGATGAACGGAGGAAACGAGAGGAGGAACAGCAGAGAGAGAAAAAGGAAGCAGAGCAGAAGAAAATAAATGAACAGGAGAGGAAGAAACAAGAAGAGTTAAAGATAAGGGAGCAGGAAGAATCCAGACGATCAAATTGGGAAAAGGATTTTGAGGATGAGAAATTTGAAGTTTGGATCTGGGAAAAGCGTAAAAACACAGAACGCAAGAAGAAAATGGTTGAATTAGAAAAGAGAATGTTAGAAGTTAAAAAGTGGAAGCAAGATGTTCAGCAAAGAGAGAATTGCCGATATATCAGGAACAGGAGCTGGAGCGACAGGGGATGTTTGATGCCTTCATGAACGGGAAAGATGAAGAGCAAAAGAAACAGCAGCTCCATATCCAGCAAAAGGGAGAGAAGCTTCATAATCGACAATGTAATCTGAATAAATCGGAGGGAGAGTCTCGTCTGAAAGAGAAAAAGGGACAAGAACACAGAGAGCAATGTGAAGTTGCCTGGAAAACAAGAGAGTTGATTCTCTTGGAAAGAGAACAACAGATAAGAGAGAAGAAACGTCATGTGGAGTTGAGGGAGCAACAGGTTCTGGAGAGAGAAACCAAATTGCAAAAAGCAGGAAAACTTGCTGAGGAAGGAGTTGATGATGAAGTGCTTCTCATAACTGATGATGGGCGACAGAAGCAACAACTGAAACAGCAGGATGTTGATTTGCTCCCACCTGAACCAAAGCCTCAAAGTGATGAAGGGCGGCAGCAGCGACAACAGTGCAGTGTTGTTCTTCAACGCCAACCGAAGCCTCTCTGTGAAGGCAGGAAACAACAAGTGAAACAGCATGATGTTGATCAGCTGCCGGCCGAACGTAAGCCTCACCATTCGTCTCAGTCCAAGCTTGTCAATGATGAACCAGCGGAGATAGAAAGGCGTAAAAATAACCTCATGTTCCGTGGAGTGAAGGAGGGAAAAGGGGAACATGACAAGGAGGTTGTGACAAAATTAATTAAAGCCATGAACCTGAATATAGAGCCCGTACGCACTTTCCGCGTTGGACGGTACATTGAGAACAGATCCAGACCAATGAAAGTTGTGTTCAGTTGTGAGTCGGATCGGAATCTTGTTCTTACCAATAACAAGAAGGTTCGCAATTTAACTGATCCCTCTCTCTGGACAAAAAACATTTTTATCACTCCGGATTACACTCAGCTCCAAAGAGAAAAACAAGAGATGCTGCTGAGTGATCTTGAAAAAAAGAGGGAAAGTGACCCAAACGGGAGATATACCATCAAAGGAGATAAAGTAGTCCTCCTGAAGAATCCCAAGGGCAAGCCTCATCTCCAGAGATAACGACCTTCCCTCCTCATCTCCCACCTCCTACAACAGACTCCTCCTTGACACACATTTAAGGGGGAAAAAAACATTAAAGGGGGAAAAAAAACACAAAAAAAAGATTAAAAGGAAAAAAAAACACAAAAAAACAAAAAAAAAACATTTAAGGAGAACATTCCGTTGAAACAAATTCACTTTGACGCAGGGTCTCTTTCAAACACGTGAATGTACCTGAGATCATGTTGGAGCAATCACTGAAACATCTTTTGATCGGACAGTCATGGACAGGGAGTTCACTCCTGATGGAAATCTTGCATTTCATGAGGACAGGAACCTGAACTTTCACAGTGAAGGAAGGAAAGATGAGGAAAACCATGGTGGGATCTTGTTGTTGGTGAAAATCAATCTATCACCATCTTACATTGTTCATTGGCTGGCTCACGAACGGAAGCCTCACTCTGATGATGGCAGCAACAGCAGAAGCCATATTGTATGCAGGATCTTCAACAGGTAAGCACTCTTCAATACTTTGTGCCAGGTGGGTTGAACACACAATGGGTGCAAACACAGCTAACCACAAGATCAAAACATCAAGAAAAATATCTTTTGAGACTTCGTCTTTTACAGACATTGATGTAAATACTTCCTTCCATGAAGAAGAGTGTCCTTAATTGTGGAGATAATTGTAATTATTTTTGTGGGAAGGTAACTTCTTGGGGTGATCATCCCCATGCAGAATAAACAACAACAACTTTAACTCCCTTCGATTGGATGAGATCACCTGATTCACCTTGTCATCTGTTGCTTGTTCCATCCAGGCCTTTCCTTTTGTTTTCTTTTTTGAACAAGTTATCAAACTGATTGAGATATCAATGTAACGAATCTTTCATATTTCTATTGTTTTTCCAAAGGTCCCTCAGAAGAGGTGCTCGTTCCCTCCTCCAACCCTCACCTGAAACCATCCTTCAGGTTGGAACGTAAGTTGACAAGATTCTTGCTTTACATTAAAAATTACAATTTAAAACTTTGTCTAAACTACCTGTTCTTCACCTGCATCATGTCCCATTTTGTCTGTGCCTCAGAAGTGTTGAGGACAAACACATATTTTGCTGGATTCTAAAACTTACAAGCACCAAGCAAATCTTCCCGTTGGTAGAAGTCTCGCATGAGTGTTAATGTATCTGTACAAAAGTCATTCTGCACACCTGGATGATCATTGAAATTAGTTGTTTGAAAAACTTCAGTGCAAATCCAGTGGGAGTTTGTGATGATGAAAATAAAGATGTGCAATTGAAGGCAAAACAAAGGCAAAATTGAATTGAGATGCAGAAAGCAATTGAGAGGATACAGTATTTCCAGGATTGTGTTGGAAGGATTGATAATGATGGAGGTTACGATGATGTCGCTCTCCAGTTGTTTTGACTTCCTTTTGTTGATGTGTGTGCAAACGAAGAAGTTGTAGTCATGGCCGCTGGAGAAGGTGTCATGTTTGGCAGTGGATCCATCATCATTCCATCGACTAAGCGCTCCAGCAAGGTAGGATGAAACATTAGACTCTTACAGATGGTCGATCCAAGATGTTTTTTTTTTAAGAAACGTGAGTCTCCAGAACGACAGGAACTGAAACCTTCCATACACCTAATTTAATCACTTGCACCCTTTTTACGTCCATGTTTTTCAATTTGTCATTTCCTTGTTTGTCTGTCTATCGATAATTGTGTGTGTGTGTGTGTGTGTGTGTGTGTGTGTGTGTGTGTATGTGTGTATGTGTGTGTGTGTGTGTGTGTGTGTGCGTGTGTGTGTGTGTGTGTGTGTGTGTGTGTGTGTGTGTGTGTGTGTGTGTGTGTGTCCTCAATAACTCCAAGACCATGAAACCTCACAGCCTGAAACTTTACAAGGATGTTGAGGGAACTCCAAGGGAGTGCAAGAATGAAAACCGGTTGTTTGGCTTCATTCAAACACCCCTATTGAAGATAATTAACGGCATTATTTAATTATCCTTTAAAAAGGCTCATCCTTCATCACTTTGCTGTCCCTCGCTGTTCGTGTTTTTTGTGGGGGGTATTAATTAATTAATTTATTTTTGCATTTTTTTGGCCTGCTCAACAGTGCCTTGACTTGGAATAGGCCCCAACAATTTCTTAAAGATAAAGTGGTGACAAATATTTTTTCACTTTCCTCAATCTTATCATCGAATGCCTCATCTTCATTATTCATACCTTCAAATCGCTTATAAACACCTGGAGATGCCAGTGTCCATGGCTTTGTTTCATTTCTGCACATACGATAACCTCTAGAGTCTGTTATTAATGTTAACATTTCTGTGTGATCTTCTTTCATTATCCACTCATCACTTCCACATCGATACATATAAAAAATAACGTTCACATCTCACATCAACAGTCTGTGTTGGCCCTGCAGTCCCTCTGGTGTTGCCTCACCCACTGATAATGTTATGTAACTTTCTTGAAAGGCAGAAGGACAGGAAGATAGAAGTACACAAAGATTAACAAAATACCAGAGCGGCAGGAACTCCGTGACATCAAGAAGCAAACACAGCAGCAATGACTGCATTCTGCCCTCCTGCACCAGCATCTCCAGTTCAGCCAATGAAACCTTTGTTGCCCCTGTGTGAAGCGGGGCCATCGCCGTAAAATACAAAACACACAGGAAATGGCACTCTGTGTTGAGGCGCGGCGGTGAAGGTCATGTTTAACCCTCGACCTGTCAAAGATCCCCGGGGGGTTAAATATCACGGAAAGGTAAGCATTGGTCTTATTTGCTCTCTCCCAACTGTCTCCCTCTCTCTCTCCCTCCCTTCCTTTCTCTTTCTCTCAACCTTTCCCTCTCTCTCCCTCCCTTCCTTTCTCTTTCTCTCTACCTTTCCCTCTCTCTCTCTCCCATCACACGCCACCCCGCTTCGTATTCCTGTCAGCGAAGTGATGGATGGTACTTGCTCGTAATATAATATGAAATGTGGAACTCCATATGAAATACATACATATTATATATTGTTAAATCTCTCTCGCCACATCACAATGGTAAAGGAGGAGTTAGGCGTTAAACACGATTATATTTTTTAAACATCGGGCAAATACCCCTGGGCGCTCACCTGTTCGCGGCTGGATAAGATAACCAAGGAATCACTAACTGATATGGATGACCCACAAAATACATGATCATCACACCGTTTTAAAGCCTTTTTCCCTGAGCAGGGGTCAGCTTTTAGCGGGCTCCAATCATGGTCCCCTTTGTTGTGGCAGTTTTTTTTTTACGGCTGGATGCCCTTCCTGACGCCAACCCTTTTGTCGCCTTCAACACGCACGGATAATTACCAGTATACTGATGCTCATTTCACCGACCTCGGAAGGATGACAGGCTGAGTCAACCCCCCTGACGTTAATTCAGTGGAAAGCAGGGCTCGAACTCAGGACCCCGAGGATCCCAAGCCACCACCCTAACCACTAAGCCAACACCAGGCCACCACCCACAAAATACATCATGGAGAAGAAGGTAAATACCCATGTGTTTTTTTTTTTTTAATGTCCTGAACAAACTTTGTTACATCACGGGTGATAAAGGTTGTGTTTAAGTTTCATCGAAATTGTCTGTGAAAGGAAATTAAAGTTCTGGGGAAGGAAGGAAATGCATATGTTGTGAGCCAACCCCCCCCCCTCATAAACTCTGTCAGACGACAATTTGATTTTTTTTTTGTTTTTGTTAATGCCGTGAACAAACTTTGGTACTTCCTCCGTGATGAAGGTTGTGGTGAATGTTCATTGAAATTGTGTGTGTTGTTTTCAAGAAGAAGCTGCAAAGTGTTTGTGGACGGACAGAATGACGGACTACGCGCCATCTCATGAGCTCTCCGGAACTATGTTCCAAGTGAGCTAAAAATGAGGGTGTAAGGGTGGTCAATGTTTGTCCCGGTTTGACCGCCCAACCAAATAAGCTATTTCCTTTCTTCTCCAAAACTACATAAACACACAATTTGGATGAAACTTGACCACAATCTTCATCACCCATGATGCGAAAACTTTCATCACGGCCTCCTGATATTTGGAGGGAACGATGATTTGCTTCACTTTCCTCGGTCCTGTCAGTTGCGTGGATACAGTGTAAAAAACCTTTCTGGACTTTGAGCCTGTACTTGCTCTTGCCCCATGCCTGATGATCTCTGTTATCCTGCACCTCCTTCCACAAGCTTTGAAGTGAGACATCTTCGTTCTGAGCTTGCTCAACCTCTTGCACAGTTACCTAAGGGATGTCAGATTGTGACACTATCAATGGTTTGGTGTCATCCTTGTTGCACGTGGTCTGTGCCCTGGTCACTCCTGCTTGTGCCAGCTGTGGAATCCAGTTTGCATCTGGATCCTTGACCTCTCGTGCTCCTGGTATTATACCAATCACAAGATCACAAATGGGTTCATCCATGCACATGACTTCCACCTCTCTCATATTGTATGGTGTGTCCACATGGATCTTTGCAACTGGACAGAGACGCAATGTATGTACTATCAATCAGCTTGCAGGAATAGACCTCGTCAGTGATCTGCCTTGTCATCACCAGGTCTTTCTTCACAGCTGCACTCGTACATCCTGAGTCTCACAATACTGTCACTTTCTGTGAACTCACAATGTTAAAAAGTTGTGGACGAGTTGTGTCGGTGACAAGAACAAGGTGATTACACTTTGCTTCACGTCCGGATCCAGATCCAGCCCATTGGTGAGAAACAAAATGTAACCTGCTTTACCTGGCGGAGGTGTGCGCTCCACTGAGTGTAGTTCCAGTTATTTATGAATGAAAATGTTCGAGAATAAACGTTTCGGCAGTTCATGACGTATTACATCGCTCCAGACGAGTTTCAAACGGATCATTTGGTGCGCCTTTGGTGGGGCCGCCATTTTCCCCCCATTCCATCGTTACTGATGGAGGACATTGCTCGACCACCGAACTCCCTGATACTTACGAATCTTCAATTTGACAAGTAACAAACAAACAGATAGATAAGAGTGAAAACGTCACCTTCGTTCACCTTCGGTGGAGAATGTATTGAGAAAACGGGATGGTGGATGGGAATCTATTGAATGTGAGGCCTACCTATTTGTTTATACGTCCATTTTTCCACGGATATTCACACAAAGATTGAATGTTCACACCAATACCAGAGAGATATAAACGAAGAGCAAGGTGAACCATTATTCACTGTCCAAACTCCTTCATTACAAGGTTTATCATTAATTACATCATCACACTGAATTACACAATTTGGTGTCTCTCTCTCTCTGTCTCTGTGTGTTTTTTGACCGCGATACATTCGGTTGTTATATATTTATCCAATCTCAATCAAACTTGACTGGAGGACTGAGGGTCAAACGATGGAGCTTGTGGCGATTTTATTTGATCCCCTCCACCTTGGGGGCGAGGTCCGTTTTAAGGTGTATATCCGTGGGAAAATAGCTAATTGTGACGTTTTTCCAATGCCGTTTCTCACAACAATCTGAATAACAAAAGGATAATATGAATGTTATGACAAAGAAATATTAATACGAATAATACCTCCTCCCGAAGGGGTTCTTCCTTGGACAAATGCCGTGTTGACGTGTATAAATAGCTTATCGTGGCGTTTCGTGGAAAACACAGAGCAGAAATAAAAATAAATATTTATATAAAACACAAACACGGATTGATTACCTTTTTCAACAGTCGGTGCTGCTGTTTAACAGGGAAATGAGAGAAATTTGGAGGAATCCCGACATCCTTTAGGCATTCCATGCTGATCGTCTCCACCACAGAATCACGGACTGGAACCGAGATCTACTGTGATCTATATTCTACACCAGGACTCGTCATAGGATCCTCACTGCCACTTCTCAAGGGAGTGGGTGCACGAGTAAATGAAATAAACACACATCTGTTGCGCAGCGTCAATAATCAGTGTCCCAACTTATCAAAATGAACGTTTTAAAATCCTGTTCTCAATGATGTAAAATATTTGAAAGACGAAAGATCCGTGTTATTCATCAACGTTGGGTCACGTGGTTTTCACTGGAAGAGATTAATTTGAACAATTGCATATAAAAAATATCTAAATATTACATGAGATTTCAATAGAAATGATGAAAAGCGGGCGTGGCCACAGTCTATTGTGACATCACAGTGGTTGTTCATGGTTACAATAACAATTCCAACAACAGGAAAATCTTAAGACAGAGGTGTGTCGTTAAATCGTCAGTTCGTGGACAGCCGTACACCAGACATGTCGTGGTTTGTCATCGCGGTGTTCGTGTTCACCGTCCTCGGAAGTGGAGCGTCCCGTCCACCGCAGCAGGTAAGTAGGGATTGTCAGAAATGATGATGTAGTGTACTCGGGGAAGGTAGACAACACAAATGGGAAATCAGGGAAATTTAGTTTCTTTGTGGCGCAGGGGCTGGACGAAGGGGGTCTTCACTTGGTATCCCCCCCCCACCCCGGGGCACATTGTGGCTCTCGGCGGACCTGAGTACTCCACCACCGAACTCCACGAAACTCACGAATCCTCGATTTCCCAAGGAACCAACAACAGATGGATAGGGGGGAAAACTTCACCTTCGTCCACTTTCGGTGGAGGATGTGTTGAGAAAACGGGATTATGGGATGGGAATCCATTCAAGGCTATCTATTTATTACGTACGCACGTTCACACACACACACACACACACACACACACACACACACACAAATAAATGTTCACAGGAATAACAAAGAGACGAAGATGAATCAGGACGTGCACCATTACTCACTGAGTGAACTCCTTTATAACAAGGTTTAACATTAAAACCATCAATGGAGTAACACACGTCCGTTGTACAATGTCAGTGTTATCAATATCCCAACTTATCAAACTGAACGTTTTTAAATCCTTTTCTCATTGGTGTAAAAATGATTGAAACACAAAACACGAGATGTTAATCAACCTTGGGTCACGTGGTTTTCACCGGAAGAGCTTAATCAGAACAAAAAATCCGTAAATAATTATATCGAGTTGAAAATATGAACAGAAACGAGAGAAAGGGGCGTGACCACACTGTGACGTCACAGTGGTTGTTCGTGGTTACAATGAGAATTCCAACAACAGGGAGATCTCAACACATAACAGAGCTGTATCGTTAAATCGTCAGTCCGTGGATTAGTGAACACCAGACATGTCGTGGTTTCTCATCGCGGTGTTCGTGATCACCGTCCTCGGAAGTGGAGCGTCCCGACCACAGCAGGTAAGTAGGGATTGTGAGAAATAACGTACTGAACTCGGGGAAGGTACACAGCACGGGGGGAGTTGTTTTTATTATAGTTTGGGATATCAGGCCCAGCCTGGACTTCGGATTTTCGATGGTGGGAGTGTGGGGGGAGAGGTTGGGGGAGAGGTAGGGGGTATGGGTGAGGAGGTGTGGGGTGTGGGGGAGGAGGTGTGGAGCTTCAACAAGTTGGACCTCTGAGATAGAGCTTGATGACACCGAACCATCATGCCTGCTGTAGGATTGGATCATACACCCAAAACACCCAACACACCCAAAACACCCAACACACCCCCTGAATAGGAGACGTTTAGTACTCAAACCCGGTGTTTTTAAAATGTGTGTATAAAATCAATGTTCAATGATGACAGAGGGTCATCATACAGTTTCTCATTCAGGAAACCTTAAATGACCAGAAACCATAAAGAAACATTCCAAATTCCCAACTTCAAGGTTCATCTAAAACATCTACATCTGGAGAGTGGAATATTAAATAATGATCCCAGAATGTTTCCCCTCCATGTCCTTGGAATGTCCTCTCTCATCATAACCCAGTTCAATGGTTTATTTCACACCTGAACCCCATATTCACCAAGGTAGGTCCATCCTTACAATGGTATCCCATCAGGTCCCACTGCTTCACAATTTTTCATTCCTCTTAAGTCGGCTGTCTTGTCTTACGACACTTTTTTATGGAAATCAAAGATTCCAGGAGTAGCGTTGAACAAGGAGTCGGTCAGTGAGTGTTGGTGCACAGTTGAAATCCCATATTTAATCTTCCTTGTTTGTCCTTTAAATTGTTGTGATCCATCTTTACCCTGACGATGTGATGAGGAACATAAAGAGAGTTTATCTTTGGTTGGAAACTGCAGGTGAACTTTCCGCACCAAGTAAACTTGGAATTTGTCCCTTCAAGGTAAAATCTCCTTCATGTTCGTGTCGATGGAGGAATCTTCACGGTATACCTTGAGTGTATCTGGTACCACACATTGCACTCCGTGTGCAGTGGAAATTGATCCCCAGGAAGATCCATCTCAGGGCTGGTGGAGTTTCACAGTTTACACATTCACCTCTGAGCCTGGGTTCAAATCTCGATCCCTCCATAAACTGCCACCCTGGTGTTTCACGTGTAATGTGTGTTACAACCATTGGAGGAACATTAAACATGAAGGATTCATCCACCAACACTCATTTATATTGGATGGTAAAGATTCCACGGTGTTTTTTGAAAATGGTCGGCGAGCTATCGCCAGCATTCTGAACAAATTACAAATTACTTCCCAAACCCTCTTACAAACCTGTCCTTAACAAGCGTGGTACAAAAGGTAAACTCTCGAACATTCCATGAACCATTGTGTTTGTTCTCTAAAATTATCAAGAACATGCTATTTTGTCACGAACTTTTTGATTTTGTCAAGTAATTGTAAAAACATTGTTTAGTTTAATTATAAATGAAATAAACATGTTTCCTACCCCTGGCCTTGTCTATTTCCACAGCTTTTCCAGAACGATGCTGTTGAGGATGGAGGGATGTACCTGGGTCGTGATGTCGTGTTCGTCGTGATTGCCTCCCTTTTGTTTGTCGGTGTGATTATGTTTAATCCATCTCGTTGGTTCAACAAGACGAGGTTCAGGAGAAAGCGCTGCATTCACTGGTAAAGAACACAAATGACTTTTCATCAATATTTATACCTTCATCCAAGGGGACACGATAGCTCAGGCTGTGGATGTCGTATGAAGTCCATTTTGGTGGGAACACCCACACTTGTTACGCCAAAGAGTTAAAAAACCCACAATTTTAATTTTGTGTAAGTTGGTGATGGTGACCATCTTGGATTTCAAAATGGCTGCCATGAAGAAGTCCACTGATCCTGTATAAAATCAAAGTTAAATTTGGTGTAAATACCAACATTTGTACTGATCGAGGTTCAAAAAACAAATGTAGATTTACTTGCAGTAAAGACTTGTAATTACCTTGAACTTCAAAATGGCTGTCATAGTGAGATCTTGTGGAACAATACTCATTTTAAAGGGAGGGGACACCTTTGGTGAGCTATCACTTTGGTGAGCTGTCACTTTGGTGAGCTGTTTTCAATTATACTTGTGTATTAAATAACCTGTGTATCAAAAAAAAAACCTGTGAAAGTTTCAGCTCAGTCTGTCTTGTAATTCATGAAAACACAGTTGAAGGCAAACAAAATATTAAACTAGAACTACGTTGTCGATGGCACACCATCCCATATTCCCTCGCGCACTGCTTTGTCCCATAAACGCTCGGTGAAATTTTATCTTGCAAAATGGATTGACTATTCTTTTCTATTTGATGTGCTTTATGACCAAAGTCTTACTATGTTTACTCAATCAGAAGTCATTACAAGCATGTCAACGTTTCATGAAACATTAATTTAACACTGTCCAGCAATATAGAACTGTTTTTTTTTTAATTCGAAAATCAGTTTTAAACTGATTCTCCATTTTCTTGAAGTCAGAACCACCTGAAAGCAAATTATTTTCAGGGATATGTGATATTGTTGCGGATCCAGGATCCGCATCCGTCCAACATGATGGCATCCAACATGCAGTGGTCCCCAGACAGTTATTTCAGTAATATACGTCAGATAGTCCCTTCTTGTCTAATGGGTCAAACGGGACAGTGCGTTGTGTGAATCTCATGGTTCGGTCCGATTAAATCTCTGAACTCATTCTTATTCTGTTATGCTATTCCTGAGGCTAATCCAAGCAAGGTGTCTTAACGGAAGCCAGCCATGGAAAAACAACACACCAAATGATAACAACTTACTTTTCAACCATGTGGCTCACTCTTTTCAACCCATTTCTGCGTCTAGTAATTATATCTTTGTCCTCTTTTCAAACCAAATCTCCATTAAATAATTATTTCTATCCTCTTTTCAATCCAAATCTCCATTAAATAATTATATCTTTGTCCTCTTTTCAATCCAAATCTCCATCTAATAATTGTATCTGTCCTCTTTTCAATCCAAGTCTGCATCTAATAATTATATCCAACCTTTTCCTTCATTTCATGACACATATCAGGGCCGGCACTGCACACAACACTGCATTTTATAAATGACCGCATGCTCAATGGCGGCGGTCACATGCGCATCCCCGGGATAATTTATAATCGCACACATAGCAGGGGACGAATGGCACACCTTGTTCGGGTCTGTGAATGTGTTTACCACAGCCTCTTACCATTGGTCTTCGCTGACCACCGCGACCCCAGGTGTCTCGCACGGATGGCGAACATCCACTCGCATCTCCGCCCGGCGAGGCTGCAGCCAGGCAGAGGCGCGCTGTACTCCTTGGGCCGCATGGCTTACAGACAGGCAGCGCATTGACCGGCGCTGACCACGGGTCGCCGTGGACGGCCCGGGACTTTGGTGCAGGCCATCACGGCCGGACCGTGTGCTGTCCACGGCCCAACCAGAGCACCTGATTCAGGTGACGACACGTCATTTCGGATCGTCACCCTCGCCCGCACTACAACGTCGAGAAAAGTATGGTTCGTGGGGCTGTCGGTCATCGTCTTTCCTGCTCAGCGTTCCTCATCTGCTTATTCCAATTTCATCACCAACTCACCTGCTGAATCCGTCTTCTTCCCCGCCTCGTCCCTGACTCCACTCACCCACATGATCCTGTTTGCCTTTCTCCACCCACTGCTCCGGACTCTGCCTTCCTCCACCCACTGGCTTCTGACTCCACCAAAAGCTCTTCTTTCATGCCTGACGGTCGTGCCCTATTCTCTGGATCGATGTTGAGCTGCTCAAAGTGCTACGAAGCAAGAGACGACGTGCTAGCTGTCAGGGAGGTATCACCAAGCGGAGCATCCCCCCAAAAACATACTGGTGGTGCAATCGGTCAATCGTGCAAGATATTGAGAGACCGTTAGCCCCATCTCCTCTCCTCTTTCTTCTCATTAACCCTTCTTCATCTGGATGTGTGTGTGTGCGTGTGCGTGTGTGTCATGTGCCTGTCCTCGCTTAAGTTCAGAGTGCACAAGAATTATATCGGGATAATTGCTATGTGTCTGCTTTTGTAAGTTTCTTGTATAATTGGCACACCACACTTTTCTTCCTGTCCCTCCTTCCACACAACAATAAAAACTACTAATCGTGCCACATATTTTTCCTCGCCTGCCTGTTAATAAATTATAAGTGGAAATGTTCCCAGCTCGTTTTTGTCTTTTCTTTCATTGATCCAGCATGGTCCGTATCCGAACCTCGCCTGGACTTTATTCCGAACGATCCGTTCCTTTTAGCCGGTATGTCATTGGCAGTATCGCTCGGCTGCATCTGATCCGGTAAGGTGATCTGGTTCGGACAAGACGTACCTAGGGCGAGTCCCCCTGTAATTAGATCACGTGGTTTTTTTTTCTTGGTAACCAGAAAACTATACAGAGGACCCTCGGTCATGTAGTTGAGTTGTTGGCGTTCACGGTCCGTTAGTGACCCACCACATCACAGACTTATCCGTGTGTGATGGCCTGCAAGTCGGGTGAGTCTGGTGGGAAACCGAGATAGCTTCACCCCCTGGTGGTCTCACCAAACCCCCGGCCCACAACAATATTATCATCAATCTTTCTATTTACTGTGTGACAGTGAGATCTTTCTTTTCTTTGAGCTCTTTCTTTTTTAATTCGATCGATGGTGAATATTCTAAAAAGTCCATATCCCATTATTTTCGTCTGTGATGTATGAGTGAAGTAATTTAATTGTTGAAAACAGTTCATGATATGAACCATGTCCAACCCACGTGACACAAGTTTAAACCTCTGATTGGAATTTTTTTTGTTCACACAAAGTAACAATGATGTCTTTAGGAAGATTTTAAAAGGTTTATTATTGAACACTTGTTGTGAATAAAAAGTAAAACTCACTTATTAAGTGTTGATTTCCAAGGAATAAGTTGGTTGTTCTTCTGAGATGGCGGATATTTTTAAATCCAAGATGGCCACCAAATGACGTCATGAAAACATGTTTCCAATGGAATTCCAGTGAAGTGAGAGATAATTTACAAAAAGTTACATGATTTCCTTCTTCATCAAAAACAAACACTAAATTTCAAAACATCCTCCACCGTTACATTAAATTATTAAAATAATCAAGTGTGATTCATCGTTCCACACCGATCATTTGGACCTTGTTTAAGTTACATCTGCAAGCTCGATATTCCGTATCCTGTAGCATTGTAACACTCGTGGAACATGTTTGTTTATGTTTTACAAAACCATGTAGTCAACACTTCACAGGTGATGGAATACTTCATTTTACCTTGAACTGAGAATGTTTGTTTCTCTTGCAGTGTGAAATGTGGATGTAAAATCAAAAGGAGACAACTGAAAGATGAGCCACCATTGGTAAATGATGTTCAGGAAAACAAACTCCTTGAAATGCAGAAACTGGAGGGAACTGAGGTTCATGATGTGAAGGAAAAAATGGAGTTCACAGTGAAACAGAACTTCGGAAATGAAGAACAAGAGGAAGAACATTATCAAGAGGAGCAAAATAAAGTTTTACAAGCACAGAAAGAACAACTTCAGGAAAAAGAAAAGATGTTGCTCCAAAAAAAAGGAGATCTCATCCAAAGAGAGAAGTTTGTTCAGGACAGAGAACGTGAGTTCATGGAAAAGGAAGCGCAAAGGAAATTGAACAAAGAATTGTGGTTAAAGGAGGAAGATGAACGGAGGAAACGAGAGGAGGAACAGCAGAAAGAGAAGAAGGAAGCAGAGCAGAAGAAAATAAATGAACAGGAGAGGAAGAAACAAGAAGAGTTAAAGATAAGGGAGCAGGAAGAATCCAGACGATCAAATTGGGAAAAGGATTTTGAGGATGAGAAATTTGAAGTTTGGATCTGGGAAAAGCGTAAAAACACAGAACGTAAGAAGAAAATGGTTGAAGTAGAAAAGAGAATGTTAGAAGTTAAAAAGTGGAAGCAAGATGTTCAGCAAAGAGAGAAAGAATTGCCGATATATCAGGAACAGGAGCTGGAGCGACAGGGGATGTTAGATGCCTTCATGAACGGGAAAGATGAAGAGCTAAAGAAACAGCAGCTCCATATCCACCAAAAGGGAGAGAAGCTTCATAATCGACAATGTAATCTGAATAAATCGGAGGGAGAGTCTCGTCTGAGAGAGAAAAAGGAACAAGAACACAGAGAGCAATGTGCAGTTGCCTGGAAAACAAGAGAGTTGATTCTCATGGAAAGAGAACAACAGATAAGAGAGAAGAAACGTCATGTGGAGTTGAGGGAGCAACAGGTCCAGGAGAGAGAAACCAAATTGCAAAAAGCAGGAAAACTTGCTGAGGAAGGGGTTGATGAAGAAGTGCTTCTCATAACTGATGATGGGCGACAGAAGCAACAACTGAAACAGCAGGATGTTGACTTGCTCCCACCTGAACCAAAGCCTCAAAGTGATGAAGGGCGGCAGCAGCGACAACAGTACAGTGTTGTTCTTCAACACCAACCGAAGCCTCTCTGTGAAGACAGGAAACAACAAGTGAAACAGCATGATGTTGATCAGCTGCCGGCCGAACGTAAGCCTCACCATTCGTCTCAGTCCAAGCTTGTCAATGATGAACCAGCGGAGATAGAAAGGCGCAAAAATAACCTCATGTTCCGTGGAGTGAAGGAGGGAAAAGGGGAACATGACAAGGAGGTTGTGACAAAATTAATTAAAGCCATGAACCTGAACATAGAGCCCGTACGCACTTTCCGCGTTGGATGGTACATTGAGAACAGATTCAGACCAATGAAAGTTGTGTTCAGTTGTGAGTCGGATCGGAATCTTGTTCTTACCAATAACAAGAAGGTTCGCAATTTAACTGATCCCTCTCTCTGTTCAAAAAACATTTTTATCACTCCGGATTACACTCAGCTCCAAAGAGAAAAACAAGAGATGCTGCTGAGTGATCTTGAAAAAAAGAGGGAAAGTGACCCAAACGGGAGATATACCATCAAAGGAGATAAAGTAGTCCTCCTGAAGAATCCCAAGGGCAAGCCTCATCTCCAGAGATAACGACCTTCCCTCCTCATCTCCCACCTCCTATAACAGACTCCTCCGTGACACACATTTAAGGGGGAAAAAAATATTAAAGGGGGAAAAAAACACAAATAAAAGCTTGAAGGGAAAAAAAAACACAAAAAAACAAAAAAAAAACATATAAGGAGAATATTCCGTTGAAGCAAATTCACTTTGACGCAGGGTCTCTTTCAAACACGTGAATGTACCTGAGATCATGTTGGAGCAATCACTGAAACATCTTTTGATCGGACAGTCATGGACAGGGAGTTCAATCCTGATGGACATCTTGCATTTCATGAGGACAGGAACCTGAACTTTCATAGTGAAGGAAGGAAAGATGAGGAAAACCATGGTGGGATCTTGTTGTTGGTGAAAATCAATCTATCACCATCTTACATTGTTCATTGGCTGGCTCGCGAACGGAAGCCTCACCCTGATGATGGCAGCAACAGCAGAAGCCATATTGTATGCAGGATCTTCAACAGGTAAGCACTCTTCAATACTTTGGGGCAGGTGGGTTGAACACACAATGGGTGCAAACACAGCCAACCACAAGATCAAAACGTCAAGAAAAATTTGTTTTGAGACTTCGTCTTTTACAGACATTGATGTAAATACTTCCTTTCATGAAGAAGTGTCCTTAATTGTGGAGATAATTGTAATTATTTTTGTGGGAAGGTAACTTCTTGGGGTGATCATCCCCATGCAGAATAAACAACAACAACTTTAACTCCCTTCGATTGGATGAGATCACCTGATTCACCTTGTCATCTGTTGCCTGTTCCATCCAGGCCTTTCCTTTTGTTTTCTTTTTTGAACAAGTTATCAAACTGATTGAGATATCAATGTGTCTAAGCTTTCATATTTCTATTGTTTTTCCAAAGGTCCCTCAGAAGAGGTGCTCGTTCCCTCCTCCAACCCTCACCTGAAACCATCCTTCCGGTTGGAACGTAAGTTGACAAGATTCTTCCTTTACATTACAAATTACAATTTAAAACTTTGTCTAAACTGCCTGTTCTTCACCTGCATCATGTCCAATTTTGTCTGTGCCTCAGAAGTGTTGAGGACAAACACATATTTTGCTGGATTCTAAAACTTACAAGCACCAAGCAAATCTTCCCGTTGGTCGAAGTCTCGCATGATTGTTAATGTATCTGTATAAAAGTCATTCTGCACACCTGGATGATCATTGAAATTGTTTGAAAAACTTCAGTGCAAATCCAGTGGGAGTTTGTGATGATGAAAATAAAGGTGTGAAATTGAAGGCAAAACAAAGGCAAAATTGAATTGAGATGCAGAAAGCAATTGAGAGGATACAGTATTTCCAGGATTGTGTTGGAAGGATTGATAATGATGGAGGTTACGATGATGTCGCTCTCCAGTTGTTTTGACTTCCTTTTGTTGATGTGTGTGCAAACGAAGAAGTTGTAGTCATGGCCGCTGGAGAAGGTGTCATGTTTGGCAGTGGATCCATCATCACTCCATCGACTAAGCGCTCCAGCAAGGGAGGATGAAACATTACTCTTACAGATGGTCGATCCAAGATGTTTTTTTTTAAAGAAACGTGAGTCTCCAGAACGACAGGTACTGAAACCTTCCATACACCTAATTTAATCACTTGCACCCTTTTTACGTCCATGTTTTTCAATTTGTCATTTCCTTGTTTGTCTGTCTATCGATAATTGTGTGTGTGTGTGTGTGTGTGTGTGTGTGTGTGTGTGTGTGTGTGTGTGTGTGTGTGTGTGTGTGTGTGTGTGTGTGTGTGCGTGTGTGTGAGTGTGTCCTCAATAACTCCAAGACCATGAAACCTCACAGCCTGATACTTTACAAGGATGTTGAGGGAACTCCAAGGGAGTGCATGAATGAAAACCGGTTGTTTGGCTTCATTCAAACACCCCTATTGAAGATAATTAACGGCATTATTTAATTAACCTTAAAAAAGGCTCATCCTTCATCACTTTGCTGTCCCTCGCTGTTCGTGTTTTTTGGGGGGGTATTAATTTATTTATTTATTTTTGCATTTTTTTGGCCTGCTCAACAGTGCCTTGACTTGGAATAGGCCACAACAATTTCTTAAAGATAAAGTGGTGACAAATATTTTTTCACGTTCCTCAATCTTATCATCGAATGCCTCATCTTCATTATTCATACCTTCAAATCGCTTATAAACACCTGGAGATGCCAGTGTCCATGGCTTTGTTTCATTTCTGCACATACGATAACCTCTAGAGTCTGTTATTAATGTTAACATTTCTGTGTGATCTTTCATTATCCACTCGTCACTTCCACGTAGATACATATAAAAAATAACGTTCACATCTCACATCAACAGTCTGTGTTGGCCCTGCAGTCCCTCTGGTGTTGCCTCACACACTGATAATGTTGTGCAATTTTCTTGAAAGGCAGAAGGACAGGAAGATAGAAGTGCACAAAGATTAACAAAATACCAGAGCGGCAGGAACTCTGTGACATCAAGAAGCAAACACAGCAACAATGACTGCATTCTACCCTCCGATATCCGCATCTCTAGTTCAAGCCAATGAAACCTTTGTTGCCCCTGTGTGAAGCGGGGCCATCGCCGTAAAATACAAAACACACAGGAAATGGCACTCTGTGTTGAGGCGCGGCGGTGAAGGTCATGTTTCACCCTCGACCTGTCAAAGATCCCCGGGGGGTTAAATATCACAGAAAGGTAAGCATTGGTCTTATTTGCTCTCTCCCAGCTGTCTCCCTCTCTCTCTCCCATCACCCGCCACCCCGCTTCGTATTCCTGTCAGCGAAGTGATGGATGGTACTTGCTCGTAATATAATATGAAATGTGGAACTCCATATGAAACATATACATATTATGTCTTGTTAAATCTCTCTCGCCACATCACAATGGTAAAGGAGGAGTTAGGCGTTAAACACGATGATATTTATTAAACATCGGGCAAATACCCTGGGCGCTCACCTGTTCGCGGCTGGATAAGATAACCAGGGAATCACTAACTGATATGGATGACCCACAAAATACAGGATCATCACACCGTTTTAAAGCCTTTTTCCCTGAGCAGGGGTCAGCTTTTTGCGGGCTCCAATCATGGTCCCCTTTCTTGTGGCAGTTTTTTTTTTTTACGGCTGGATGCCCTTCCTGACGCCAACCCTTTTGTCGCCTTCAACACGCAGGGATAATTACCAGAATACTGATGCTCATTTCACCGACCTCGGAAGGATGACAGGCTGAGTCAACCCCCCTGACGTTAATTCAGTGGAAAGCGGGGCTCAAACTCAGGACCCCGAGGGTCCCAAGCAACCACCCTAACCACTAAGCCAACACCAGGCCACCACCCACAAAATACATCATGGAGAAGAAAGTAAATACCCATGTGTTTTTTTTTAATGTCCTGAACAAACTTTGTGACATCATGGGTGATAAAGGTTGTGTTTAAGTTTCATCGAAATTGTCTGTGAAAGGAAATTAAAGTTCTGGGGAAGGAAGGAAATGCATATGTTGTGAGCCAACACCCCCCCGCCCCCCTCATAAACTCTGTCAGACGCCGATTTGATTTTTTTTTTTGTTTTTGTTCATGCTGTGAACAAACTTTGGTACTTCCTCCGTGATGAAGGTTGTGGTGAATGTTCATTGAAATTGTGTGTTGTTTTAGAGAAGAAGCTGCAAAGTGTTTGTGGATGGACAGACTGACGGACTACATGCCATCCCATAAGCTCTCCGGAACTATGTTCCAAGTGAGCTAAAAATGAGGGTGTAAGGGTGGTCAATGTTTGTCCCGGTTTGACCGCCCAACCAAATAAGCTATTTCCTTTCTTCTCCAAAACTACATAAACACACAATTTGGATGAAACTTGACCACAATCTTCATCAACCATGATGCGAAAACTTTCATCACGGCCTCCTGATATTTGGAGGGAACGATGATTTGCTTCACTTTCCTCGGTCCTGTCAGTTGCGTGGATACAGTGTAAAAAACCTTTCTGGACTTTGAGCCTGTACTTGCTCTTGCCCCATGCCTGATGATCTCTGTTATCCTGCACCTCCTTCCACAACCTTTGAAGGGAGACATCTTCTTTCTGAGCTTGCTCAACCTCTTGCACAGTTACCTAAGGGATGTCAGATTGTGACACTATCAATGGTTTGGTGTCATCCTTGTTGCACGTGGTCTGTGCCCTGGTCACTCCTGCTTGTGCCAGCTGTGGAATCCAGTTTGCATCTGGATCCTTGACCTCTCGTGCTCCTGGTTTTATACCAATCACAAGATCACAAATGGGTTCATCCATGCACATGACTTCCACCTCTCTCATATTGTATGGTGTGTCCACATGGATCTTTGCAACTGGACAGAGACGCAATGTATGTACTATCAATCAGCTTGCAGGAATAGACCTCGTCAGTGATCTGCCTTGTCATCACCAGGTCTTTCTTCACAGCTGCACTCGTACATCATGAGTCTCACAATACCTTCACTTTCTGTGAACTCACAATGTTAAAAAGTTGTGGACGAGTTGTGTCGGTGACAAGAACAAGGTGATTACACTTTGCTTCACATCCGGATCCAGATCCAGCCCATCGGTGAGAAGCAAAACGTAACCTGCTTTACCTGGCGGAGGTTTGCGCTCCACCAAGTGCAGTTCCAGTTAAATACGAATGAAAACGTTCAAGAATAAACGTTTTGGCTGTTAATGACGTATTACCTCGCTCCATACCAGTTTTAAACGGATCATTTTGTACGCCTTTGATGGGGCCGCCATTTTTCTCCAATTCCAACGTTACTGATGGAGGACATTGCTCTACCACCGAACTCCCTGATACTTACAAATCTTCGATTTGATAAGTAACAAACAAACAGATAGATAAGAGTGAAAACGTCACCTTCGTTCACCTTCAGTTGTGAATGTATTGAGAAAACGGGATGGTGGATGGGAATCTATTGAAGGTGAGGCCTACTTATTTGTTTATATGTCCATTTTTACCACGGATATACACACAAAGATTGAATGTTCATACCAATACCAGAGAGATATAAACGAAGAGCAAGGTGAACCATTGTTGACTGTGCACACTCCTTTATCACAAGGTTTATCATTAATAACATCATCACACTGAATTACACAATTTGGTGTCTATCTCTCTGTCTGTGTGTTTTTTGACCGCGATACATTCAATTGTAATACAATATTTATCCAATCTCAATCAAACTTGACTGGAAGAAGAAGGATCAAATGATGGAGCTTGTGGCGATTTCATTTGATCCCCTCCACCTTGGGGCGAGGTCAGTGTGAAGGTGTATATCCGTGGGAAAATAGCTAATTGTGACGTTTTTCCAATACCGTTTCTCAAAACAATCCGAATGACAATAGGATAATATTAATGTTATTACAAAGAAATATTAATACGAATAATACCTCCTCCCGAAGGGGTTCTTCCTTGGACAAATGCCGTGTTGACGTGTATAAATAGCTTATCGTGGCGTTTCGTGGAAAACACAGAGCAGAAATAAAAATAAATATTTATATAAAACACAAACACGTATTGATTAGCTTTTTAAACAGTCGGTACTGCTGTTTAACAGGAAAATGAGAGAAATTTGGAGGAATCCCGACATCCTTTAGGCCAGCGGTCCCCTAACTGGTGTGCATGAACCCCCACGGGGTGTGTGAGTCGATCCCAGGGGGTTCGTGAGACGTTTCTGAAAGTCAAAACTAGAGTACAAACAATGCTACTTTATCTAAATTTCACACACGTGACACGAGACCACGTTCAATAAGCTATAATTGGTAGCGCTTGTACGTCAGACTCGAGCACTAAGCGTACTCTGACCCTTTCTCGGAATTAAGCGCGTACGCGTATTTGACAGACGCCATTTTCCAGTTATGGCGCCATTTTCAAAAGATAGAAATTGCAATCGGAAGCCCTAATACTGGCAAATATTTTTATATAAAATGTATCTTATATCATATAATTTATATAAAATGTATCTTATATCATATAATTTCTATCAACATCATTTTTTTTTTCAGACCGCAATCCATAATGTCTCAGAAGCACAAATACGATGATTCATACATCAAGTGGGGGTTTTTTTCATTACAATATTACACTATGAACTTGATATTTTACGAAGCACTGTTATGAGTATTATAGTACATTAATAACTCAGATCGTGTCTCAAAAAGTTGGGGGTTCGTGGACACCTCTGACATCCACAGGGGGTTCGTGGGGGGATAAAGTGAGGGAACCGCTGGATTACAGGATGCAAGGGGTAATTTTGGAGCGTGTCACACAGGAGAAGGATCTGGGGGTGGTAATAGATAAGGGAGGTAAGCAGGCAGCACAGTGCCATGCAGCTATAGGGAAAGCAAATAGGGTTTTAGGCTGTATAAGGAGGGGGATCAATTATAAATCAAAAGAGGTGGTGTTAACATTGTACAGGAATTTAGTGAGGCCACATCTGGAATATTGTGTGCAGTTTTGGTCACCACAGTTCCGGAAGGACATAGAGGCCATAGATAAGGTTCAGTGTAGGACTACTAGATTGATTCCGGGCCGAGCGAGACTCAGCAATGAGGAGCGGTTGAAGGAGACACGGCTATATTCACGAGAAAGGAGGCTGTTGCGAGGAGATATGACAGAGATATTTAAAATAATGAAAGGTATCGATAAAATAAATGCAGATAAATTATTCAACAGAGTGGACAGTGACAGAACCAGGGGCCATAATCTGAGAGTAAAGAAGGGGAGATTCAAGACGGTAGTAAGGCAGGGGACATTCACTCAGAGAGTAGTTAATGCATGGAATGGTCTCCCTGGAAAGGTAGTGGCAGCAGAAAAAGTAGATAAGTTTAAATTAGAATTATAAAGGTACCTGGAAGTTCTGGAGATAGAGGGGTATGGTATGGGGATGTTGGTAAGACTTTTAGGTAGTTTGAGTATTGATGGGTGATTGTGTACAGAGTGCTGTTGGTGGGGGTCTTGTTAAGGGGGGTTGTGTGGTTGATGTTTGTCTTTTACCAAGCCCATGCCCTCTCTCCGAGGGGAAGAAAAGGAAAAAAAAAAAAAATGAAAAAAATTACACCAAAAAACGACAAAAAAATCCTCTTTTTTCTTTCTTTCATTCATTAAAATGATCTTGGGTTGGTGTGGTGTTCGTGCAGGCATGATGGGCTGAATAGCCTCCACCTGTGTTGGATTTCCTTGTTGCATAATGAAGGTTGTTTTATAAATAAATAGATATCGTATGTTAGTTAACTATGTCACAATATAATCTTACATCTTTCACTTGGTTAGCAAATTAGGGAGAACTACTTTTTGGCGCCGGAGAGTCAATCCCCAAAGGCATTCGTCTCATTAACTCTGGCCTCCCATTGAATTGCAAAGTTGTACAAACACCAACTCTGTCTTCCCATTGTCCTCTTACCAAACAGGAGTCTCATCGTACTGCATAGGTCATGGACCTCTGATTGTTCTGCAAAAACTGTGCAAACCATATGCTCCATCTGCATGCTGAGATAAATGCTTATCATTGCCGAAAGTAAATGAAGGTTTTCTGTGCATACACAGAAAGGACCTCGTGTGCAAACAAAACTTTCTTGTAGTCTGGTATCGATTGGCCAAGTGCCCTGTAAGGTTCTGACTCCTCCCGATTTTCCAATTGTATAAAAGGCCATGTATTCTGGCTCAGAGGCAGAGATCTGCTTGGACTCTTGAGACAAGCTCTTCTTTCCACATATATGTGTTTTTGTGTAATAAACGATCTGTTAAATTATAAAGGGTTTCCGCTTTTGGTTGGAAATCTCCATCACAATTCGAAAGGTAAGCATTGTATCATGCATTTGGTGTATGTCCAATTCCTTGACGCTCAAATGTGCTGAGGACGGTACTCTCATTGGCCGTCCCATTAAAATATCATGGGGTGAAAGTCCTGTCTTCCTACTTTAGGTTGAGCGCATTGCATTCAGTGCCAAAGGTATAGCCTCTGGCCACTTAATATTGGTCTGTTCACAAATTTTGGCCAGTTTGTTATTCAAAATTCTATTGTGGCATTGTACCACTCCTACAGATTGGGGGTGGTATGGGCAGTGCAGATGTTGCTGAATGTGCAATGCCTTGCACAATTGTTTAACCACTTCGCCAATAAAGTGCGGCCCCATGTCACTCAAAATTTTGCACGGAATTCCAAACCGACATGAAATCCCTCGTGACGAGTTTCACCACCGTGATCGCATCTGCATTCCTGCATGGGTAAGCCTTGAGCTATTTTGTGAACATATCGACTATGACCAGCACATGTTCGTACCCATTAGACTTGTTTATGCTGATAAAATCCATCTCAATGCACCACCGTGATCGCATCTGCCTTCTTGCGTGGGTAATCCTTGAGCCATTTTGTGAACATATCGACTCGGACCAGCACATGTTCGTACCCATTACACTTGTTCATGCTGATAAAACCCATCTCAATGCATACAAATGGCCCTGATGGCGGTGGATATGCTCCTTGAGCATCCTGACGCCCTTTACCTGGGTTATGCTTTTGGCAAATCAAACATGTCTGACAATATTGTTCTGCTAACGCCGTGAATCCAGGAGCATAGCAGGTTTTACAAATGATATTCCACATTTCCCTTTGCTCAGATGGCCAATCCCATGTGCCGTATGAACAATCCATGGTGGCATTGCTTTTGGTGCCACCACTCGCTTCTCTTTTGTCCACAAGCCTGAGTCGTTGTCGATCTCGCATCCTGCATCATGCCAAGATTGTCTATCGGACTCGTCCACTGCACTCTGCAAGGCAAGTATATCCTTAATAGATGGAATTCTCCAAAGTCTTAACTACAAGCTGGGATGTGACCATGGCTGTTGATGATCTTGCAGCTATTTTTGTGGTGTTATCTGCTATGGCGTTTCCCTTCGCAATGCAATCACTCCCCCTCGTTTGTGCTTTACAATTAATAACTGCAATAAAGGAGGACAAAAGAAACACTTCAAGTATGTTCAAAATAATTCCCCCATTTTTAATGGGAGCACCGAATGATGTCATGTACCTCTTTCTTTCCAGTGTCCCAAAGTTATGAACAACACCATAAGCATGCATTGAAATCAGTGTAAATTGTAACAGATTGATTATGAACGCGACAAGTTCTGCCTGCTATGTGGAATATGTTTTTGGCAATTTTCCACTCTCTACCACTTCTGAATCTGTGCAGATAGCATATCCTGAGAGCAGAGAACCATCATTTACCCTTGAAGATGACCCACCTTCACACATCAGCATTTCCGGGTTTTCCAAAGCGACATCTGTGAAGTCTGGTCGCAGCATGAGCATGTGTCACCACCTCCTCACACTTACTGTATGGGGCTCCACTTCGTCCTGTGTCAGCAACAATGACGCAAGATTTAGTGGAGCACACTTTTGGATAACTATATTAGCTGCAGCTATCAGCACAAAGTCATAAGTTGTTGCTCTAGAGGGAGACAAATGTTGAGTTTTTGGTTGTAAAAGGACCAAACTAACGAAGTGCGATACACGCAAAACCAAATCTGCACCGAACACAATGTCCTCAATTTTTTGTACCACATAAGATGCGGCTGCCACAGCCCACAAACAAGGTGCGAACGCCAATGCCACAGCATCCAATTTGGTGCTGCAATATGCTATCGGGCACATTTTTTCCAAATGTGGTTTGGTGAGCACTGCTTGAGCAAATCTTCCTTTTCATGAGAGTAAAGATAAAATGTTTTGTGATAATTTGGCAATCCCAGTGCCGTTGCAGATGATAAAGCCACTTTGAGCACCATAAAGGCTTTGTCTGCTTCATTGCAAAGGTTCTGAGGCACTATGTTGACCAATATCCAACAATGGTCTGCTCAGGATAGCATAATCAAATATCCACTGTCTACAGTATCCTACCATCCCAAGAAACGATGTCATACCTTATTTTGTTGTCAGTTTTGGAAGCTCCAAAACAAACTTTATTCTGTCGGATGACAAGCAGCGGGTATTTCACTCCAAAATGTGCCTGAGATATCTGACCGTTTCTTGACAGAATTGCAGCTTGTCTTTCGATGCTGTGTTTCTCCTTTTGTGCCAATGCAGTGAAGAACACAAGGTTGTCCTGTTGACACGCTTCCTCTGTTATGGAACAAACCAGCAAATCATCAATGTACAGTCCAAGCACAGAATCTCCAGGGAATCTTATGTCATTCAAATTTTCCTCTAATGCTCGGGAGAACAGTGGTTGGGCTCTCTGTGTAACCTTGCGGGAGCTGTCTCTAATAAGCTGTCCAAGTATATTGCTGTCTCTGATAAGTGAACGCAAACAGGAACTGTAAGTCTGGGTGAATTGGTATCGAGAAGAACACTGAACTAAAATTGACGACGAGTAATATCTGGCATTACTCAGAATGCTCAATAGAATAGTCGCAGGATTTGGGACAAGAGGGTATGCCAGCAGTATGCACTTATTTATTGCCCATAAATCTTGGACCAATTTCCAAATCGCCTTCCCCGGTGTAGAAGAAAAATAATTATATTCATGTACTCTCAATTGTCATTGTTGCTGGTGCTTTATAAGTTTAATTTTTATGCTACAGTCGAATTGGCTGTCAGTTATGTTTCCCTTTGCCCAAGAGTCTTTTGACCTAAATATTGATAAAAGGAATGTCTTACTATGAAACAGGGTGACATGGTTGATAACACTGCAACCTTTGCCATGATTAAGTCATTCTCTCTTTCACCCAGTGGACACGTATTGCAGTTTGAGTTGTTTTGCCCAATGCTTATCAGCGAACCCTGGAGTTGAGTTGCCAAATGTCTCCCCTCCCATTCTTTGGAATGTCAAGTTGTGTATATGAAGAATTGCTTCAGGGTTACGTTTCAGTGAAGTCCATTCGAATGTTTCAGTCAAGCATTCAATGTTCTTCCTCCGTAGATACGAAATTAAAGATTCTCCTTTGGTATTATGATCCAACTTGTGGAAATTGAGTTATTTTCCACCATACCGGTTTTTTTTAACGGGAAAGATAGGTGTTTTACACCTGCTGACAGTTGGAATAATGATTCTCTGCTTCAACGACGATTGTATTACCGGAGCGATATCCTCTTCAGCTTCCGGTCGCAACAAATATTGTGGTTTCATAGGCAATGGTTTCGACGGATCAAATTTTTTTACCGACTGCACCCTTTTAATTCATCTGACGTCATGCAACACCTCGAGAGAGACATTCGCCACTCCCGTAGGTGGCATGATGATTCGTTCAAAAACGCAATGAGGCCTTTGCAGAGTAACCTTCCCACATGAATCCTTCCACATCCAATCGCCACAGCTGCGTTCCACAATAATTCCCAATCAATTGTCAACTCTTTGATTTCATGCAGTAATCATTGGCCCTATGTCCTTTCCCGTTGACATCACCAGGATTAGATGTGGTGGTACATTTAGGGGCTGGTTCCACATCGCGCTTTGTTCGTTAGATAATTCCACCTCTGCTCCCAGCCACTCTATCCCCAACCATACAGATTATATTTTCACGTCAAGCTGGTCCACCTAACTGCGTCAAACTGGTCACCCCACTGTTATGATACCGTTTCTCTTAAGACTAATTCTCTCCGGTATCATCATGCGCTATGCAATGCAACGGTTCCTTCCATCGGGATGCATCAATTCCATGCTTTCCAATCCAACTTGCGATTTACTCCACGCAGCAAGCTTGTGCACAAAAGTCCTCGTTCAATTTAAATGACGCAGCTGGATCGTTTAATCCCCAGCAAAAAACAAACAAACCACAAACTGCAGGTTAACGTTCCCCACCAAGCAAACTTAGAATTTGTCCCTTCAAGGCAAAATCTCCTTCATGATCATGTCGATGGAGGAATCTTCATGGTATACTTTTTGTGTAACTCGTACCGCACATTGCACTCGTTGTGCAGTGGAAATTGATACCAAGAAAATACATCTCAGGGCTGGAAGAGCTTTGCAGTTTGCACATTCACCTCTGACCTGTCTTGCCTGGGTTTGAATCTCGATCCCTCTATAAATTGCCATCCTGGTGTTTCACGTACAATATGTGGAACAACCATTGGAGGAACATTAAGCATGAAGGACTCTATCAGCAATCATTTATATTGGACGTTAAAGATCCCACGGTGTTTTTGGAAAAGGGCAGGCGAGCTATCGCCAGCATTCTGAACAAATCACAAATTACTTCCCCAACCCTCTTGCAAACCTGTCCTTGACAAGAGTGGTACAAATGATAAACTGTCGTACATTATATTAACCATTGCATTTGCACTCTAAAATTGTCAAGAACATGTTATTTTATCACAAACTTTTTGATTTTGCAAAAATTTAATTTTGTTTAATTTTACATGAAATAGACATGTTTCCTACCCCTGCCCTTGTCTACTTCTACAGCTTTTCCAGAACGATGCTGTTGAGAATGGAGGGATGTCCCTGGTTCGTGATGTCGCGATTGCCTCACTTTTGTTTTTTGTTGTGATTATGTTTAATCCATCATTGGTTCAACAAGAAGAGGCTCAAAAGAAAGAACTGCATTCACTGGGAAAGAACACAAATGACTTTTCATCAATATTTATAATACCTTCATCCAAGGACACAAGATAGCTCAGAGATTTGAAACGAGTTTATCATGTCCCATGTTATATTAGGCCAGCGGTAAACCTCGATGAAGGGCTATATTCTAGGAGTTTAATCAACCGGTGTGACACAAAGCTACAACAGGTCTCATATGAAAGATGGTGATCTCAGTAACACATTTAGCCCTGTTGTCCTCATATTTTGGTGTGCGGTCCATGAAATATTCACATTTGATGTCAATTCTGTGAAGACAGACGAAAGAACGAGACGCCTTGCTGTTGCTGGTGGATTCCGAAGCTGCCAAGTCATTGCTGGACGCCCAGTACCACAATGGTCGAAATTCATGGCTCTATCATCAAACAAATCCACCTTGACACACTTCATCTGTAGTCACGTCACACAACATGCACCAGCAGCAAAAGAACTTTCAGATCACCAAGAAAAGCAGATCTATTTGGCTGGTGGCTTCTCTGATGGTTCGCTTACAGCATGCCTTTCATCTGCAGGAATGTATCATGACAGTCAACTCGCATCAATGCAGGAAGAGGCATATTCTCGGATATTTCTTCATGTGAAGCATGCCGATGATGAGTTCAGATGTAACAAAGTGCGTGGGCCCATTACAATCAGACACTGATGTGCTTGGCTTAGCATTCCACTACTCTCCACAGTTGCGGGACACTGCCGAAATATGGATAGAGAAAAGAACATCAGCAGGATGCAAGCTTATCCCGGTCCATCAGATATGTTACAGCTTGCTTCCAGAAATGTTTACCTGGCTTCCAGCATTTCATGCCCTGACAGGATGTGACTCTGTATCAGCATTCTTCGGCTATAGTAAAAAGAAAGCATGAAAAGCTATGAAGACACTGCATCCTCAGAATAATGGTCCACACCTCGAAGTCCTCGCCACTGACGATCTCCAGGAGACAGTGGCTGCTTCAAGACATTAAGTCAGTGCCATGTATGATTCTCAAGGGAAATATATGGATGCACACACAAATTTGAATGATCTTCGGGAGAAACTCACAGCGACCCAAGATGTCCCAGTGCATAAGTTGCCTCCGTCCGAACCAGCATTTCTCGAACATGTGAAGAGATCCGTTCACCAAACCCGAGTATGGATGAATGCCCACCTGGCAAATCCAGAAATTCTCACACCAGAGGGTCGTGGATTGTACAGAGGAGGTGTGCTGCATCCCACATTGTATGATAGACCCACATCAGCGGAGATGTTAGATGGTCTTGTGTGTTCATGCAGTGGTCGTGAACCATGTACCAACAGCTGCAGCTGCTCACAAGGCAGTTTGCCTTGCACTAACGAGTGCATGTGTGTCACCAGTGACAGGCAGTGTGGCAACGAACTGTCACATAGTAACCAAAATGACACGGACAGTGATGGTTGAACATATCGAGGACACTCGCTCAAAATATATGTTTTAGTTCATTTCTCGTAGAACAATGTGAATTGGTGTAACATATAGTTATCACATCACTTGTGCAAACTTCAGTCACTATATCGTATAATTTGCTCGTAGAAATTTGTTTCAAAATATTCTCATTATATTGATATGGTAAACTGAACACACATAAAATAAAGAAAAAAATATGACAATTGGCAGATGTTTGTTTCTGTAGTTGATGATTTTCGAAGTTCGCGGTCCGGAAATTACGTCTTTTACTATTAAAAGCACTCAAATGTACATATATTTATCTAGAAGTATTCCATTAAGTAACTAGTAGTATTCCCCTGTTCATTCTGCACATTTCAAAACCAATCATGTAAAAATATGGCGCATTGCTTTGTAGTTATGGCTATTTCACTGATTTTCGGAAATGGTCAAAATTTTCTAATGCGGGTATCCTTCAGGTGTGAATATTTCATGGGCCGCACACCAAAAAATGAGTACAACAGGGCAAAATGAGTTACTGAGATCCCCATCTTTCATATGAGACCTCTTGCAGCATTGTGTCAAGCCGGTTGATTAAGTACCAAAAATCTGACCTATACCGCTGGCCTATATGGGATTATAAGAATGAGCATTTTTTTGCTAAAGATGGAAGTTGTTGTTTTATTGGCAGGAGTACGTAATGAGGTGTCCAAAATACTGTTGCGGTCTTCGCGCCCGCCGGCGTGCGAACGGCCACGTAACTCGAATCGCGGCACGTCGCCCACCGGACGGACAATCCAGTCGTGACCCTCTCGGACTAACGCCGGGAACCAGTCACGGGTGGACCTTTCGGTCTCACCGCGATCGAGCCAATCAGCCCCCGCGTGGGATAGGGTTGCTCGCCAAATTCGACCTACCTAAGTACCCACGCGGAGGGTAGACCGGGCGATCGCACCTCGCCGCAGGTCGACTTCGGACACGGGCCACTTAAGCGACCCGTTCCGTACTATCAGAATAACCGAGCGGTGTTATCGTCGACCTCGACGGTTCGATTAATTATCGGGCGTATTCAGCCCACTACCAACCCTTTACGTGAAGCAAGATGAGGGTTCAATGGGGGAAAAGACGAAGCGAAGCGGGAGAACAGTTCAACAATAAAGCACATTTATTCGCGGCAAACGGGAAGCACACAAATACAATTCCACCAAAAGCACACAAAAAAAAGAAAACACAATTCCATTTGCACAAAAAGCAAATATAAAAGCGAAGACAATGCAGAGCTAATACCGACTACCGAGCACACGGCAACACTTATACAATTCTACTTCACAGACGGCGCCGACAACACATACCCAAAACCAAGGAAAAGAAACACCCTCAAGGATGAGGCGGGCCTGAGGCCGAGACCGGGTCGCGCCTACCCGTCTGGTGATGAGACGCGGAGCGGCGATGGCGCCTCACTCCGCGGGCCTCGCGGACAGTGTCAGGCAGGGGGTGGGAAAAGGGGCCCCCTTGGTCGCACTATCTCAGCGCGGGGGGAAACAGGAGGGGGTTGCTGATGCTCGGGGTATAGAGGATCTTTATTATCCCTGGTGTGCGTCTCCACCTCGGCCAGGTCGCGCTGCCGGCCTTCCTCGGGCGTGCAGCTCCCGGCACCGTCGCGAGCACCCCCTCGTCTGCCTTCGCCGCTGCCGCCTCTGGACTCTCCACCCTGGACTCTTCTTTGGGCTCTCCTCGTTCGACTCTCTTCAGCTTCTCCAGCTACTGCAGGCTTCGGGCTCCAGACTTCCACACTCCACTCTCCACCCTCCGACTCCTTCTCGTTCTGCTGACTGACGAACACCGTCCTTTTATCCCCCGTAGCTTCGCCTTTGACCCCCTCCCTTTGACCTTTCACCTCGCTCCCCATTGGCCCGAGAAAAAGTGGGCGTGAAGGCTTTTTGATCCACAAATTTGCATATATCGATCGTTCTGGAGGCGGGGCCAAATCGCCCCTCGCTCACCGATTGGACGGCAAAAAGTGGGCGTGTGTCGTTTTTGATCCGTTTTTGAAGCACAAAATCCGTGATTTTGTACACGCTGTTCAACGTGCGCCCTGCACGAGTCCAACACCGGTACCCACAGCGGGGCAAGAACGGTGGCGATGCTACGGTTGCGAGGTGTGACGTGAAGGTCGTGGCGGTTGTGGTGAAGCGGCGTTGTGGTTGGTGGTTGATGTTGTGGTTGTGGTGGTAATCATGGCGGTTGGTCCAAAATAAAGATAGTAAAAGAAAAACGGCTATCCTGAAGAGTCGCAGCACGTATAAATGACATGTATTCCCACTAGACAACGGGTTTGGGCCTAACTACACATGCACTTACCGAGATACCTCACCTAAGGGACCTGAATGGTGGTTTGCGAATTTGGTAACCACAACACTACCGCCTTCCCTTTTACAGACTCGTCCCGAGTCGTCAAATTTTCGTGTGCCATCATGTGTAGTTTTCCCCTAGTACATTTTACCTACGGATCCCTGAGTGCGACATTCATGGTATTCGTGTCCCCAAAATAAATAACCTGAGGGCTGCGTAACTACCTAAACAAACTCACTCACACGGACGACTTAAATAAAATTGCCGGCGCTAGACAGACATGCCGGGGGCGCACTCATATTTACAGTACATCTTAACCTTAACTTACAAATTTTACACTAAACCATGGCCCAGGATCATTGAACTCTGCAAAAAGAAAGCAGTTAGCAGGGAGCCAGGCTGCCCGCATGCAGTCTCTGGCTCAAACAATGCAGGTGACAGGGAACGTGGCTGGCTGCTCACACGCAGTCCAAGGCCTTCCCTTTTGAACTGAACGCAGTGAACCACAACGGTGCATGGGCTGCACAAACGTAGTCTCCGTGCCAGCTCAAGCGGCACACGCAATGAGCACAACGAATGGATGCATGAACGGTTTGAACTGAATGCAGTGAACCACAACGGTGCATGGGCTGCACAAACGCAGTCTCCGTGCCAGCTCAAGTGGCACACGCAATGAGCACAACGAATGGATGGATGAACACAACACGGTGCACGGGCCGCCACTGCAGGCCCGTGTTGTAGCTGCCAACAGGGCAGTTCTCGCAGCTTGCAAACTGTTGCCTTGCGGATCCTGGCGCACATGGAAATGAACAGGGGGGGGGCAAAGCAAAAATTGAACGGGGCTGGTGAACATGGGCAGTGGGCATGGCATGGCAAAGGCAGCAGGCAAACACAGCCCGCAGAAGAAGGCCGCTGCAGGCAAACATAGCGGGCAGATGAACTGGCCGGCATAGGCCTTGCAGAAAAACAGCCAGCCGGCAGATGAACTGGCCGGCACAGGCCTTGAAGTACCACAGCTGCAGACGAACTGGCCGGCACAGGCCTTGCAGCACACAGCTGCCGATGAAGTTGGCCGGCCTCCGCCTTGAAGCAAAACACGGCCAGCCGATGAAGTTGGCCAGCCTTTGTCGTTCAATGGAGGTTGGTGGAGGGAGTGCGGTGGTGCTGGCCACTTGGAAGGCGGGCTCGGACCTACCTACCTGTCTCCCTCCCACCTATCGCCTTTGCCTGTCACTGTACATACCCACTCCCTTAATTTGTCAAACCCCAATTTAGCCCCAACTTAATTTTTTGTTGTTTTTATTTTTACTTCCCCACTATAAATCGTCCCCTAACCCCCTTTATCGTCCTTGTTCGGCTAACCTATCCTGTCACCTAGCCTACTCCCAACCCCTACGTTCCCTTCCCAGAGGGGAACAAGGGAGAGCTAACGTCCTGTGTCGAGGCCCAACGAAGCCTCAGAATGGCCTCCCCAGAGTTCGGCGATCTTAACACCAAGTGGGTCCAGCGGCCCACAACGACAGCGAGGGGATGGATGGTGCGGAGGGGTACATCTCCTAATCTACCCTAACCATTTAACTGTTAAACTACCCCGGGGCTTTCAACAAGCGCCTCTCGCTTAAACTATTGGTTCTAACAACCCAGATTCCCGTCGCCTGTGTTGGTGTCCTTACAATTTCGGGCCTCGCCCCCCCAATTTTCTCTCCGTGCCCTCACACGGTCTCCTGGCTGGGACACGTGGCTCCCTTTGGCAGGCACGACCCTCTGCCGATTCTCCCGCTATGGCACCCCCGGCACTACACTGCCTCCGAGCCTACCAGCTCCCTAACACCGGGAGTGCCCCCATGGCACCTCCCCTGAAACGCACACGTGGCAGGCCGGCCTCCCGGGCCCCTTTCCGAGGGTCACCCGCGCCCACAACACTGCCCACGCGGCTAATGGCGCCCCGGGCCCCCGCACCAAGCAGGCGCACCCGTGCCCACTACTCTATCCCGGCCCCCCATGGGCCCATGGCCTACCGCGGCCGACTAGCCTGGTGCCCGGGGTACCCACTCAGCGATACTCACCTTTCGCAGCCACGCTCCCAAGCCCGTCAACAGGGCTCCTGCACCCCTCCAAATGGGTCTCGAGACTACTTTCCCACCAACAGCAAAACGACCTCCATTTTTCAATTTGACTAACCCAGCTAACTCACTTTACTCTGACCCCGGGGTCCCTTGGGCGGGAGTCACTCCTCCCCCCAATCACTCATCGCACCATGCATTCCCCATTCCCTCCACACACACAGACCCGCTGGCCTCACTCACTCACCAAGTACTCACCTCACAACTCTCCAACACACACACCGCTGAACTCTGCCATCCTTCTAACTACATCCCCTAACTAACTCGTGCTCCCACGTCGTCCCTTAAACTATAGCACGTTCCTTTTAACACTATGTAGCTAAGCTACGTCCCCTCTACACATTCACAAGTCTGTCACTGTCTCCTAACTCAAAAATTCATTTTATTTCCCCACCTAAAGCTCACTAAATCCCTCTAACTAATCCATTCCACGGACTCCATGAGGACTTACCCCTGCCCCATGGAGTCGGTCTAACTAAGCTAACCCTTCCCCCTAACTAGTTTCCATCCTGTGCCCAGGTCAAGGGGGTCTTTCACCCCTTGCCCAGGAATCCTGTGCACCCGAAAGTGAGGCTTACTGTTTTTTTTTTGTTTTTTTTTTTTCATGCGCAGCACCTGCGCGGCAACTCAGAGCTCGCGCACTTTGCACCTGCCCGTGACGTCATGCAGCTGCACGTGTTCCTCGTCCCTCCTTGGACGGGACCATCCGGCAGAGATACCCCTCCTGCCGGATTCCAACCACACGTGCAGCCATGACGTCACCGTGCGCAAAAAAAAAAACACAAGCCCCACGTCTCGAGGGGTTCCCCACGCGAACACATGTGCTTTGCCCGTTGGAGCTGAACACACACGATCGCGTGGAGAACCCGTCCGGTCCAAATCCGTAGTCCTGCCTAAACTTTGTCCGTCCGCGGGATCGGCAAATCCACCGCTGGCGTTTCCGGACCGGGACTTCACTCTCGCAAGCGAGCACGTGGTGGTCTCGTGCGTTGCACAGCACGAACCTCGTGCTCACTGCTGGGTGAACCCGGCACGGTCCCCGAAACAACTACAGCCGCTACCCGGCTTTCTCTCCTCTGTCGCCGTCTCCGTCTCCATTCCACACACGCATACCTGCGTGTTACGACGCACACAGTCCACTCCATCACATTCACACCGGGAGACGCGGCTGCGTGCTCCCGCACGCCAACCGACATCTCCCTCTCATACCGCTCTCTCACACACACGGTCTCCCTTGCATAACCCATACCACTCACACACGCGGGGGAACTCAACCGCGGTGCCTCATCCACACACCGTCCCTCACTCACACACGCGGGGGAACTCAACCGCGGTGCCTCACTCACACTGGCCATTTCATCCACACACACGGCCTCACTCACACACGGTGCCTCACCCACACACGCGGGGGCACTCAACCGCGGTTCCTCATCCACACTGGCCGTTTCACTCACACACACGGCCTCTTCCACACACGGTGCCTCATCCACACACGGCGTGCTGGGAAGCACGCACTCCGGCACCATCGCCACCACACCACTCACACACGGGGTCGCTTCCACACACGGGGACGCACTCACGCCTTGCACCACACACACAGGGACAACCACACTGGGGACTTGTGTCCCCACAAGGGTCTCCGGGGCCTCTATACCCCCCAAGCTCGCCGTGCACCCGTCCACAGCACCCGTCCTCTCAACCTCGCAAAGCACGACCGAACTCACCTGGTCGTGACTCGCCTCAAGGGGGCATACTCCCTCCCCTTGTTCCTGGAGGAGGCCATCCAGGTGCTCGCACTGGGTCTCTACCCAGTCCGCCAGCTCACCCCCATTATCCTCCACTATCTCTGTGTGTGTGTGTGCGTCACTTACCCCGTCTTCATCGTGCAGTCTCTCCTCTATTTTTTCTGTCTCCCGTGTCTCTGCCAACTCTGTCACCTCTTCACCCTTTACCTCCCTTGTCTCAACTATTATTATTTCCTTTGTCACGGCCTTCATGCCCGCCTGCTGGCATCGGCCCATGTTCTGCGTCTCACCCCGCAGCTTTTTCGTTTCTTCCTTCAATTGCTGTGTACTCACATCGATCTTTTCGTTCATGCTTTTTATTTTCGCATTCATTTGTGCCAGCATGGTGAATAGCTGGGCCATGTCGGATGCACTCAAGTGAGCCGTTTCGGCAGGGGTTGGGGAAGGGTCTTGGTGGAGAGGGGGGGGGGAGGTGTCATACACCGCGGCCGCTGCCGCACCCACCTCGGGCCCTGGGTTCAGTTGGGCGAGTCCGTGCTCCTGCACAATCAACATTTCCTGCTCGGGGATTCCATCCTGGACCATGGACTCTACATTACTACACATATACATTTCTAATACCCCTGGCTGCCGCTCGCCTTGAGACGCCATCTTGCTTCTCGTGAAGGGTTAATTTGCTCGCTCGTAATTTGGAGGGAATCGGGGGTCGCTTCTCTCACCCCTGGACCGATTCCCGTGAATTTAGCCGGAGACAGGAGAGCCCGTTTTCCTGTTCTTCGATACCAGTGCCGCGAGGAGGGCGATGAATTTGTATCGCACGACCTGACACCAGTGTTGCGGTATTTCGCGCCCGCCGGCGTGCGAACGGCCACGTAACTCGAATCGCGGCACGTCGCCCACCGGACGGACAATCCAGTCGTGACCCTCTCGGACTAACGCCGGGAACCAGTCACGGGTGGACCTTTCGGTCTCACCGCGATCGAGCCAATCAGCCCCCGCGTGGGATAGGGTTGCTCGCCAAATTCGACCTACCTAAGTACCCACGCGGAGGGTAGACCGGGCGATCGCACCTCGCCGCAGGTCGACTTCGGACACGGGCCACTTAAGCGACCCGTTCCGTACTATCAGAATAACCGAGCGGTGTTATCGTCGACCTCGACGGTTCGATTAATTATCGGGCGTATTCAGCCCACTACCAACCCTTTACGTGAAGCAAGATGAGGGTTCAATGGGGGAAAAGACGAAGCGAAGCGGGAGAACAGTTCAACAATAAAGCACATTTATTCGCGGCACACGGGAAGCACACAAATACAATTCCACCAAAAGCACACAAAAAAAAGAAAACAATTCCATTTACACAAAAAGCAAATATAAAAGCGAAGACAATGCAGAGCTAATACCGACTACCGAGCACACGGCAACACTTATACAATTCTACTTCACAGATGGCGCCGACAACACATACCCAAAACCAAGGAAAAGAAACACCCTCAAGGATGAGGCGGGCCTGAGGCCGAGACCGGGTCGCGCCTACCCGTCTGGTGATGAGACGCGGAGCGGCGATGGCGCCTCACTCCGTGGGCCTCGCGGACAGTGTCAGGCAGGGGGTGGGAAAAGGGGCCCCCTTGGTCGCACTATCTCAGCGCGGGGGGAAACAGGAGGGGGTTGCTGATGCTCGGGGTATAGAGGATCTTTATTATCCCTGGTGTGCGTCTCCACCTCGGCCAGGTCGCGCTGCCGGCCTTCCTCGGGCGTGCAGCTCCCGGCACCGTCGCGAGCACCCCCTCGTCTGCCTTCGCCGCTGCCGCCTCTGGACTCTCCACCCTGGACTCTTCTTTGGGCTCTCCTCGTTCGACTCTCTTCAGCTTCTCCAGCTACTGCAGGCTTCGGGCTCCAGACTTCCACACTCCACTCTCCACCCTCCGACTCCTTCTCGTTCTGCTGACTGACGAACACCGTCCTTTTATCCCCCCGTAGCTTCGCCTTTGACCCCCTCCCTTTGACCTTTCACCTCGCTCCCCATTGGCCCGAGAAAAAGTGGGCGTGAAGGCTTTTTGATCCACAAATTTGCATATATCGATCGTTCTGGAGGCGGGGCCAAATCGCCCCTCGCTCACCGATTGGACGGCAAAAAGTGGGCGTGTGTCGTTTTTGATCCGTTTTTGAAGCACAAAATCCGTGATTTTGTACACGCTGTTCAACGTGCGCCCTGCACGAGTCCAACACCGGTACCCACAGCGGGGCAAGAACGGTGGCGATGCTACGGTTGCGAGGTGTGACGTGAAGGTCGTGGCGGTTGTGGTGAAGCGGCGTTGTGGTTGGTGGTTGATGTTGTGGTTGTGGTGGTAATCATGGCGGTTGGTCCAAAATAAAGATAGTAAAAGAAAAACGGCTATCCTGAAGAGTCGCAGCACGTATAAATGACATGTATTCCCACTAGACAACGGGTTTGGGCCTAACTACACATGCACTTACCGAGATACCTCACCTAAGGGACCTGAATGGTGGTTTGCGAATTTGGTAACCACAACAATACATTGGTCACATTTTTTCATCCAATGTTTTGGTGGCCATTTTGGATTTCAAAATGGCTGCCACGAACAAGCCCACTTTTGCTGTATAAAATTAAAGTTAAATTTGGTATAAATACCATAATCTGTATTGATAGAGGTTCAATTAATAAATGTCGATTTACTAGCAGTAAAGATTTGTGGGCATCTTAGACTTCAAAATGGCTGCCCAAGTGAAATTGTGTCGAACAATGCTCATTTTAAAGGTAGGGCACACCTTTGGTAAAGGCCCTGTCACACCTTGACGTTTTAACCAGCGTATGCCGACGTATGAAAAATTTGGCGAATACGCTGGCACACGTCAAATACGTTATGGATAAGTATGTGTAACGTATCTCCAATGCATATTGACGTATGTAGACGTATTTGACGTCTTCCGGACGACCACAGAACTTACTGAACGTGTTTCTAACTTACAGATACCGTATAATGGCGTATTGGCAGCGTTAGGGGAATTGGTATATAAAAATGTGGTTCACACAGGAGGAACCCGTCAGTGTTTCAGACTCCATGGTGAGTAGATGTCCATGTCAGTAGTATCAGTAGTAGTCGTAGTAGGTGAGCGTGTCAGTAGTCGTAGTAGTAGTAGTAGTAGTAGTAGTAGTAGTAGGTCCATGTCAGTAGTAGTAGGTGAGCGTGATGGGGAGGGTGTGGGTGATGATGGATCCTCCTTGCGTCAGTGTCCACGGCCACGGCCAGGAGACTTCTTTGCAGCATTCTTCGAAGTTTTCTTCGGCATGACGGTGATGCTGACACTTCGATGTCTTGTGCGGTTATGATTTGAATCGTCGAGTGGCAGCCTTTTAATAGGCCACGCCACATGATCGTCGGCGATACGCTGCCGCGCTATGCATAAGTTAGACTATCGTTGGGCATAAGTTGTGAACGCTGACAACACGCTAAGCATTCGTTCGTATAAGTTATCTATAGGTTATCGAAACGTTCTGTGTACATTCCTAATACGTTATGCATACGTCCAACACGTTATTATACGCCCCAAACTGAAAAAAACAACAATAGTTCAGTGTACGCCAGCGTTTTAGATACATTTTGATACGTTGCCATACGCTGGCTAAATCGTCAAGGTGTGACAGGGCCTTAAGCTGTTACTTTGGTGAGCTGTTTTAAATTGTACTTGTATATTAAGTAACCTGTGCATCCAAAAACCTGTGAAAGTTTAAGCTCAATCTGCCTTGCAATTCATGAAAACACTGTTCAGGGAAATCACAATATTAATGAATAAATAAATAAATTTTACCACTTCTTGAAGAACACATGGATCAAGAGCAAGTCACTCAAACCCCCTGTAGACCCTCTTGGACCCTGAATTTTTTATGCAGTGAAAAAACTTTCGTTCATCACGAGTGATGAAGGTTGTGGTCAGCTTCGTCAAAATCGTCTGTGTAGTTTTGGAGAAGAGAGCAAATGCCTATTTTTCGGGGTGTTCAAACCCCCCCCACCCCCCCACAACCCCAACGAGCACAGATTTTGATGCGGTCAATAACATCTATTTTTTGGGGGGGGGGGTCAACCACAGCCCCCATCGTAGACCTCCCCATAATGAGCACAGATTTTGATGTGGTCGATACACTTTCGTTTGGCACCAGATATGAAGCTTGTGGCCAACTTTCATCAAAATTGTGCATTTGGTTCAAGTGATAATGATTGAAGTGTTGATGGACTGACTGACTCACTCACTGACTGAATTACCTTTGGATACCGTTCGATCGCATAAGCTCACCGGCCTAAAGTCCAGGTGAGGTAAAAACAGCTCTTTCTCCTAAACAAAGTGCACATCCTGAAACAGTCTCAAAAGGATTTTGAAACTGACACTGCATTTTCTTGAAGTCAGGGACACCTGAAACCAAATATTTTTCAGGGATATTTAATATTATCAACCTGAGTGGTAAAAAAAGTGTTGGTTATTTAACAAAGGTGGACAAGTACCCTACCTTTAAAAGGATTGGGGTTCATGAAACTTAAAGTATCATCACTGTCTTCTGTAATAGAAATGGGGTTTGTGTTGTAACAGTTATCATCTGCCACACATTTGTACAATTCTGTGCATGGAAGAGAGTTTTACCTGCAGGTACATCGTTTGGAGCAGAAGCTTGCACCACAGGATGCGCTTTGGAAGTTCTCCTTCGTCTCAGGTGCAGCTGGGTCTGCCGACAGAATACGAAGCAGTCTGGTGTCATCATTCTTGCTCCAAACTTGGGTCTGGTATTCCTGGATCCAATATGCTGTCCTGAGCCTAAAGACGTGCCTGCATACGAGCTCTGTAGATATGCTGAACCCAAGCTCCAGCTGTAGGTGGCAGCATGCTGGCACTTTGGTTTTGGGAAATCGTTTGGAATTTCTTCCACGGAAGTGTAGCATGATCCTGAACATAACTGTTATTTATGCTGACCAGCATACAAAGAAAATTTTCACAGCCTGCAATAACATTTGCAGATGGCGTTTCATCTTTGGCCGAGCTTTGTGAGAGCTGATACGATATGAGACAGAGACTTCATCAAGACTTTCAAAGCACATTTCTTACCTATGCCCCAAATTTTGCCTGTGGTGTTGAATTCAGTAATTGCATGAAAGCCAGGTAAAGCAGAGGCTATTTGTGAAACCAAATCATAATATATTGGTTGAAGTTGTACCCTTCTGCAGTTCGTACTTGTGCCTGTGACAATTCCTGTGTTGAAACCCAACTCAGCAAGTCTTTGAAGAATGATTACCCACCAGTCGGTATCCTGGGTGAAAATTCAACTTGATTTTCAGAATCAGCCTTGATACTTCCCAAAGCATGGTCCATCATCAAGGTGTCTCTCTCTTGAGGTGCGCTCATGCCAGTGGTGGTGCTGGTACTTTGCGGTGTTTGATTGTACATTATTTTGTGATAGTGTCACAACTGCCTTCAAACAAATATTTATTAGTTTTTCTGCAAGAAACAGTGCGAGTCCATATTTTGTCTTTTTCCTGGACAGGAATGTTTTGGTGTCTTTGATTGGTGTTGAATCATCAACAATGAAGTCCTCAGACTAGGAAGAAGAACACCTTATATCATCGACAGCACGGGTGTCGTGACTTCCAGATATTACGTGATTGACGGTGTTACAAGGCTGTACAGATCAGAGGTTACTCAGGCTTCATCTTGACCCCTGTGCTCAACAGTCTGACCAAAGCACCTGACTTTACACAAGCTGATGTGAAAAGCACCAAGTGAAACCATGACAGGACCAGGTTTGTCCGGGTGTGTGGTGGCATTGAGCAGGTACAAGTTTTCACGGACTGTTCATGGCATAGACCACTCATGTGCTGGACTGTTGACAATGGGCAAGGTGTGAATGTTGTCAATCGGTTGTTCTCTTGACTCGATCAGGTGAACTTGAGAGTTGTATGTATGCCACACTGGAAGGGGTTGTGTTGAAGGCTGAGAATCGGCTTGTATTTCATCATTCACAGAAAGTAAGCATGTGGAACCAATCTCAGAGGGATCTAGATTTTGATGTGCATTTGTTTGGGAGATGCTTTCAGATGTTTGATCAGCAAGTTGCAGACTGCCAGGTTGGATTTGTGCGTTGATATC
>NC_140968.1:10672273-10852273 GCF_056783735.1 Eptatretus burgeri | reverse complement strand
GGACATTGCTCGACCACCGAACTCCCTGATACTTACGAATCTTCAATTTGACAAGTAACAAACAAACAGATGGATAAGAGTGAAAACATCACCTTCGTTCACCTTCGGTGGAGAATGTATTGAGAAAACGGGATGGTGGATGGGAATCTATTGAAGGTGAGGCCTACTTATTTGTTTATACGTCCATTTTTCCACGGATATTCACACAAAGATTGAATGTTCACACCAATACCAGAGAGATATAAACGAAGAGCAAGGTGAACCATTATTCACTGTCCAAACTCCTTTATCACAAGGTTTATCATTAATTACATCATCACACTGAATTACACAATTTGGTGTCTCTCTCTCTGTCTCTGTGTGTTTTTTGACCGCGATACATTCGGTTGTTATATATTTATCCAATCTCAATGAAACTTGACTGGAGGACTGAGGGTCAAACGATGGAGCTTGTGGCGATTTTATTTGATCCCCTCCACCTTGGGGGCGAGGTCCGTTTTAAGGTGTATATCCGTGGGAAAATAGCTAATTGTGACGTTTTTCCAATGCCGTTTCTCACAACAATCTGAATAACAAAAGGATAATATTAATGTTATTACAAAGAAATATTAATACGAATAATACCTCCTCCCGAAGGGGTTCTTCCTTGGACAAATGCCGTGTTGACGTGTATAAATAGCTTATCGTGGCGTTTCGTGGAAAACACAGAGCAGAAATAAAAATAAATATTTATATAAAACACAAACACGGATTGATTACCTTTTTCAACAGTCGGTGCTGCTGTTTAACAGGGAAATGAGAGAAATTTGGAGGAATCCCGACATCCTTTAGGCATTCCATGCTGATCGTCTCCACCACAGAATCACGGACTGGAACCGAGATCTACTGTGATCTATATTCTACACCAGGACTCGTCATAGGATCCTCACTGCCACTTCTCAAGGGAGTGGGTGCACGAGTAAATGAAATAAACACACATCTGTTGCGCAGCGTCAATAATCAGTGTCCCAACTTATCAAAATGAACGTTTTAAAATCCTGTTCTCAATGATGTAAAATATTTGAAAGACAAAAGATCCGTGTTATTCATCAACGTTGGGTTACGTGGTTTTCACTGGAAGAGATTTATTTGAACAATTGTATATAAAAAAATATCTAAATATTACATGAGATTTCAATAGAAATGATGAAAAGCGGGCGTGGCCACAGTCTATTGTGACATCACAGAGGTTGTTCATGGTTACAATAACAATTCCAACAACAGGAAAATCTTAAGACAGAGGTGTGTCGTTAAATCGTCAGTTCGTGGACAGCCGTACACCAGACATGTCGTGGTTTGTCATCGCGGTGTTCGTGTTCACCGTCCTCGGAAGTGGAGCTTCCCGTCCACCGCAGCAGGTAAGTAGGGATTGTCAGAAATGATGATGTAGTGTACTCGGGGAAGGTAGACAACACAATTGGGAAATCAGGGAAATTTAGTTTATTTGTGGTGCAGGGGCTGGACGAAGGGGGTCTTCACTTGGTATCCCACCCCACCCCCCCCCCCCCCGGGCCCATTGTGGCTCTCAGCGGCCCTGAGTACTCCACCACCGAACTCCACGAAACTCACGAATCCTCGATTTCCCAAGAAACCAACAATAGATGGATAGGGGTGAAAACTTCACCTTCGTCCACTTTCGGTGGAGGATGTATTGAGAAAACGGGATTATGGGATGGGAATCCATTCAAGGCTATCTATTTATTACGTACGCACGTTCACACACACACACACACACACACACACACACACACACACACACACACACACAAAAAATTGATGTTCACAGGAATAACAAAGAGACGAAGATGAATCAGGACGTGCACCATTACTCACTGAGTGAACTCCTTTATAACAAGGTTTAACATTAAAACCATCAATGGAGTAAACACACATCCGTTGTACAATGTCAGTATTATCAATATCCCAACTTATCAAACTGAACGTTTTTAAATCCTTTTCTCATTGGTGTAAAAATGATTGAAACACAAAACACGAGATGTTAATCAACCTTGGGTCACGTGGTTTTCACCGGAAGAGCTTAATCAGAACAAAAAATACGTAAATAATTATATCGAGGTGAAAATATGAACAGAAACGAGTGAAAGGGGCGTGACCACACTGTGACGTCACAGTGGTTGTTCGTGGTTACAATGAGAATTCCAACAACAGGGAGATCTCAACACATAACAGAGCTGTATCGTAAAATCGTCAGTCCGTGGATTAGTGAACACCAGACATGTCGTGGTTTCTCATCGCGGTGTTCGTGATCACCGTCCTCGGAAGTGGAGCGTCCCGACCACAGCAGGTAAGTAGGGATTGTGAGAAATAACGTACTGAACTCGGGGAAGGTACACAGCACGGGGGGTGTTGTTTTTATTATAGTTTGGGATATCAGGCCCAGCCTGGACTTCGGATTTTCGATGGTGGGAGTGTGGGGGGAGAGGTTGGGGGAGAGGTAGGGGGTGTGGGTGAGGAGGTGTGGGGTGTGGGGGAGGAGGTGTGGAGCTTCAACAAGTTGGACCTCTGAGATAGAGCTTGATGACACCGAACCATCATGCCTGCTGTAGGATTGGATCATACACCCAAAACACCCAAAACACCCAACACACCCCCTGAATAGGAGACGTTTAGTACTCAAACCCGGTGTTTTTAAAATGTGTGTATAAAATCAATGTTAAATGATGACAGAGGGTCATCATACAGTTTCTCATTCAGGAAACCTTAAATGACGAGATACCAAAAAGAAACATTCCATATTCCCAACTTCAAGGTTCATCTAAAACATCTACAACTGGAGAGTGGAATATTAAATAATGATCCCAGAATGTTTCCCCTCCATGTCCTTGGAATGTCCTCTCTCATCATAACCCAGTTCAATGGTTTATTGAACACCTGAACCCCATATTCACCAAGGCAGGTCCATCCGACAATGGTATCTCATCAGGTCCCACTGCTTCACAATTTTTCATTACTCTTAAGTCGGCTCTCTTGTCTTACGACATTTTTTTTTGTGGAAATCAAATATTCCAGGAGTAGCCTTGAACAAGGAGTAGGTCAGTGAGTGTTGGTGCACAGTTGAAATCCCATATTTAATCTTCCTTGTTTGTCCTTTAAATTGTTGTGATCCATCTTTACCGTGACGATGTGATGAGGAACATAAAGAGTGTTTATCTTTGGTTGGAAACTGCAGGTGAACTTTCCGCACCAAGTAAACTTGGAATTTGTCCCTTCAAGGTAAAATCTCCTTCATGTTCGTGTCGATGGAGGAATCTTCACGGTATACCTTGAGTGTATCTGGTACCACACATTGCACTCCGTGTGCAGTGGAAATTGATCCCCAGGAAGATCCATCTCAGGGCTGGTGGAGTTTCACAGTTTACACATTCACCTCTGAGCCTGGGTTCAAATCTCGATCCCTCCATAAACTACCACCCTGGTGTTCACGTGTAATGTGTGTTACAACCATTGGAGGAACATTAAACATGAAGGATTCATCCACCAACACTCATTTATATTGGATGGTAAAGATTCCACGGTGTTTTTTGAAAATGGTCGGCGAGCTATCGCCAGCATTCTGAACAAATTACAAATTACTTCCCAAACGCTCTTACAAACCTGTCCTTAACAAGCGTGGTACAAAAGGTAAACTCTCGAACATTCCATGAACCATTGTGTTTGTTCTCTAAAATTATCAAGAACATGCTATTTTGTCACGAACTTTTTGATTTTGTAAAGTAATTGTAAAAACATTGTTTCGTTTAATTATAAATGAAATAAACATGTTTCCTACCCCTGGCCTTGTCTATTTCCACAGCTTTTCCAGAACGATGCTGTTGAGGATGGAGGGATGTCCCTGGGTCGTGATGTCGTGTTCGTCGTGATTGCCTCCCTTTTGTTTGTCGGTGTGATTATGTTTAATCCATCTCGTTGGTTCAACAAGACGAGGTTCAGGAGAAAGCGCTGCATTCACTGGTAAAGAACACAAATGACTTTTCATCAATATTTATACCTTCATCCAAGGGGACACGATAGCTCAGACTGTGGATGTCGTATGAAGTCCATTTTGGTGGGAACACCCACACTTGTTACGCCAAAGAGTTTAAAAAAAACCCACAATTTTAATTTTGTGTAAGTTGGTGATGGTGACCATCTTGGATTGCAAAATGGCTGCCATGAAGAAGTCCACTGATCCTGTATAAAATCAAAGTTAAATTTGGTGTAAATACCAACATTTGTACTGATCGAGGTTCAAAAAACAAATGTAGATTTACTTGCAGTAAAGACTTGTAATTACCTTGAACTTCAAAATGGCTGTCATAGTGAGATCTTGTGGAACAATACTCATTTTAAAGGGAGGGGACACCTTTGGTGAGCTATCACTTTGGTGAGCTGTCACTTTGGTGAGCTGTTTTCAATTATACCTGTGTATTAAATAACCTGTGTTTCAAAAAAAAACCTGTGAAAGTTTCAGCTCAGTCTGTCTTGTAATTCATGAAAACACAGTTGAAGGCAAACAAAATATTAAACTAGAACTACGTTGTCGATGGCACACCATCCCATATTCCCTCGCGCACTGCTTTGTCCCATTAACGCTCGGTGAAATTTTATCTTGCAAAATGGATTGACTATTCTTTTCTATTTGATGTGCTTTATGACCAAAGTCTTACTATGTTTACTCAATCAGAAGTCATTACAAGCATGTCAACGTTTCATGAAACATTAATTTAACACTGTCCAGCAATATAGAACTGTTTTTTTTTTAATTCGAAAATCAGTTTTAAACTGATTCACCATTTTCTTGAAGTCAGAACCACCTGAAACCAAATTATTTTCAGGGATATGTGATATTGTTGCGGATCCAGGATCCGCATCCGTCCAACATGATGGCATCCAACATACAGTGGTCCCAAGACAGTTATTTCAGTAATATACGTCAGATAGTCCCTTCCTTCTTGTCTCATGGGTCAAACGGGACAGTGCGTTGTGTGAATCTCATGGTTCGGTCCGATTAAATCTCTGAACTCACTCTTATTCTGTTTCGCTATTCCTGAGGCTAATCCAAGCAAGGTGTCCTCACGGAAGCCAGCCATGGAAAAACAACACACCAAATGATAACAACTTACTTTTCAACCATGTGGCTCACTCTTTTCAACCCATTTCTGCGTCTAGTAATTATATCTTTGTCCTCTTTTCAATCCAAATCTCCATTAAATAATTATTTCTATCCACTTTTCAATCCAAATCTCCATTAAATAATTATATCTTTGTCCTCTTTTCAATCCAAATCTCCATCTAATAATTGTATCTGTCCTCTTTTCAATCCAAGTCTGCATCTAATAATTATATCCAACCTTTTCCTTCGTTTCATGACACAGATCAGGGCCGGCACTGCACACAACACTGCATTTTATAAATGACCGCATACTCAATGGCGGCGGTCACATGCGCATCCCCGGGATAATTTATAATCGCACACATAGCAGGGGACGAATGGCACACCTTGTTCGGGTCTGTGAATGTGTTTACCATAGCATCTTACCATTGGTCTTCGCTGACCACCGCGACCCCAGGTGTCTCGCACGGATGGCGAACATCCACTCGCCTCTCCGCCCGGCGAGGCTGCAGCCAGGCAGAGGCGCGCTGTACTCCTTGGGCCGCATGGCTTACAGACAGGCAGCACATTGACCGGCGCTGACCACGGGTCGCCGTGGACGGCCCGGGAGTTTGGTGCAGGCCATCACGGCCGGACCGTGTGCTGTCCACGGCCCAACCAGAGCACCTGATTCAGGTGACGACACGTCATTTCGGATCGTCACCCTTGCCCGCACTACAACGTCGAGAAAAGTATGGTTCCTGGGGCTGTCGGTCATCGTCTTTCCTGCTCAGCGTTCCTCATCTGCTTATTCCAATTTCATCACCAACTCACCTGCTGAATCCGTCTTCTTCCCCGCCTCGTCCCTGACTCCACTCACCCACATGATCCTGTTTGCCTTTCTCCACCCACTGCTCCGGACTCTGCCTTCCTCCACCCACTGGCTTCTGACTCCACCAAAAGCTCTTCTTTCATGCCTGACGGTCGTGCCCTATTCTCTGGATCGATTTTGAGCTGCTCAAAGTGCTACGAAGCAAGAGACGACGTGCTAGGTGTCAGGGAGGTATCACCAAGCGGAGCATCCCCCCAAAACATACTGGTGGTGCAATCGGTCAATCGTGCAAGATATTGAGAAACCGTTAGCCCCATCTCCTCTCCTCTTTCTTCTCATTAACCCTTCTTCATCTGGATGTGTGTGTGTGTGCGTGTGTGTGTGTGTGTGTGTGTGTGTGTGTGTGTGTGTGTGTGTGTGTGTGTGCATGTGTGTGTGTGCGCGCGTGTGTGTGTGTGTGTGTGTGTGTGTGTGTGTGTGTGTGTGTGTGTGTGTGTGTGTGTGTGTGTGTGTGTGCGTGTGTCATGTGCCTGTCCTCGCTTAAGTTCAGAGTGCACAAGAATTATATCGGGATAATTGCTATGTGTCTGCTTTTGTAAGTTTCTTGTATTATTGGCACACCACACTTTTCGTCCTGTCCCTCCTTCCACACAACAATAAAAACTACTAATCGTGCCACATATTTTTCCTCGCCTGCCTGTTCATAAATTATAAGTGGAAATGTTCCCAGCTCGTTTTTGTCTTTTCTTTCATTGATCCAGCATGGTCCGTATCCGAACCTCGCCTGGACTTTATTCCTAACGATCCGTTCCTTTTAGCCGGTATGTCATTGGCAGTGTCGCTCGGCTGCATCTGATCCGGTAAGGTGATCTGGTTTGGACAAGACGTACCTAGGGCGAGTCCCCCTGTAATTAGATCACGTGGTTTTTTTTCTTGGTAACCGGAAAACTATACAGAGGACCCTCGGTCATGTAGTTGAGTTATTGGCGTTCACGGTCCGTTAGTGACCCACCACATCACGGACTTATCCGTGTGTGATGGCCTGCAAGTCGGGTGGGTCTGGTGGGAAACCGAAATAGCTTCACCCCCTGGTGGTCTCACCAAACCCCCGGCCCACAACAATATTATCATCAATCTTTCTATTTACTGTGTGACAGTGAGATCTTTCTTTTCTTTGAGCTCTTTCTTTTTTAATTCGATTGATGGTGAATATTCGAAAAAGTCCAGATCCCATTATTTTCGTCTGTGATGTATGAGTGAAGTAATGTAATTGTTGAAAACAGTTCATGATATGAACCATGTCCAACCCACGTGACACAAGTTTAAACCTCTGATTGGAATTTTTTTTGTTCACACAAAGTAACAATGATGTCTTTAGGAAGATTTTAAAAGGTTTATTATTGAACACTTGTTGTGAATAAAAAGTAAAAAACACTTATTAAGTGTTGATTTCCAAGGAATAAGTTGGTTGTTCTTCTGAGATGGCGGATATTTTTAAATCCAAGATGGCCGCCAAATGACGTCATGAAAACATGTTTCCAATGGAATTCCAGTGAAGTGAGAGATAATTTACAAAAAGTTACATGATTTCCTTCTTCATCAAAAACAAACACTAAATTTCACAACATCCTCCACCGTTACATTAAATTATTTAAATAATCAAGTGTGATTCATCGTTCCACACCGATCATTTGGACCTTGTTTAAGTTACATCTGCATACTCGATATTCCGTATCCTGTAGCATTGTAACACTCGTGGAACATGTTTGTTTATGTTTTACAAAACCATGTATTCAACACTTTACAGGTGATGGAATACTTCATTTTACCTTGAACTGAGAATGTTTGTTTCTCTTGCAGTGTGAAATGTGGATGTAAAATCAAAAGGAGACAACTGAAAGATGTGCCACCATTGGTAAATGATGTTCAGGAAAACAAACTCCTTGAAATGCAGAAACTGGAGGGAACTGAGGTTCATGATGTGAAGGAAAAAATGGAGTTCACAGTGAAACAGAACTTCGGAAATGAAGAACAAGAGGAAGAACATTATCAAGAGGAGCAAAATAAAGTTTTACAAGCACAGAAAGAACAACTTCAGGAAAAAGAAAAGATGTTGCTCCAAAAAAAAGGAGATCTCATCCAAAGAGAGAAGTTTGTTCAGGACAGAGAACGTGAGTTCATGGAAATGGAAGCGCAAAGGAAATTGAACAAAGAATTGTGGTTAAAGGAGGAAGATGAACGGAGGAAACGAGAGGAGGAACAGCAGAAAGAGAAGAAGGAAGCAGAGCAGAAGAAAATAAATGAACAGGAGAGGAAGAAACAAGAAGAGTTAAAGATAAGGGAGCAGGAAGAATCCAGACGATCAAATTGGGAAAAGGATTTTGAGGATGAGAAATTTGAAGTTTGGATCTGGGAAAAGCGTAAAAACACAGAACGTAAGAAGAAAATGGTTGAAGTAGAAAAGAGAATGTTAGAAGTTAAAAAGTGGAAGCAAGATGTTCAGCAAAGAGAGAAAGAATTGCCGATATATCAGGAACAGGAGCTGGAGCGACAGGGGATGTTTGATGCCTTCATGAACGGGAAAGATGAAGAGCTAAAGAAACAGCAGCTCCATATCCACCAAAAGGGAGAGAAGCTTCATAATCGACAATGTAATCTGAATAAATCGGAGGGAGAGTCTCGTCTGAGAGAGAAAAAGGAACAAGAACACAGAGAGCAATGTGAAGTTGCCTGGAAAACAAGAGAGTTGATTCTCATGGAAAGAGAAGAACAGATAAGAGAGAAGAAACGTCATGTGGAGTTGAGGGAGCAACAGGTCCAGGAGAGAGAAACCAAATTGCAAAAAGCAGGAAAACTTGCTGAGGAAGGAGATGATGAAGAAGTGCTTCTCATAACTGATGATGGGCGACAGAAGCAACAACTGAAACAGCAGGATGTTGATTTGCTCCCACCTGAACCAAAGCCTCAAAGTGATGAAGGGCGGCAGCAGCGACAACAGTACAGTGTTGTTCTTCAACGCCAACCGAAGCCTCTCTGTGAAGGCAGGAAACAACAAGTGAAACAGCATGATGTTGATCAGCTGCCGGCCGAACGTAAGCCTCACCATTCGTCTCAGTCCAAGCTTGTCAATGATGAACCAGCGGAGATAGAAAGGCGTAAAAATAACCTCATGTTCCGTGGAGTGAAGGAGGGAAAAGGGGAACATGACAAGGAGGTTGTGACAAAATTAATTAAAGCCATGAACCTGAACATAGAGCCCGTACGCACTTTCCGCGTTGGACGGTACATTGAGAACAGATTCAGACCAATGAAAGTTGTGTTCAGTTGTGAGTCGGATCGGAATCTTGTTCTTACCAATAACAAGAAGGTTCGCAATTTAACTGATCCCTCTCTCTGGACAAAAAACATTTTTATCACTCCGGATTACACTCAGCTCCAAAGAGAAAAACAAGAGATGCTGCTGAGTGATCTTGAAAAAAAGAGGGAAAGTGACCCAAACGGGAGATATACCATCAAAGGAGATAAAGTAGTCCTCCTGAAGAATCCCAAGGGCAAGCCTCATCTCCAGAGATAACGACCTTCCCTCCACATCTTCCACCTCCTATAACAGACTCCTCCGTGACACACATTTAAGGGGGAAAAAATATTAAAGGGGGAAAAAAACACGAAAAAAGCTTAAAGGGAAAAAAAAAAACACAAAAAAAACAAAAAAAAAACATTTCATGAGAATATTCCGTTGAAACAAATTCACTTTGACGCAGGGTCTATTTCAAACACGTGAATGTACCTGAGATCATGTTGGAGCAATCACTGAAACATCTTTTGATCGGACAGTCATGGATAGGGAGTTCAATCCTGGTGGACATCTTGCATTTCATGAGGACAGGAACCTGAACTTTCATAGTGAAGGAAGGAAAGAAGAGGAAAACCATGGTGGGATCTTGTTGTTGGTGAAAATCAATCTATCACCATCTTACATTGTTCATTGGCTGGCTCGCGAACGGAAGCCTCACCCTGATGATGGCAGCAACAGCAGAAGCCATATTGTATGCAGGATCTTCAACAGGTAAGCACTCTTCAATACTTTGGGGCAGGTGGGTTGAACACACAATGGGTGCAAACACAGCCAACCACAAGATCAAAACATCAAGAAAAATTTGTTTTGTGACTTTGTCTTTTGCAGACATTGATGTAAATACTTCCTTTCATGAAGAAGTGTCCTTAATTGTGGAGATAATTGTAATTATTTTTGTGGGAAGGTAACTTCTTGGGGTGATCATCCCCATGCAGAATAAACAACAACTTTAACTCCCTTCGATTGGATGAGATCACCTGATTCACCTTGTCATCTGTTACCTGTTCCATCCAGGCCTTTCCTTTTGTTTTCTTTTTTGAACAAGTTATCAAACTGATTGAGATATCAATGTGTCTAAGCTTTCATATTTCTATTGTTTTTCCAAAGGTCCCTCAGAAGAGGTGCTCGTTCCCTCCTCCAACCCTCACCTGAAACCATCCTTCCGGTTGGAACGTAAGTTGACAAGATTCTTCCTTTACATTACAAATTACAATTTAAAACTTTGTCTAAACTGCCTGTTCTTCACCTGCATCATGTCCAATTTTGTCTGTGCCTCAGAAGTGTTGAGGACAAACACATATTTTGCTGGATTCTAAAACTTACAAGCACCAAGCAAATCTTCCCGTTGGTCGAAGTCTCGCATGATTGTTCATGTATCTGTATAAAAGTCATTCTGCACACCTGGATGATCTTTGAAATTGTTTGAAAAACTTCAGTGCAAATCCAGTGGGAGTTTGTGATGATGAAAATAAAGATGTGAAATTGAAGGCAAAACAAAGGCAAAATTGAATTGAGATGCAGAAAGCAATTGAGAGGATACAGTATTTCCAGGATTGTGTTGGAAGGATTGATAATGATGGAGGTTACGATGATGTCGCTCTCCATTTGTTTTGACTTCCTTTTGTTGATGTGTGTGCAAACGAAGAAGTTGTAGTCATGGCCGCTGGAGAAGGTGTCATGTTTGGCAGTGGATCCATCATCACTCCATCGACTAAGCGCTCCAGCAAGGTAGGATGAAACATTAGACTCTTACAGATGGTCGATCCAAGATGTTTTTTTTAAAGAAACGTGAGTCTCCAGAACGACAGGTACTGAAACCTTCCATACACCTAATTTAATCACTTACACCCTTTTTACGTCCATGTTTTTCAATTTGTCATTTCCTTGTTTGTCTGTCTATCTATAATTGTGTGTGTGTGTGTGTGTGTATGTGTGTGTGTGTGTGTGTGTGTGTGTGTGTGTGTGTGTGTGTGTGTGTGTGTGTGTGTGTGTGTGTATGTGTATGTGTGTGTCCTCCATAACTCCAAGACCATGAAACCTCGCAGCCTGAAACTTTACAAGGATGCTGAGGGAACTCCAAGGGAGTGCATGAATGAAAACCGGTTGTTTGGCTTCATTCAAACACCCCTATTGAAGATAATTCACGGCATTATTTAATTATCCTTAAAAAAGGCTCATCCTTCATCACTTTGCTGTCCCTCGCTGTTCGTGTTTTTTGGGGGGTATTAATCAATTTATTAATTTTTGCATTTTTTTAGCCTGCTCAACAGTGCCTTGACTTGGAATAGGCCACAACAATTTCTTAAAGATAAAGTGGTGACAAATATTTTTTCACTTTCCTCAATCTTATCATCGAATGCCTCATCTTCATTATTCATACCTTCAAATCGCTTATAAACACCTGGAGATGCCAGTGTCCATGGCTTTGTTTCATTTCTGCACATACGATAACCTCTAGAGTCTGTTATTAATGTTAACATTTCTGTGTGATCTTCTTTCATTATCCACTCGTCACTTCCACGTAGATACAAATAAAAAATAACGTTCACATCTCACATCAACAGTCTGTGTTGGCCCTGCAGTCCCTCTGGTGTTGCCTCACCCACTGATAATGTTGTGCAATTTTTTTGAAAGGCAGAAGGACAGGAAGATAGAAGTGCACAAAGATTAACAAAATACCAGAGCGGCAGGAACTCCGTGACATCAAGAAGCAAACACAGCAGCAATGACTGCATTCTGCCCTCCCGCACCAGCATCTCCAGTTCAGCCAATGAAACCTTTGTTGCCCCTGTGTGAAGCGGGGCCATCGCCGTAAAATACAAAACACACAGGAAATGGCACTCTGTGTTGAGGCGCGGCGGTGAAGGTCATGTTTAACTCTCGACCTGTCAAAGATCCCCGGGGGGTTAAATATCACGGAAAGGCAAGCATTGGTCTTATTTGCTCTCTGCCAACTGTCTCCCTCTCTCTCTCCCTCCATTCCTTTCTCTTTCTCTCTACCTTTCCCTCTCTCTCTCCCATCACACGCCACCCCGCTTCGTATTCCTGTCAGCGAAGTGATGGATGGTACTTGCTCGTAATATAATATGAAATGTGGAATCCATATGAAACATATACATATTATGTCTTGTTAAATCTCTCTCGCCACATCACAATGGTAAAGGAGGAGTTAGGCGTTAAACACGATGATATTTTTTAAACATCGGGCAAATACCCCTGGGCGCTCACCTGTTCGCGGCTGGATAAGATAACCAAGGAATCACTAACTGATATGGATGACCCACAAAATACAGGATCATCACACCATTTTAAAGCCTTTTTCCCTGAGCAGGGGTCAGCTTTTTGCGGGCTCCAATCATGGTCCCCTTTGTTGTGGCAGTTTTTTTTTTTTACGGCTGGATGCCCTTCCTGACGCCAACCCTTTAGTCGCCTTCAACACGCACGGATAATTACCAGAATACTGATGCTCATTTCACCGACCTCGGAAGGATGACAGGCTGAGTCAACCCCCCTGACGTTAATTCAGTGGAAAGCGGGGCTCGAACTCAGGACTCCGAGGATCCCAAGCCACCACCCTAACCACTAAGCCAACACCAGGCCACCACCCACAAAATACATCATGGAGAAGAAGGTAAATACCCATGTGTTTTTTTTTTATTTCCTGAACAAACTTTGTGACATCATGGGTGATAAAGGTTGTGTTTAAGTTTCATCGAAATTGTCTGTGAAAGGAAATTAAAGTTCTGGGGAAGGAAGGAAATGCATATGTTGTGAGCCAACCCCCCCCCCCCCTCATAAACTCTCTCAGACGCCGATTTGATTTTTTTTTTGTTTTTGTTCATGCCGTGAACAAACTTTGGTACTTCCTCCGTGATGAAGGTTGTGGTGAATGTTCATTGAAATTGTGTGTGTTGTTTTAGAGAAGAAGCTGCAAAGTGTTTGTGGATGGACAGACTGACGGACTACATGCCATCCCATAAGCTCTCCGGAACTATGTTCCAAGTGAGCTAAAAATGAGGGTGTAAGGGTGGTCAATGTTTGTCACGGTTTGACCCCCCAACCAAATAAGGTATTTCCTTTCTTCTCCAAAACTACATAAACACACAATTTGGATGAAACTTGACCACAATCTTCATCACCCATGATGCGAAAACTTTCATCACGGCCTCCTGATATTTGGAGGGAACGATGATTTGCTTCACTTTCCTCGGTCCTGTCAGTTGCGTGGATACAGTGTAAAAAACCTTTATGGACTTTGATCTTGTACTTGCTCTTGCCCCATGCCTGATGATCTCTGTTATCCTGCACCTCCTTCCACAACCTTTGAAGGGAGACATCTTAGTTCTGAGCTTGATCAACCTCTTGCACAATTACCTAAGGGATGTCAGATTGTGACACTATAAATTGTTTGGTGTCATCCTTGTTGCATGTGGTCTGTGCCCTGGTCACTCCTGCTTGTGCCAGCTGGAGAATCTAGTTTGGGTCTGGATCCTTGACCTCTCGTGCTCCTGGTATTATACCAATCACAAGATCACAAATGGGTTCATCCATGCACATGACTTCCACTTCTCCCATATTGTATGGTGTGTCCACATGGATCTTTGCAACTGGACAGAGACGCAATGTATGTACTATCAATCAGCTTGCAGGAGGAGACCTCGTCAGTCATTTGCCTTGTCGTCACCAGGTCTTTCTTCACAGCTGCACTCGTACATCCTGAATATCACAATATTGACACTTTCTATGAACTCACATCGCCTTCATCCACGGTGATGTTGCCGTTGTCGTTGCTCGTGGTGCTTTCCTCCCAACTGCTGAAGACCATAGGTGTTGACTGAAATCCTCATTCGTTCACCCGAATCCCTTAAGGACACTTTTGCACAGCTGACGCACACTGCTCTTTCAGCTCTGCTCTGCACATGACATCTTTCCTCTGGAAGTCGCGCACTGCACTGGCTGCCTTCTGTTGCAACCTCATCTGAGCTGTTTTCCTCAATCGACATTTGTCCAGCATGTGTGACCTTTCTTGTGAAAATAGAAGCATTCCATCTCGCTTCCATTGAATTGTGGCTTTGTCGGCTGAAATGGGTCAGTCTTGTGCAGCAAAAGGTCTGACATTGGTTTCATTGTGACGTCCTTCTTCTTGACTGACCTCCCGGTAATACACCCTCCATGTGCTTCAATATTCTGCTCAGCCAAGCTTATCCTTGCTTCGGTGTTCTGAGGCACTCTCTCACGTATGAACAGGGTCATCTGCGAAGAACACACACCAAGGAACTCTTCACTAACCAACAAATCGGTTCATGCTACAAAGCTGCGTCCCCACATTGTCATCAAAGTCCATTGTGTAAAGCACCGTCTCAAATGTGTGACAAACTGAAACGCAGTTTCACCTTCGTCAGGTTTTATTTCTCCGTATCTCCGGCGATATCCCTCGTCTGTAAGTTCATATCTCCTCAACAAGGCAACTTTCAAGCGATTTATAGTCGTGAGCATTCTCCGAGGGCATACTGGTGTCCACCTGGAGTGCGCTGCCCGTCAGATGGTCCAGTCTACTCTGTTCCAATGTTGACTCGCAGTGAAGGGCTCAAATCTCTCAAGGTACGCGTCCAGCTCATGGCGTTTCTCATCAAATGTGGAGAGCTTCGGCTTGTTTTCCATTACTCTTACATCACCAGTGTCAGGTGCGGTGTGAGAATGTGCAGCTGCTGCAATCTCCAACTGTATTCTGGCTAATTCCATCTTCATTAGCATTTCCTCCTTCATACATTGGCCTTCCCGAGTGTACCAGGTGAGCGCAAAAGCATTGGCACTATTTTACCTCCACCACCGAAGGTGGAAGGAGGTTATGTTTTCACCCCTCTCTGTTTGTTTGTTTGTTTGTTTGTTTGTGTGCAGGATATCTCAAAAAGATGTGGACGGATTCGGATGAAATATGGTGGACAGTTAGGGTGTGTGACAATGATTAACCAGTTAGATTTTGATGAAGATCCGGATCCGGATCCAGCAACTAGAATTTTTCAAGTGATTCTTCACCATTGAGAAAGGGCCAAAAACGACATTGTCGTTTCCAGAGGGTTAGCCCCTACCTGGACGGATGGCCAAACATTTCTCCCTTGGAGGCTCACAGTTAACCCTTTTTGGAGATTCATGGCGCGTGCGGGGATGAAGAAGTGGGAAAGGGGTGGAGGTACAGGGGCTGTACTGGAAGCCAACACAAACAGGCTACACAATGAAATTAAATTAAATGGATAATTTAATGACAGAAATCAAACATGTACAATGACAATCTATCTATAATTCCAGCAATGTGTGTGTGTGTGTGTGTGTGTGTGTGTGTGTGTGTGTGTGTGTGTGTGTGTGTGTGTGTGTGTGTGTGTGTGTGTGTGTGTGTGTGTGTGTGTGTGACTGATGTTTCTCAACAACTACTGCTCCGATCTAATTGAAACTTGCCAGGTATATTGCTGGGAACCTGAGGATGTGCCTTTTCCAGGTTTCATATGAATCGGACAAGTGCTTCCCAAGTTATGGCCATTTATTTACCAACCAATGACATGACACATTGCTGCGGCCATTTATTTACCAACCAATGACATGACACATTGCTGCGGCCATTTATTTACCAACCAATGACATGACACGTTGCCGCGGCCATTTATTTACCAACCAATGACATGACACATTGCCGCGGCCATTTATTTACCAACCAATGACATGACACGTTGCCGCGGCCATTTATTTACCAACCAATGACATGACACATTGCCGCGGCCATTTATTTACCAACCAATGACATGACACATTGCTGCGTAGGCCAGTGCTCGGCCGGCCGATGATGACATCACGGGCCGTGCTGGTTACATGGCAGTGAATGTCATGGCAAGCAAAGACAGGGAGGTAAACTTGATTTTAATTTGGATTTTAATTAACTCTGTGTGTGGTTGTCGCGAGAATGCCAGAGCAAAGGAACAGCCTGTGTGGTTGTCGTTTCTGGCTCGCAGTTTGAAAGTTTTTTTGTTTGTTTTTTTTCTCCTCTCTTCTCTTTTTGTTTTTCCTTGCGATGACATTGCGAAAAGGCAAAATACGTTGGCGCTAATTGAATATTTGGCCATTAAAACTAAATTGCGAATAATCGTAACTGCGATATGCGAACTTCCGGACAGTGAGGACTTAACTTCCGGACTTCTGGATAGTGACGACTTACTGCATTCTTTCTTTCTCGATTTCTGTACTTTCTCGATTTTCTTAAACACAATGCCCCAATCCAATCGTCGTTTAAGCCTGTATCTCACTGGGCTGCGACTGGGCTGCGACAAGCTCACGACAAAATGCGAACGGGATTCTCCAAAATGTCTGGAAACGTTCGCGGTGGTTCTCAATTTCCTCGCGTGAGTCGCAGGACGTCGCTCTGGTGTCGCTTGAATTTTGAACATGTTCAAAAAATTCGTGCGACAAATTTTATCTCAAAATAGTCACAGAGTCGTCGCGGGGTTATAACATGAGTTATAACTTCTCAATTTAATTTCCGTGAGTCAGAAGGTGCGACAAATGTGGCATGCAATGTAATGTAGATAGATTCACAATAGTTCAATCCAGATATGACTAAAAAAAACAACTCATAGTCCATATTGTAAAACCAGCATTGTCTGTCCTCTTTCTCTCCTGTTCTGAGTAATGGCCTTCAATGCAAACTTTTCACCTTCCCATCATTCCTACATCACGTCACACATATTTTTACATAAATTAAGTCACAGACAAAATATGGTCACACCCACAAGTACCTATCAAGGCAGATGAACAATTGGGTCACACACAATGTTTGTGGGTGCAACGTTGACAAGTAACAGAACACTTTGAACAATCAGGCTTGGTCAGCATTCTCCTGTAATCCCACCATCCTGTTCTGCCAGGGCACAGCTCCCACACCATTGTAGTACTCAGTCAGGTACTCTCTTACTCGTTTCCCAACTGACAATATGATTGCTGGAAGGGAGAGGCCTCATATATATATATATATATATATATATATATATATATATATATATATATATATATATATATATATATATATATATATATATATATATATATATATATATATATATATATATATATATATATATATAGTCCCGATTTCTCAATTGTCACGTCACGCACAGTTGCATGTGCCAAAAAATTCTCAGTTTTGTCACCTGAACGTCGCGCGAATGTCGTGCGACATGTATGCGAACTCCAGGCGAAGTTAATCCCAAATTTCGCCGGGAGTTCGTGGGACATTCGTGCCATATTCGTGAGACATACGCAAATGTGTTTTAGTATAAATTCAGTGTGATTCCAAGTAAAAATTATCGCTGTTTTATCGCAATTTGGTGTCTCCAACTAGTCGCGAGCTGTCGCAGCCCAGTGAGATACAGGCTTGAGCAAGCGAAGGAACGGCCTGTGTATTTGTTTGAAAGTTTTTATTTTTATTTTTGGTTTGCACGTACGGGCACGCGAGAGCGAAAGAACGGCCTGTGTGGTTGTTTCTGGCAAGCAGTTTTAAAGTACATATATATATATATTTTTGCACGTACGGCCACACACGTACAGGCACGTGAGAGCGAAGGAACGGCCTGTGTGGTTGTTGTTTCTGGCACACGGTTTTAATTTTTTTTTTTTTGGTTTGCACGTATGGCCACGCACCTACGGGCACGCACTAGTAATTCAAATCATAATAACTAGTACGTGCCCGTAAAAAAAAAATAACAATAATAAATGAATATTCAAACCGCGAGCAACAAACAACAACCACACAGGCCATTTCTTCGCTCTCGCGTGCCCGGACGTGCATGACCCGGAAGTTCGCATATTATTCGCAGTTACGATTATTCGCAATTTAGTTTTAATACCCGATTATTCAATTAGCGCCAAAGTATTTTACCTTTTCGCAATGTCGTGGCAAGGAAAAACAAAAAGAGAAGAGAAGAGAGAGAAAAAAAATTACTTCCTGGTTCGGAGCATACCAGCACTCTGATGTTACCGAAATGTATGCACCGTCTAATATGAAAACGATCATAACTTGGGGCATTGTGTTTATCTATAAATGCGCATAAGAAATCGAGAAATTATTAGAATACACGAAGTCATCATTATCCGGAAGTCCGTACGTTGTAACCCGTAATGGGGAACGTGGCTGAGCTTCCCTTCCCCATCGGCCACGCCCACGCAACAACGTGGCTTGTCATTGGTTTGGTAAATAAATGGCCATAACTTGGGAAGCACTTGTCCGATTAATATCAAACCTTGAAAAGGCACATCCTCAGGTCCCCAGCAATATACCTGGCAAGTTTCAATGAGATCGGACCAGTGGTTGTCGAGAAACAGCGGTCACAGACACACACACACACACACACACACACACACACACACACACACACACACACACACACACACACACGGGATCATATAAAATAAAGAAATCCCTTTTCGTTCCTTCACTTAACTGAGTCCAGGTGATCTTTTTGCCGAGGAAGTGTGCTCGGACTGCGCCGTTGCTGCGCAGGTAACCGCACCACACAAATGGCGCCAAGCCGCTCTCGCAGCAGGAAACGTACGTCAGGTAATTCGTGAGGCGATATTCGACGTCAGGGGCTCCTGAACTGTGGTGTGGCTTCTTCATCGACCGGGCTTGCCGATCCCACTTTCTGCAGAAAGGCAATGCTCCCTTCGGTGATACACACGGGGCTTCGAGGTCCATCTCTCTCGTCCAGCCACTCTCTCGGCGGCCAATTCGCCTCAGTAAGAATACGAGTATCATGCAGCTATTACATTGTGCTGAGAGGAAAGTGAAGAGAGATCCTCCATCCCAGCCATGTTCCTTTCACAACTACGGTCTGCTTTTATCAACGTGTCCTCTGACTCATGGGTCCTCCCTCTAATGTGTCCTCTGACTCATGGGTCCTCTCACCAACGTGTCCTCTGACTGACGTGTCCTCTCACCAACGTGTCCTCTGACTCACGGGTCCTCCCTCTAATGTGTCCTCTGACTCATGGGTCCTCTCACCAACGTGTCCTCTGACTGACATGTCCTCACACCAACGTGTCCTCTGACTCACGGGTCCTCCCTCTAATGTGTCCTCTGACTCGCGTGTCCTCCGACGTGCTCCTCTTCCTCGTACTCGTCACGCCCATCAATCATCAGCCTCGTGGACGAGACTTTACCCGCCGTCACCCTTGGAGACGGGCTTCTTGCCTGCTTGGTGATGCAGCTCGGTTGTAATGGTGGTGGTGGTGGTTATAAAAACGCGACTCCTTCATGGCTGGCTTGCAAATGCAAAAATGTAGGACTAGGTCACAGGGGGCAATTACATACGGGGGGGAAATTATCTTTAATCCCAATATAATTAACACTGCACCACCCCACACACAGCCTGTGTGGTGACAAGTAATACTGAAGCTCATGGTTTCCCTACTTAGTTTACATCGAGATGTCTCCTACACGTCCACAGGCCAAGCAACTCTATACAATCCGATCTTTCTGATATGTTGAAATTCCTCCATCTACCACACAAACATAACACAGCCCCCTCCCCAGAAGCGTAGCTCCTGCAAGGTTCAATGCAGGCATTACCATTCCAGCCTTACCACTTACTGACTCACACCTAATTAGCCTATGAAATAAATGGGAAGGGGCTATGGAAAGCGAGCCGTAGCGAACTTACCGATTTTCCTTAACGTTCTACCCCCTTAAACAGAACAATTCAATTTTTTGCAAAACTCTTGGTTCCTCGCTCGTAACTCCTGGGGTTGGTAGGAAATGTCATAAAGCACACACAACAAATCTACTGTAAGTGACAAAACTTAACCGAAAAAAACTTTCTAACGTTTGTACAACCTCCTTCTAAGGACTGCGTTTCCCAGTGGATGCCACAATACCCAACGTTACCTGCGGAGCCGTCCCAATTTACCGATCAAAATTTCCGCGGGCCCTGTCTCGATGGTACAGGTGAGTGACATAGATTAAGTGAACCTTCCCTCACACACCAGGTGCAAATCCAGGAATTGGGTAAGGGGGGGGGGTTTCCAAATAACAGAAAATTATAAATTTTCCAAATAATTTCCAAATGAATTACTGTGAGCTGCTAGTGGTTTATTGTTTATTAACCTCCGCCATCGAAGATGGACGGAGGTTACTGTTTTCACCCCTGTCTGTTTGTTTGTTTGTTTGTGAACAGTATTACGGAAAAACTCCTGGACGGATTTCGACAAAACTTGGTGGGGGGGATTAGGTATGGTCCAAGGATCATGCCATTAGATTTTGGACTCGGTCCAAAGTCCAATATGGCCGCTATGGCGGCCATTTTGAAAAAATATTTGAATTTTTGTTTTTGCATTTCTACATGTTTTAAGTGATTCCCAACCCAAAAATATATATATTTGTTAGAGAAAAAAAAAACAGAAAATTTTGCAACTTTTTTTCAAAAAAATTCGTTTATTTGAAAAATATTTGAATTTTTTTTTTGCATTTGTACATGTTTTAAGTGATTTCCAACCCCCCCTCCCCCCCAAAAAAAAATTTGTTAGAGAAAAAAAAAATTTGCAACTTTTTTTCCAAAAAAATTTAGATTTTATTTTTTGGGCATTTCTACATGCGCGTCGATCGAGTTTAGTTTATTCAATCGTGGTGCAGTAGAGTCTGATCCGTTTTGACCTACAATGAATAGGATATCAGGTTCACTTAAGTGACCCAGCAGTATTGGCGGCGGAGGTTTTGCACTCTACCGAGTGCTCCCCCTCTAGTTAGGTACTGCATTGATACAGTTTTTCTGAGGCTTCTGGCCTTTTTTGTGGCACACTTTCGTGGGAGAAGGAGTTCTGGGTGACCAGGAAACCCCTGGGTTTGCCACTGTAATGGTAAATATTTTTTTGTTGGGGGGGGGGGTTCCGGGCAACCAGGAAACCCCCCTGGATTTGCCACTGCACACTCATACATAAACCCAACATCACCGACCACTCAATGTGGCAGGCAACACTCAATGTGGCAGGCAGGCAAGTCACAAGCCAACCACAACGGTCATGACGGTGAAAAGCACAAAAGTTCTGTGCGGACAAACAAACAAACAGACAGACAAGCCAGTAGGCGGTGATGGGTCGCCGAGCATGTAAACTATAAGATATAGAGAAAAATGGATGTCATATAGCGGATAGGGAATCACCTTAAGATTATGCATATCAAATTTCATCCAGTTCCATCTACTGATAAATACTCGGTATCCATTTGAATGAAAAGTACCGAAAATGCGGTTTGAAATCGGAAATCCCCAAAGTTCGAGGGGGTGCTGTGGGTGAACAAAGATCTAAATCGAAAATCCTGCTTGATCGTTTGTGCACAATGTATTCCAGATGATTAGTGTGAATTTTCATGACCATCCGACCATAACCCGAGGAGGAGTATAGTAGCATGTGGCACGAAGGCACCTCCAGCTCTCGCATATTATCGATTTTTGCACTAATTGACCTTTGACCCCTGTCCTAAGCAAAATCGGTCAATATGTCCTGAGGCAAAGTTGTAGTATTCATTGAGTACCATGAACCTGCAAAGTTTCATTCATATCGATGCACTCACCTGGTCGCTAGGGGGCCTTCAATTTTCGCCAATTTTCACGCATAACCTCATTGTTGGGGGCGCTGCTGGTAAAGTATTCCGTATATCACAAAAACCGAAATATATTTGATAGAGCATCACCTGAAGATCATTGGTGCCAAATTTCATAACCCTATGTGGGATAATGGCTTTCGGAATTGATTTCGCTTCAACGGTACCGATTTTGAAGGTTTTTCGGTTGTTGCTAGGGAACCAAAGCGTCCCTCGCAACCATCACAATTTCCAAAGCACGAGGTCATAAGATGTACCTACCACCCGAGTTTGGTCAAAATCGGCCCACGTTTACTACCAATTATGCTGATGACAAATGAACAAACATCCAAACAAACATCCAAACAAACAGACAGAATTACTGACAATAAGGATCACCTATTTCAGCGACCCAATAAGAGCATGGGTGGGGTCTGCGGCAAATTTCATTGTTATGACGACGTAAAATGCCGTAATATTTTGTTCAAGTACTTCTCAACAGAAGGGGTTTGAAAATGCTAAAAAAAAAAAAGGCAATTTCTATTTAACAATGTTCATGTAAATAATTAAATTGAAATAAAATAAAGATTTTAAAGGTTGTAGAAAAAACAAAATAGAAGTTGACTGCCGTTGATGCAGTATCTTATACACCACCATGTCTAACATGTCAAATTAGTTAATCGTGCCTGTTGTTTGTGTCCTTTATAACGTCCTTAAAAACACTAAGTTCCTGTTTGGAATGATTTTCAATCTTGTTTGATTACTAGGTGGAGAGAGTAATATAATTATCTCACTCCTCTCTGTACATGTGTGATCAGGACAAATTCAGAGCCAAAGTAAAAAACTTCAGGTTCGTTTTCTGATTTGTCTAAAATATATAACATTAAAATGAAATGAAGATAAGTTGTTCCTCAATCATAAACTTACATTTTTAGTTGGACAGACAGAAGTGAACCAGTTCCTCAACCACGATTTTAGGTGTGTGGGAAACTAATAATTGTCTTGTCTGAGTTGATTCCCGACCTGACTCTAATCTGTTGAAGGGATGCTTTGCAGGGATGGCATTGCATCGCAATGTGCACCATATGGCCATTAAAGAAGCAGTAGTAGGAGTATGAATACGAACTTGTATTACAATTAGCCCATCACAAGTAATTCCTTGTTATCACCAACAAAGACTTCCTTGCAGATGGGATAATTTCCCCAGAATTGGAATATTTCAGGATTTGTAATACCATCTCTCACTGGGAGCGGCGCTATGTCATACACGTTGACATCGAGAGAATTGGGGTCCTCCCCTTACTCTTAACCCCCGAGACTATGAATTTTTCGACCGCCTTTTTAAGAACATAAAAAGATTGTTCACTCTGTTTGTGTTCATCTCCATGGTGACATTGTCTCCATGCTTCCAGCAGAGAATCAACACCATAAACATGACGACATTATTGAATCCAGATGTTGGGAACACATCGCACGCCTGACAGAGGGTTAGTTATCCAATGGCATAAGCTCGTTACAAAGCCCTGAGCGTTCTCTCAACATAACTTGGTCTCAAGTTATTCTGTCCAAAACAATCATCAATCCAAGAGCAATAAGGCACCAGACTCACCAAGTGTAGCTTCAATCGTCACTCTTCAAACTGAGATTTTAATTTAATTCCTTTAACTTCATTCACAATCTACTCATTACCTCCACCACTGAAGGTGGACACAGGTTATGTTTTTCACTCCTGTCTGTCTGTGAACAGAATATCTCAAAAAGTTGTGGATGGATTTGGATGAAATTTGGTGGGAATGTTGGGTGTGACACCGACAAAATGATTAGATTTTGGTGAAGATACAGAAACAGATTGTAGAATTTTTGAAGTTATTCTTCACCATTGAGCGACAGAGCTAAAAATTATATAAAGCACGATATCTCAAAAAGTTATGGATGGATTCTGAGAAAACGTAGTGGAGAGCTGGTTAGGTGACAAGAACAAGCTGATTCGATTTTGGTTGAGGTCTGAATCCAGATCTGGCCTCACAGTGGGACACAAAATGTACACCGTTCATCCTATCAAAGGCATACCCTCCACTGGGTGCTGTTCTTATTTTTTTTTAACTGTTATGTACATGTATAACCAGGTGGAAAGTTACACTACATTATCAATTATAATATGTGATTAATCACATTAATCAATTCCCTGCAAATGTTTCTAGTGCTGCAGGTTTTCCAGATTCATTACTTCAACATTTCATCAATTTGCACCTTTGTTTATAAAACCCTTGGCTCAACATAGTGTTTGGGTTGGCCTGTTGGTGTTTTCATCTCAACCTCTGGCTCATGATGCGGTGAACTGAAATTTAAATCCCATATACCCAATGTTTATCAATCAAATACTGATGACCTTGAAATTAATGTAAATGTACACCGACGTATACTGATGTCGTTGGCCTGAAGCTCATCCCAGGAAATTTCAACAAATTAAAAAAAAAAATTATTGTTTTTTGAATTTATTTATTTATTTTGCTTGAGCAAAGAATATTTGGATCACTCACTCCAGCATGTGGGAGTGAAAAAGGAATTTAGTCTGAAACCATGTTTTTACATCTACATTAGAAAAGCAATGCTTGTTTTTCCTTGTTGTCGAAGTAATATCTCAAAAGGAACGTGCCAGTTTGGAGTCCAGCAATATCATGGGAATTGCGCTTTCGACCAGGTCACTCGGGTGAACTAATCATGTGCTGCAGCAATTGATGTTGGATGTGTTTCAATGCGGGAGAATAATTTATTTTTTATTATTTCATATTGCAGCCTGTGGCTCCTGGTTGCATCACTGCTGGAAGCGCGGCTATGCCGCTGATGCACTACCCCTTGTTTCCAGTAAGCTGGTACTTGTTTTGGCAACCTCAGCAGGATGACAGGCTGAATCAACACACCTGGTGCTAAGTGACAGCACAACAGAGGCTCGACCTCAATACCCAAAGAACTTAAGGCAGCCACTTTAATCGTTAAGCCAACACCAGGCTGGGAGAATAACGATAAAGGACCAATGACATCAAGGGCCATGAGCTCGTGGTTCCGCCATTTCACAATCTTGAGCACATATGTAAACTGAAAGTAGTGCTGTTTATCTCCTCCACGAGCTTAGATGTCTGGATTAATTTTTTAAAAAATGGGATTTTATCCTCTTTCATATCATCATCAGGTTCCAAACCATCTATGTTCCACTTTTTAAGACGCGATGGGGGAAATGGCACTCACTGCTTCCCTTTCTCACACCATGAGAGTCCAGTGACATAACATATGGGTTGGCACTGGGAAGGAAAAGGATCGTTTACTTTTATTATTAATTAATCAGGCCATAATTTTGTATCAGATCAATGGGAGAGTCCTTTATTACTTGATGGAAATCTGAAGGTATATTTGATTATACAATCCTGAGTGTTCATGCAATGATGATAATGGATCCACCACAACCACAGAGCTGGTTATGACATATCTGGTGAATGACAAAAACACAAAAAGTCAATATGATGATTGTTTAGTTTAGAATACATTTTAACTTTTTACCTCCGTCATCTGCGATGGGACAGAGGTTATGTTTTCACCGCTGTCTGTTTGTCACACAATTTTTGGCCACAGTTTTCATGCAATCGTTCTGAAATTTTTGTGTGTGTCGGTGACTGGACAAGGACAGCAACGCTTCAGTTTGTTGAACATCCAAATCCGGATCCGGATCTGAGAATGTTTCAAGTGATTCTTCACCATTGAGAGATACGGCCAAAATGATATGTAGCACAATATTGCAAAAGGTTATGGATGAATTCTACAGAAACTTTGTGGACAGGTTGGGTGTGTGACAATGATGAATTGATTCAATTTTTATGAAGATTTGAATCCGGATACGAGAATTTTTAAAGATATTCTTCACCATTGAGAGATGGGGCCAAAAACTATGTGTAGCATGATATCTCAAAAAAAGTTGTGGACAAGTTATGACAAAACTAGGTGGAAGAGTTAGGTGACAACAACAAGCTGATACGATTTTGGTTAAGGTCCGGATTCAGACCCGACCTATCAGTGGCACACAAAATGTAAACTATTCCGCCTGGTGGAGGTATGTTCTCTACCGTGTTCCGTTCCCTTTTGCCAAATGTCGCTCTATGAGTGAGTTTTCATTTGTCTGTTTGTTTGTGAGCAGGATATCTCAAAAGGTTGTGGACAAATTCAGACTAAATTTGGGATGGTTGTGTGACAAGGAGGAATTGATTCAATTTTAGTGACAATCTGGATTCGAGAATTTCTTTTCTTTTTAAAGTGATTCTTCACCATTGAGAGGTGGGGCTAAAAACAATATACATCATGTAGAGTCCAAACTCCAATTCCTCAGGGAACCAAAGCGAGGTATCTCAGTTGCGGCGGCGGAACGAATACAACGATGGCGTTTGTTCCTTGCTGCCTACTGCTATGATATCCAGTTCCGTGGCACCGAGAAACATGCCAACTGTGACGGTCTCTCTCGCTTGCCTTGCAAGGGGGACCCATCTTCGTCTGGATCATCCGATCATGTTGATGTGTTTACACTGAGCCAAATCCAGTGTGGGCCAATCACGGCTACGCATGTGGCTGTTGAATCAGCCCACGATCCTGTTCTCGCCTGTGCCATACAGGCGATCTCCCCTGGAAATTAGAATGACCTGCCTTCAACACCTGAGTATCAACCGTTTGCATCTAAATCATCAGAGCTGTCTTTAGCTCAAGGTTGTATTATGTGGGGTATGAGAACGGTGATTCCTCCGAAGTTTAGACAACATCGTCTCGATGAGCTGCATGCCAGTCACCTCGGCGTTGTTAAAACCAAAAGTCTAGCCCATAGACTCTTGTGGTGGCCTGGTCTGGACAAGGACATTGAGCATATTGTTGCGGAAATGGCCCTTAGTGTGTTATTAAATATAGGATTAGCCCAGATCCCCCATTAAATGCATGTTTAGCCAGGCTGTTCGGTAAATGGACGTAACATGTGTGTCAGGAGGTGTAAGAGGCTGTTCATTGTTAGAACATTGGTGGAGGCCCGAGAGGTTCTTCTTCTTCCTTCCTCTCTCCAGACAATCGTCCCCGCCCAGCGCTCTGAGGGGGAGTGGCCTAGAGAAGGAAGTGAAACTGAGAGGCGAGCGAGTGCCGGGAAGACGGTGGTGAAACTGAGCGCCGGTGTGGCGCGGTCGGCTGAATAGAACTGGCTGTGTGTGAATCAGCAGTCGGCTTTGAGGCGAGTGAGCACCGAAAAGGCAGTGGTGGATCTGCCGAGGGAGTAACTGAGCCTTAGTGTCTGTCGGCTTCATAAAGGGGCGCACTCCAGAAGAAAAGGAGAAGTGAAACTGTAGTAGGCTGAGAGGCGACAGGGAAACTGAGGGCGCCGAGTCTGCCAATTGGCAGTAAGAGAAACTGCCTGCGCGTTGAGTCTGCCATTTTGGCAGTGGGAGAGGCCGCCTGCACGTCGAGTCGGACGATCGACTTTGTGGAGGAGTGGTTTTTGCCGGCGGTGCCTCCTCGGCCACGGACCCAGCCTGCGGAGCCCAACACCTTGATTAGGCCTTGTCTAGTGAACAGGCCAGGCCTGGACTTGTATACTGGACCTTATGAGAAACCAGTTGAAACCCACCTTCGATTTGACGGTCTTGTGCCGTTGACATTACGCGGGGTCAGAACGCGCTGAGGCTTCGTACGCAAGCAGTGCCTTGAGAAGAAAGAGGACAACGCCACCATTTTACCACGTGCGTGTTTGAGCTTGGGTGCCCGAATCGGTGGACATCGGCTTGTCACGAGCCACATTCGGGCCTTTGACACTTTTTCCTCTTGTCCATGAAGCATCACCAAGTACTCTGTGTCTTGTCTGCATGCTGTCTGTGTCTTGTCTGCATGTTGTCTTAGGTTTATCTCGTTTGGGTCCTCTTCGAAACCCGTAATCCGTAGCTCCCTAGTTAAGAATGGGTTATAGATTAATTATAACATTGTCGTGAATGCTTTGCTTGTGTTGTGTTCCCCAATGTGTCCCCAATAAATCTGGCTGAGTTATACGAGATTTGCTGCCTTGAATTAATTTGTGCCGCGCCGAGGAACGATCTGCTCGATTTGAATATAACACCAAAATGGTTACAGACTGGCAGAATTCGCTCGGTCTCTGACAAAACCAGTCTGTAACCGGGGTCTATTTCTCCAACTGGTAAGGTCCAGGGGTACGTTGTTATCGCGATTCGAGGCGCGTGACCCGAGGCCTGTGCCGAACCAGCCGGCATTAAAACCCCGGAGACGGCGGTGGTTAAGTGACGCCAAATATTCAACATTTGGCTGTCGAGAGTAGGGTGCAAAAACCCAAACTGGTTACGGACAGTGATTGACATCACTCGTCCGAATCCCCCCACCGCTGAATCTGTAACAATATGATTAGGAATTGTCCTACATGCCAGTCAGATTCCGACAATCCATGGCGGGTGTCGTGCCTACGGCCTGTTCCAGACAAGCCATGGCAAAGAATTCATGTAGATTTTTGCTGATCCATTTAGGGACAACATGTTCTTGGTTGTGGTTGACGCGTTCTCCAAGTGGCCAGAGGTTGTTATCATGCCATCCACAACGGCAGAAAACACGGTTAAAAAACTGCGGTCAATCTTTGCAAACAAAGCAGTACCTGAAGTTTTGGTTTCTGATAATGGTCCCCAATTTGTTTCTGGTGTTTTTAATGATTTCATGATTCAGAATGGGGTCAAGCATCTCAAGTCAGCACCATACCATCTGGCAATGAATGGCCAGGCCGGGTTGTTTGTTAAGTCGTTAAAACATGTTTCGCAGAGAGGAAAGGGGTCATCTATGCAAGCAATGGTTGATGTGTTTTCACTACATTATAGGAATGCTGTTCACCCATCAACTAGCGATACCACTGCTATGCGTTTGTATGGATGTGCATTGAGATCTAGACTGGATTTGTTGAGACCTAGTAGGTCTATGTCCGGGTCGGCGTCATGTCCAAAGCTCGTTCGTATCTTTGAAGTAGGGCAGCTTGTGTTGGTACGTCATTATTTCCACAATTGTAAGTGGGTACCGGCAGTGGTCTCACTGGTACTCGGACCAGCCAACTACATGGTTAAAACTAATGATGGGAAAGTGTGGAAATGGCATGTTAACCAAATTCATAATCTCGCTTTTCAGCATCACCATCAGCACCGGGTATCATTGATTGGGAATGTGTTTGTGCCACCACCTCAGGTTTCTGTTGAATCGTCAGTGCCAGACATGCCGGTTCCAACTGGGTTAGTTGGTCCAAGGTGTTCATCTGAGTCCGTTCTGAACAGAGAAAATGCTCAAGTTTTTCTACCTGATGCTCTTGATGCTAAAAATGTGATGAGTCCTACTGGTATGTCACCACTACCGAATCAGGAAGAATCTGGTTCTATGTCTCCGAGCTCTCCTGTTCGACATGTACGGCTCAGAAAGCGTCCTTACTATTTGGAGGATTTTGTCTGTTGACTTTAGCCATTTTGAGGGGGAGGAAATGTGCTGTTTGCTGATCGGATGTTTGGAGTCACGTGATTGGGTGTTTGATATTATGCTCCGCCTGCTGGGCGGTGTTCCTGTGTGCCTACCTTTCCCAGAATAAAGAGTTCATGCCTGCTTACACTCCGAGCCTAGTGTCTTCTTCTCAGATTGTCAGTAAACACCACAATGTTGAGGTAATATATATTTTTTCTGAATGTGATCCTGTTCATGGCGGTGTAGTTGTTGTTGTGAAGGTTATGTTAAGGAAATATATATTTTTCCGCATGTGATCCTGTTCTAGGCGGTGTAGTTGTTGTGAAGGTTATGTTGAGGTAATATATATTTTTCTGGATGTGATCCTGTTCTTGGAGGTGTAGTTGTTGTTGTGAAGGTTATGTTGAGGTAATATATATATATATATATATATATATATATATATATATATATATATATATATATATATATATATATATATTTTCTGAATGTGATCCTGTTCATGGCGGTGTAGTTGTCGTTGTGAAGGTAATGTTGAGGTAATATATATTTTTCTGGATGTGATCCTGTTCTTGGAGGTGTAGTTGTTGTTGTGAAGGTTATGTTGAGGTAATATATATATATATATATATATATATATATATATATATATATATATATATATATATATATATATATATATTTTTTCTGAATGTGATCCTGTTCATGGCGGTGTAGTTGTCGTTGTGAAGGTAATGTTGAGGTAATATATATTTTTCTGGATGTGATCCTGTTCTCGGCGCTGTAGTTGTTGTTGTGAAGGTTATGTTGAGGTAATATATATTTTTCTGGATGTGATCCTGTTCTTGGAGGTGTAGTTGTTGTTGTGAAGGTTATGTTGAGGTAATATATATATATATATATATATATATATATATATATATATATATATATATATATATATATATATATATATATATATATATATATATATATTTTCTGAATGTGATCCTGCTCTTGGAGGTGTAGTTGTTGTTGTGAAGGTAAGGTTGAGGTAATATATTGTTGTGGTTGACCAAATTCGCAAACCACCATTCAGGTCCCTTAGGTGAGATATCTCGGTAAGTATATGTGTAGTTAGGCCCAAACCCGTTGTCTAGAGGGAATAAATGTCATTCATGAGGGCTGCGACTCTTCAGGATAGCCGTTTTTCTTTTACTATCTTTATTTTGGACCAACCGCCATTATTACCACCACCAACCACGTCTCAACAGCCATCACAACAACAACCACCAACCACAACGCCGCTTCACCACAACCGCCACGACCTTTACCGTCACAACTCGCCACCATCGCATCACCGTCATCTCGCGCCACTCATGGGCACCGATGCTGGACTCGTGTAGAGCGCGCACCGAGCAGCGTGTTCAAAAGCATCGCGGACTTTCCGCAGAAAAACGGATCAAAAACGACTCACGCCCACTTTTGTTCCGTCCAATCGGTGAGCGAGGGGCGATTTGGCCCCGCCTCCAGGGCGTTGGAGGGCGGTCGCTATATGCAAATTCATGGATCAAAAAGCATTCACGCCCACTTTTCCTCGGGACAATGGGGAGCCAGCAAGAGAGGTGAAAGGTCGGAGGCAGAGGGTCAAAGATGAAGGAGCGAGGCCACGGGGGATATAAGGGGCCGCGTTCGTCAGTCGAGGAGTTCAGTTCGCAGGAGGAAGAGTTGAGTTGGAAGCGGAGGAAGAGTTGAGTTGAAGTGGCAGTTCGCAGTTGGGAGTTCGCGGAGTCGGAGTGAAGAGGACGGAGCTGTGGAGAGGCGGCGGCGGCGAAGGCGGACGAGGGGGTGCTCGCGTCGGATTCGGGGAACTGCGGAGAGAAAGGCCGGTGGCGCGACCGAGGTCGTGGTGGAGACGCTCGTCGCGGGACCCGCGATTTTGTGAAATCCTCCTTTCCCCGAGCATCAGCAACCCCCTCCTGTTTCCCCCCGTGCTGAGATAGTGCGACAAAAGGGGGCCCCCTTCCCACCCCCTACCAGACACTGTCCGCGAGGCCCGCGGAGTTGAGGCACCTCCGCCACTTCGCGTCTCATCATCAGACGGGTAGGCCCGACACGGTCTCGGCCCCAGGCCCGCCTACCCCCCTCATCCTGGAGGGTGGTTCTCTTTTCTTTTGCTTTGGGAATATGTGTTGTCGGCGCCGTCTGTGAAGTAAAATTGTATAAGTGTTGCCGAGTGCTCGCGTAGTCGGTATTAGATCTGCATTGTTGCATTTGCTTTTTGTCTTCTTCTTTTCCATGTGCTTTTGGTGGAATTGTATATGTGTGCTTTCCGTTCCGCGAAATAAATGTGCTTATTATTGAACTGTTTTCCCGCTTCGCTTCGTCATTTCTTTCATTGAATCCTCATCTTGCTTCACGTAAAGGGTTGGTCGTGGGTTAAGACTCCCGAGAATTAATCGAACCGTCGAGGTCGACGAATAACACCGCTCGGTTATCCCGATAGTACGGAACGGGTCGCTTAAGTGGCCCGTGTCCGAAGTCGACCTGCGGCGAGGTGCGATCGCCCGGTCTACCCTCCGTGTGGGTACTTAGGTAGGTCGAATTTGGCGAGCAACCCTATCCCACGCGGGGGCCGATTGGCACGATCGCGGTGAGACCGAAAGGTCCACCCGTGACTGGTTCCCGGCGTTAGTCCGAGAGGGTCACGACTGGATTGTCCGTCCGGTGGGCGACGTGCCGCGATTCGAGTTACGTGGCCGTTCGCACGCCGGCGGGTGCGAATCCGCGACACTGGTGTCAGGTCGTGCGATACAAACTCATCGCCCTCCTCGCGGCACTGGTATTGGAGAACGGGAAAACGGGCTCTCCTGTCTCCAATTAAATTCACGGGAATCGGTCCAGGGGTGAGAGAAGCGACCCCCGATTCCCTCCAAATTACGAGCGAGCTAAATTAACCCTTTACGAGAAATAAGATGGCGTCTCAAGGCGAGCGGGAGCCGGGGGTATTAGAAATGGATGTAGAATGTGTAGAATCCATGGCTCAGGATGAAATCCCCGTGCAGGAAATGTTAATTGTACAGGAAAACGAACTCGCCCAACTGAACCCAGAGCCCGAAATAGGTGCGGCAGCGGCCGCGGTGTATGACACCTCCCCTCCCCCTCTCCACCAAAACCCCCCAACCCCTGCTGAAACGGCTCACCCAAGCGCACCCGACATGGCCCAGCTAATCACCATGCTGGCAAAGATGAATGCGGATGCGCAACAAATGAATGCGGAAATGACAGCGAAGATAAATGCGAACATGAACGAAAAGATGGATGCGAATACACAAAAGATGGATACAAACGCAAAGCAAATGAGAAAAGAAATGAAAAAGCTGCGGGGTGAGACGCAGAACATAGGCCGATGCCTGCAGGCGGGCATGAAGGCCGTTAGCAGGGAACTCAAAATGGCGACTCCACGTGTAGGAACGAACGAGCTGGAAGGGGGTGCAACGGCTGTCGGGCCCGCGGTGGAGGCGGGTAAGGAAAAAGTAATTCGGGAGACAAGAGACGAGGTGAAAGTAATTGCGAGGGAGAGAAAAGAACAATTAATACGGAAAGCAAGGATGAGGTACGCGGAGATCGTGAAAGAGCAAGGAGTGAAAAACAGGGAAGGACGGGAGCGACTTAAAGAGAAAGCAAGGTTGACCTACATAAAGATAAGGGAAAGACGCCAGAAAGAAGCGGAGACTAATAGACAGGAGGGGACAACAGAAACTTATAAATGTATAGAGACACGGGAGACAGAAAAAATAGAGGAGAGACTGCATGAATTGGACAAGGTTAGAGACGAACACACACACACACGGAGGTAGTGGAGGACAATGGGGGTGAGCTGGTGGACTGGGTGGAGGCCCGGTGCGAGCAGCTGGATGGCCTCCTCCAGGAACGAGGGGAGGGAGTATGCCCCCTTGAGGCGAGTCACGACCAGGTGAGTTCGGTCGTGCTTTGCGAGGTTGAGGGGACGGGTGCTGTGGACAGGTGCACGGAGAGCTTGGGGGGTATAGAGGCCCCGGAGACCCTTGTGGGGACACGAATCCCCAGTGTGGTTGTCCCTGTGTGTGTGGTGCAAGGTGTGAGTGCGTCCCCGTGTGTGGAAGCGACCCCGTGTGTGAGTGGTGTGGTGGCGAGTGTGCCCGAGTGTGTGCTTCCCAGCACGCCGTGTGTGGATGAGGCACCGCGGGTGAGTGCCCCCGCGTGTGTGAGTGAGGCACGGTGTGTGGATGAGGCACCGTGTGTGGAAGAGGCCGTGTGTGTGGATGAAACGGCCAGTGTGGATGAGGCACCGCGGGTGAGTGCCCTCGCGTGTGTGAGTGAGGCACGGTGTGTGAGTGAGGAACCGCGGGTGAGTGCCCCCGCGTGTGTGAGTGAGGCACGGTGTGTGGATGAGGCACCACGAGTGAGTGAAAGGCCGCGAGTGCGTGGAGCCACGTGTGCGAGGGAGGTAGCATGCGTGAGTGAACGGCCGAGTGCAAGGGAGACCGTGTGTGTGAGAGAGCGGTATGTGAGGGAGATGTCGGTTGGCATGCGGGAGCACGCAGCCGCGTCTCCCGGTGTGAATGTAATGGAATGGAGTGTGAGCGTCGTAACACGCAGGTGTGCGTGGGTCGAATGGCGACGACGGCGACATGTAAGGAAAGAAAGCCGAGTAGCGGCTGTAGTTGTTTCGGGGACCGTGCCGGGTTCACCCAGCAGTGAGCACGAGGTCCGTGCTGTGCAACGCACGAGGCCACCACGTGCTCGCTTGCGAGAGTGAAGTCCCGGTCCGGAAACGCACGCGGTGGATTTTCCGATCCCGCGGACGGACAAAGTTTAGGCAGGATAATGGATTTGGACCGGACGGGTTCTCCACGCGATCGTGTGTGTGTTAAGCTCCAACGGGCAAAGCACATGTGTTCGCGTGGGGAACCCCTCGAGACGTGGAGCTTGTGTTTTTTTTTATGCGCACGGTGACGCCATGGCTGCACGTGGGGTTGGAATCCGGCAGGAGGGGTATCCCTGCCGGATAGTACCGTCCAAGGAGGGACGAGGAACACGTGCAGCTGCATGACGTCACGGGCAGGTGCAAAGTGCGCGAGTTGCCGCGCTGGTGCTGCGCATGGAAAAAAAAAAAAAAGCAAGCCTCACTTTCGGGTGCACAGGATTCCTGGGCAAGGGGTGGAAGACCCCCTTACCTGGGCACAGGATGGAAACTAGTTAGGGGGAAGGGTTAGTTTAGTTAGACCGACTTCATGGGGCAGGGGTAAGTCCTCAGGGAGTCCGTGGAATGGATTAGGTAGAGGGATTTAGTGAGCTTTAGGTTGGGAAATAAAATGATTTATTTGGAAACAGTGACAGACTTGTGAGTGTGTAAAGGGGACGTAGTTTAGCTACGTAGTGTTAAAAGGAACGTGCTGTAGTTTAAGGGACGACGTGGGAGCACGAGTTCGTTAGGGGATGCAGATAGAAGGATGGCAGAGTTCAGTGGTGAGTGTGTTGAAGAGTTGGTGAGTTGTGAGGCATGTGCTTAGTGAGTGAGTGAGGCCAGCGGGTCTGTGTGTGTGTGGAGTGAATGGGGAATGCATGGTGCGATGAGTGATTGGGGGGAGGAGTGACTCCCGCCCAAGGGACCCCGGGGTCAGTATAAAGTGAGTTAGGGGGTTAGTCAAATTGAAAAATGGAGGTCGTTTTGTTGTTGGTGGGTGTGTAGGCTCGAAACCCGTTTGGAGGGGTGCAGGAGCCCTGTTGACGGGCTTGGGAGCGTGGCTGCGAAAGGTGAGTATTGCTGAGTGGGTACCCCGGGCACCAGGCTAGTCGGCCGTGGTAGGCCAAGGGCCCATGGGGGGCCGGGATAGCGTAGTGTGCACGGGTGCGCCTGCTTGGTGCGGGGGCCCGGGCGCCATTAGCCGCGTGGGCAGTGTTGTGGGCAAGGGTGACCCTCGGAAAGGGGCCTGGGAAGCCAGCCTGCCACGTGTGCATTTCAGGGGAGGTGCCATGGGGGGCACTCCCCGGTGTTAGGGAGCTGGTAGGCTCGGAGGCAGTGTAGTGCCCGGGGGTGCCATAGCGGGAGATTCGGCAGAGGGTCGTGCCTGCCAAAGGGAGCCACGTGTCCCAGCCAGGAGACCGTGTGAGGGCACGGAGAGAAAATTGGGGGGGCGAGGCCCGAAATTGTGAGGACACGAACACAGGCGACGGGAATCTGGGTTGTTAGAACCAATAGTTTAAGCGAGAGGCGCTTGTTGAAAGCCCCGGGGTAGTTTAACAGTTAAATGGTTAGGGTAGATTAGGAGATGTACCCCTCCGCACCATCCATCCCCTCGCTCTTGTTGTGGGCCGCTGGACTCACTTTGGGTTAGATCGCCGAACTCTGGGGAGGCCATCCTGAGGCTTCGTTGGGCCTCGACACAGGACGCTAGCTCTCCCTTGTTCCCCTCCGGGAAGGGAACGTAGGGGTTGGGAGTAGGCTAGGTGACAGGATAGGTTAGCCAAACAAAGACGATAAAGGGGGTTAGGGGACGATTTATAGTGGGGAAGTAAAAAAAAAAAAAAAAAAAAAAGTTGGGTCTAAATTGGGGTTTGACAAATTAAGGGAGTGGGTATGTACAGTGACAGGCAAAGGCGATAGGTGGGAGGGAGACAGGTAGGTAGGTCCGAGCCCGCCTTCCAAGTGGCCAGCACCACCGCACTCCCTCCACCAACCTCCACGGAACGGCAAAGGCTGGCCAACTTCATCTGCAGCTGCTGTGCTGCGAGGCCTGTGCCGGCTGGATCGTCTGCAGCTGCTGTGCTGCAATTTCCTGTGCCGGCCCACTTCATCTGCCGGCTGGCTGTTTTTTCTTCAAGGCCTGTGCCGGCCAGTTCATCTGCCGGCTGTGTTTGCCTGCAGCGGCCTTCTTCTGCGGGCTGTGTTTGCCTGCTGCCTTTGCCATGCCATGCCCACTGCCCCTGTTCACCAGCCCCGTTCAATTTTTGCTTTGCCCCCCCCCCCCTGTTCATTTACATGTGCGCCAGGATCCGCAAGGCAACAGTTTGCAAGCTGCGATAACTGCCCTGTTGGCAGCTACAACACGGGCCTGCAGTAGCGGCCCGTGCACCGTGTTTGTGTTCATCCATCCATTCGTTGTGCTCATTGCGTGTGCCACTTGAGCTGGCACGGAGACTGCGTTGTGCAGCCCATGCACCGTTGTGGTTCACTGCGTTCAGTTCAAACCATTCATCCATCCATTCGTTGTGTTCATTGCGTGTGCCACTTGAGCTGGCACGGAGACTGCATTGTGCAGCCCATGCACCGTTGTGGTTCACTGCGTTCAGTTCAAAAGGGAAGGCCTTGGACTGCGTGTGAGCAGCCAGCCACGTTCCCTGTCACCTGCATTGTTTTGAGCCAGAGACTGCATGCGAGCAGCCTGGCTCCCTGCTAACTGCTTTTCTTTTGCAGAGTTCATTGATCCTGGGCCATGGTTTAGTGTAAAATTTGTAAGTTAAGGTTAAGATGTACTGTAAATATGAGTGCGCCCCCGGCATGTTTGTCTTAGCGCCGGCAATTTTATTTAAGTCGTCCGTGTGAGTGACTTTGTTTAGGTAGTTCCTCACCCCTTCAGTTATTTATTTTGGGGACACGAATACCATGAATGTCGCACTCAGGGATCCGTAAGTAAAATGTACTCGGAAAACTACACATGATGGCACACGAAAATTTGACGACTCGGGACGAGTCTGTAAAAAGGGGAGGGGGTAGTGTTGTGGTTGACCAAATTCGCAAACCACCATTCAGGTCCCTTAGGTGAGATATCTCGGTAAGTATATGTGTAGTTAGGCCCAAACCCGTTGTCTAGAGGGAATAAATGTCATTCATGAGGGCTGCGACTCTTCAGGATAGCCGTTTTTCTTTTACTATCTTTATTTTGGACCAACCGCCATTATTACCACCACCAACCACGTCTCAACAGCCATCACAACAACAACCACCAACCACAACGCCGCTTCACCACAACCGCCACGACCTTTACCTTCACAACTCGCCACCATCGCATCACCGTCATCTCGCGCCACTCGTGGGCACCGATGCTGGACTCGTGTAGAGCGCGCACCGAGCAGCGTGTTCAAAAGCATCGCGGACTTTCCGCAGAAAACGGATCAAAACGACTCACGCCCACTTTTGTTCCGTCCAATCGGTGAGCGAGGGGCGATTTGGCCCCGCCTCCAGGGCGTTGGAGGGTGGTCGCTATATGCAAATTCATGGATCAAAAAGCATTCACGCCCACTTTTCCTCGGGCCAATGGGGAGCCAGCAAGAGAGGTGAAAGGTCGGAGGCAGAGGGTCAAAGATGAAGGAGCGAGGCCACGGGGGATATAAGGGGCCGCGTTCGTCAGTCGAGGAGTTCAGTTCGCAGGAGGAAGAGTTGAGTTGGAAGCGGAGGAAGAGTTGAGTTGAAGTGGCAGTTCGCAGTTGGGAGTTCGCGGAGTCGGAGTGAAGAGGACGGAGTGTGGAGAGGCGGCGGCGGCGAAGGCGGACGAGGGGGTGCTCGCGTCGGATTCGGGGAACTGCGGAGAGAAAGGCCGGCGGCGCGACCGAGGTCGTGGTGGAGACGCTCGTCGGGGGACCCGCGATTTTGTGAAATCCTCCTTTCCCCGAGCATCAGCAACCCCCTCCTGTTTCCCCCCGCGCTGAGATAGTGCGACAAAAGGGGGCCCCCTTCCCACCCCCTACCAGACACTGTCCGCGAGGCCCGCGGAGTTGAGGCACCTCCGCCACTTCGCGTCTCATCATCAGACGGTAGGCCCGACACGGTCTCGGCCCCAGGCCCGCCTACCCCCCTCATCCTGGAGGGTGGTTCTCTTTTCTTTTGCTTTGGGAACATGTGTTGTCGGCGCCGTCTGTGAAGTAAAATTGTATAAGTGTTGCCGAGTGCTCGCGTAGTCGGTATTAGATCTGCATTGTTGCATTTGCTTTTTGTCTTCTTCTTTTCCATGTGCTTTTGGTGGAATTGTATATGTGTGCTTTCCGTTCCGCGAAATAAATGTGCTTATTATTGAACTGTTTTCCCGCTTCGCTTCGTCATTTCTTTCATTGAATCCTCATCTTGCTTCACATAAAGGGTTGGTCGTGGGTTAAGACGCCCGATAATTAATCGAACCGTCGAGGTCGACGAATAACACCGCTCGGTTATCCCGATAGTACGGAACGGGTCGCTTAAGTGGCCCGTGTCCGAAGTCGACCTGCGGCGAGGTGCGATCGCCCGGTCTACCCTCCGTGTGGGTACTTAGGTAGGTCGAATTTGGCGAGCAACCCTATCCCACGCGGGGGCCGATTGGCACGATCGCGGTGAGACCGAAAGGTCCACCCGTGACTGGTTCCCGGCGTTAGTCCGAGAGGGTCACGACTGGATTGTCCGTCCGGTGGGCGACGTGCCGCGATTCGAGTTACGTGGCCGTTCGCACGCCGGCGGGCGCGAATCCGCGACAATATCTTTTTCTGGATCTGATCCTGTTCTTGGAGGTGTAGTTGTTGTTGTGAAGGTTATGTTGAGGTAATATATATATTTTCTGGATGTGATCCTGTTCTTGGAGGTGTAGTTGTTGTTGTGAAGCTAATGTTGAGGAAATATTTCTTTTTCTGGATGTGATGCTGTTCTTGAAGGTGTAGTTGTTGTTGTGAGGGTAATGTTGAGGTAATATTGTTGCGAATTTGGAAGCTTTTGGAAACAATGGAAGCTTTTGAAAAGAATTTGGAAACAACAGCCAGGTCCTATAGATCAGCTATATCGGTAAGTATGTGTATCTCGGTAGGGTCCCGTCCTATGTTTAACGGGTGATTAATTGTACGTGTGCTGTGAGTTATTTTATAGTTAGGATTTTTACATTTTAAACTTCACAACGACAACGACACCTGCCTTCGCTCCCTTCCACCATCCTCCACCGGCACCATTGCACGCGTGTGTGTCAGCAGCACGTACGTGGGCGGAGTCCAATGTGCCAGGCGGGGTTTCTTCGGATGTTGGCGTCTTGGATTTCGCTCCAAATACGGGCATGGCACCCCTCTCAGCCAATCGGAGGGTGTGAGCACGTCTGCCGCCTCTCAGCCAATGGGTAGCCAACGCAACATATTGCTGCTCGACTTCCGGGTCGAGGGGCCAAGACATGAGCACCCCCCCCCCCCGACCAATCTCGGACAGCCTGGAGATCACACGACATGCCTGTCCAATGAGGAGGGGGGTGACACAAGAGGGATCCCTCCCACCTGTCAAAAAAGATCATAATTGGGTGGGGGCGACCTGTTGAGAGAGTCTTCCCGCCGGAGGAGAATCGCTTGCCTGCCTGCCGAGCTGACTTCCTTTGCCTGCCTCGTCACCTGTTTTGCCGGTGGAGCGTGCCAGCACCCTACGCTACCCATCATACCTGGTGCTTGGAGTGGCATCGTGTTGCGGGCTCGAGTCCCGCCGGGCCAGATCGTCGAGAACCGCACGAAGCGGGAAGGTCCAAGCCAGTCTCTTGCCTCCAGCTCACCTTCCCTCCGAGCTGGGGGTATCAATAAAGGCCGCGGCCACCATTTCTTTTTGGGGGTTGTGTGTCTGTGTGTGGGCCCATCTTTTGAGTAGAAACGTTTAAGTGCCATGTGTGTAAATTGCATTCCTTTTATTCGGTTAACTCTGCCTTCTTGCGTGCTCCCTTGCCCCATTGTAAATAAATATCCCTTTTGTTAAATGTTTCAGCTCATTTCTGTGTTTCTTTCATTGGCTTGGCACAGTGTGTGTTGAGAAATAGCGAGGCAGTAAATTGTTCATTTGGACCGACAGGCCTTTGTAATCTCTGCTCGGGTTGCACACGGTTTGGGCTCGGTAACGGCTCGTTCCGCTCGAGGTCCGTCGAGGGTGTGAATTCCCCGGTAGCTTTGTCCGCGTGGGTACTTAGGTATATTGAAGTTTGGCAATTGACCCTACCCCACGCGGTCGAATTATAATTATTGGCGCCAATAATTATTGGCGATTCATGGTCCAGTAAGGGACCCGTGCCTTTCAGACTTATCCGAGGTTCACGAGCTAAAATCTGGGTGTTCGGTGGGAGACGCTCCACCTAGCGGTCGTGCTCGCCACCGATACCCGGCCCCGCAACAATATATCTTTTTCTGGATGTGATCTTGTTCTTGACGGTGTAGTTGTTGTGGTGAAGTTAATGTTGAGGGAACATTTCTTTTTCCGGATATGATCTTGTTCTTGGAGGTGTAGTTGTTGTGAAGGTAATGATGAGGTAATATATATTTTTTCCACAGTGAAATGATTAGATTTTGGTGAAGATTCGAATCCGGATCCGATAATGTTTTTAGTGATTTTTCACCATTGAGAGATAGGGCCAAAAACAATATATAGCACAATATTTCAAAAGGTTATGGGTGGATTCCACAAAAAAACTTGGTGGACAGGTTTGATATGTGTCAAGGGCGAATTGATTCATTTTTGGTGAAGATTCGAATCCGGATCCGAGAATTTTTTGTGATTCTTCACCATTGAGAGATGCGGCCAAAAACGATGTATGGCATGTTATCTCTAAAAGTTGTGGACAAGCTATGACAAAACTATGTGGATGAGTTGGTTATGTGACAAGAATAGGCCGATTCGATTTTGGTTAAGGCCCGGATTCAGATCCGATTTATCAGTGGTACACAAAATGTAAACTATTCAGCCTGGTGGAGGTATGTTCTCTTCCGAGTGCCATTCCATGAAGCAGAGTGTCACTCAATAGGTGTTAAGATGAAGGGTGGTGTGCAATATCTGGTGAGGTAGAGAGGCATTATACTCCTAAGTAATGTGAAGAAGGTACTGCAGAGAATTCTGGATTAGAGGAGAAGGAAGAGTAGAGGGAGATCGGCTTAGAACAACAGTGGTTCAGAATGGGTCGGGGTATGATGGATGGGATGTTCACGCTGAGGCAGTTCGTGGAGAAGAGGCTGGAGATGGACGATGAAATGGCACGGATTGGAGTGCCGGAAGGAGAAGTTAAGTTGGTGGAAGGTATGTATGAAGGAACGACGGGAAGAGTTCTTGTTGGTCCTAGAATGGTGAGTTTCCCAACGGTGGAGTGTCGATGGTGGGGGTAGGGGTGGGCAGGTGATGGGGTTGCTGTATTGAAGGTGCGTTCCCTGCGGACTCGCTGAGTGACACAGACCGATTATAATACTCTCTCTTGCCACTTCTGGAAAAAGGTAAGTTGAAATGTTTCAGGAGTTTGGAGGAATCTAAATCAGAAGAGTAAGACAATGATGTAATTGAGAAATTATGATGACTAATTGGTGTTTGATGTAAAATTACTGAACAATGTGATGGGTTTGGTGTTTAATCATTGTGAATGGTGTTGGTGTGTTTGGTGTGAAATCCATTTACCAATTGATGTCCCCCTTTCTGTCCTGCAGAACATCTCGAGATTTCCTTTTTCTCTGCTTCAGGAAATCTACAAGAAACTTCGAGCCAAATTTCGTTTTATCAAGGTATGGGATCATTCGTTCCTCCACAAACACACTTTCCTGAGAATGAAGAAACATCTGCTCTCAGTTTGGTGTTTTCATATTATCATCTGAACATTTGGTGTTTGATACTGGGATCCCAGGTTCAAATCCTTAACATTGGATTGTCACCAAACATTTCCTTCCTCTCCCCTGTCAGTCGAAATAATGACCATCTGATCAGAAATGATGTTGCTTTCTATCTGACTTGTCTGCTGTGGTCATTTTGGCATTTGAGTCAACATGTTATGCTTGAGTCTAGTAAAAGGCCAATCGTGAAAAGACAGGATAGTTCCACCGAAAATGCTACTAACATGGCACAAAATTCTCTGCAAAGAGCACCTCATCCTCTGTTATCTTTTTTTTATATTTCAGTGAAATAACGAATTGTCAATTATTGGTGTTCTTCTGTCTCTCACACACACACAATCCTGTCCCTGAACACTCACAAGGAATTTTAATGTCTTTTTCGACAAGGGTTTCCAGCATCCTTCCTACCTTTTTCGTGAAGGTATTATCGCATGCAGGACACGTGTACACACATACCACTCTTCAAAAGTACGATACCCATACATGTTCACACTTGATATCAGGGCTACACATCCCCTTGCAAACCATGCACCTCCTTGTCCCAAGCCTTAACCCCATCCCCCACAAGCGCACATCCTCAACTGTTGAGGGACAAACCATCCTCCGTAGTTGTAGCCATTGGTGTGGAGGTGCCGCAGCATCGCCACAAGTTAAAAAAAAAATAAAAATCCCGCATCCACGATTGTTTGAGTTATTGTGCCTACAGACAGACAGACAATTGACACACACATTGATGAAGGCGCCATGTGACACACCAGTATAACCGTTTATAGCTGGGTCGGGATTCAAACCCAGGCTAGACCGCTTGGAGGTGATTATGCGTACCTGACATCCCTTTCCACATGCCACTAAATAAATGAAATTTATCTATTCCCCGTTTTTTTCTGAATCCCGAAGCAATAAAAAACCCATATAAATTTATTTTTGTAGCAGCAGCTCGGCAACGCACTTTGAAACAATTGTCAGTTGTGGTTAATTCAGGTTTAGGTTCGGGAGCAATTCAGGAATAATTATTTATCAATTAGTAAGAACTCCGGAATTACCACTTTCTGGAGTATTTGTTCCACTTTGTAGTTCGTAGATAGGATTAGATTCTTCGATGTTAAATGTGTTGATGTTTTTGATTTTTACACCTTGTATACAAATTTGGTCTTCGCACTGGTTCAGGATGCACTCATGAGTGTTATTGATAAAGTTTTTAGCTCTTATAATAATTTTTTTATGTGTCAGGTTTGTTAAGTTGTTCTTTTACAATAAAAAATATGAGTTTTAATTGTTTTGACCAACAAAAATTTTAACATGCTGTTAATTACCTCTGCCACCAAAGGTGAAGGAGGTTATGTTTTCACCCCTGTCTGTCTGTGCAGGATATCTCAAAGTTGCAGACAGATCCGGATGAAATTTTGTGGACAGGTTGGGTGTGTGACAGGGACGAACTGATAAGATTTTCGTGAAGATCCGGATCCGGATCTGATGAGTAGAATTTTTAAAGTGATTGTTCATCATTGAGAGATAGGGCCAAAAATGGTGTATTGTTGTGGGCCGGGGGTCAGTGGTGAGGAACGGCTGCCAGGTGGAGCTGTAGAGCCATCTCCCACTGAATACCCGGAATTGCAGGTCGTAACCTTCAGACAACTCCGAAGGTCACAGGTCACTTAAGGACCGTGATCGCCAATCCTCCGACGGCGTGGGGTAGGGTTAATAGCCAAATTTCAATATACCTAAGTACCCACGTCGTCAAATTACCCGGGAAGTCACACCCTTGATGGTCCGGTGTAACCGAGCGGAATTACCAAAGTCCGTCGGTCCAAATGACAACTTATAGCCCAATCGGCTTACCGGTTCTCAAGCACGAACCGTGCTGGGTCAATGGAAGAAAACGCGGGCAACGAACTGGAACATTTAACAAGAGGGTTTATTTATAAGGGAGGGAGACAGAGCAGACTTAAACACAAATAAAATGCAATGTACAATGAAAAGAAAACACTTAAACAATTCTACCTAACAGACTGGCACCACACACACACACAAACACACAAACACACAAACACACAAACACACACACACTGGACCCCGTGGGTCTTTATTTGGCCCCTCAGCCCAAAGGGAAGGCGAGCTGGGGGGAACAGAGCCTGGCCGGGTACCTTCCCAACTCGTGCGGTCACACCGGACTCCAACCCACCACGGTGGGACTCAAACCCACGTCCCGAAATCCACGGGCCCATGACCCTGGCTGCTCAGCCACCACCACCGCAAAGGGCTGCAGACCACGAACGAGACCAAGCCACCACGACAGACAAAAAGCAATAGGCCCTGAAGAATGCAGTACTCTTGTCCTGACAAACACTCTACCCTTCCCCTTGGACGGGACGAACACTTCATCTGGCTGGGGCGGAGCCGGCCCTGAGGAGATGAGCCTCCTGATTGGACGGGGCATCTCGGCGGGTGTGTCGGGGCGTCTCGGAGGCCTGCCCCCCGAGGAGGCTCTGTAGTAGTTCCCGGCACTCTGGCCTCCCATTGGCCGGAGCGCCTCGGCTCTACTCGGCCTTCGCCCATTGGCTGGAGGAAACGCTCCATGCCCTTCCTCGGAGCAGAGCCTCGATCTGATGCAATGGAGGCTCCGCCCACACCTTCAGCCAAAAACATGTGGGCAATGGAGTCGGTGGTTTGAAGAAGTGAAGGGGATTGTTGTAAAAAAAAAACGAACTATAATGAAACTTCGCAGTGCACACATGTAATTCCCGTTAGACATAGGGGATGGGACCCTAACTATAACACATACTTAATGAAATAACTGAACTGCGTGGACTGCTGACTGCCTGTGTGCAGGAGGCTTTCAGATTCGTAACAGTATAGCACTATATCTCAAAGAGTTCGAGATGGATTCAGATGAAACTTGGTGGACTCATTGGGTGTTTGACAAGAAAGAACTGATTCAATCTTGGTGAAGATCCGATTTCGGATCTGGATCGGAGAATTATTTAAATTTTGAAGTGATTCTTCACCAATGCCTCTCACTCTCTCACTCTCTCACTGAAGGCTGGTCGGTGGTCTTTCTGTCTTCTCCCGTCTACTCTCCAGCCTCGCCCCCCCCCCTGCTCTCTCTGCGATTTGTCCCCACCACATTTCCGCAGGGCGCTCAAGGTCCGTCAACAACCCCCTTCTGGTAAAACTACCAGAATCACGAATCGCTGCTCACCTTCACTCTTTCATTCCTCTTTTTTCCCGCCTTTGGAATAAACTCCCTCACTCTCTTCAATCCCATTCTTCCCTCCAGGCCTGCAAAACAGCTGTTCACCACCACCTCTTATCATCCCCCATCCAAATCCTCGATCTTTTCTACCCCCGATAATCCACCCAAGCCCACCTCCTTCAAATTCCCTGCTTTCCTTCCTGAAAGTCCCTGTAATGTCCATCTTATATACCCCATGTTTCCTGCCCGATCCCTCTCCCTTCCACAGATCTCCTAATCTCTGTTCCCCACTGTTTTGTCCTACCTACGCCTGCTCCTCTTGTCTCATGCCCCCCTTGTTGTGCGTTGTGTGTTGGTTCTCATACGAGCCTCGACAAGGTATACAAAAAAGCCTCGTGGATCTGGTGTTACATGGTGGAGGTATGCGCTCTACCAAGTGCCTTTCTAGTTTTATTCTGAAATCATCAGAATCACTACAATTTAACACAAGTGCAGGCCAATTAACTTGGTGTGTGATTTTGAAGGTGATTGGTTACACCTGAGCTAATTTACAATTGCTATTATAAGGGAGGTGGACACTTATCCAACCAAGATATTCTAGTTTTGTATTTTTAATGAATTTCCTGAAATTTGTGGAATTTGTTTTTCACTTGAAAGTTGTGGGTTATGATGTGTATGGCGACCCCTTTCTTCTCCGACAATTCCAACCCAACTCCAGCGAACACTAAGGGAAGCCCGGCGATTCTCATCCCTCCCCCGGGCGGGTGGAGTCATCGGTCCTCTGAGGTAATCTTTGCCCTGATTGGACAGTGTTTTGTGGGGTGATGTGCTGGCCATCCGTGATTGGACGGGGGGAACCCCCTCCTTTCCTGGGTGGAGTCGGTGTTCTAAGGTGAGGAAACCTCCGCCCACGTCCATGGTTGAACGCACGTGGGCAATGGCGTCGATGGTGCGAAGAAGTGAAGGATTGATTTGTTGGCGTTGGGTATTGCAAAAATCTAACTAGAAAGAAACTCTCAGCGCACGGACACTTATCAACCCATTAAACATAGGGGAGGGTTCTAACTATAAACACATACTTATCGAAATAACTAAGTTTAGGGACTGCTGTCTGTTTGTGTGCAAATGACTTCCAGATTCGTAACAATATAAAGGTGGAAAAAGTCTCATTTTATGGAATTTAATTCCAGGCTTTCAGCCATAAGGCATCAAAAGTTGAACATTTTGAAAGGGGGTGTTGACTTTCTATAGGTACTGTACTTGAAAATCTTTGATTTTCGCAATCGACAAACGGACCTCAAATGCAATACTGTCTCCTCTGGCAAGGAGTTTCATTCTGTACGTTAATGGCTCATCACACCATAATTAGTATGTAAACCAAGCTATCGATTTTTCCAGTAATATTTATTATTATTATTTCTCCAGTGCACAGACTTACTCTGTCAGGGTATGAAATCACACAGACACACCTAAACACGTTTGTAATGATAGTCAATGCAATAGAAACTTTCTTGGTCTTCATTTCAGTGTCCATTATGGGCACCTGTTGGACTTGGTCCGAAACCGAGGCTTATGGATTTGGTCTAGATTTTCGTGTCCGTTCGTGCGTCCACAACCATATCTCTGACATGTATGGACAAAATTTCTTCGTACTTGGCAAAAAGACAATACATGATGGTGTATATATATATATATATATATATATATATATATATATATATATATATATATATATATATATATATATATATATATATATATATATATATATATATTGTTGTGGTCACCAAATTCGCAAACCACCATTCAGGTCCCTTAGGTGAGGTATCTCGGTAAGTGCATGTGTAGTTAGGCCCAAACCCGTTGTCTAGTGGGAATACATGTCATATATGCGTGCTGCGACTCTTCAGGATAGCCGTTTTTCTTTTGCTATCTTTATTTTGGACCAACCGCCATGATTACCACCACAACCACAACATCAACCACCAACCACAACGCCGCTTCACCACAACCGCCACGACCTTCACGTCACACCTCGCAACCGTAGCATCGCCACCGTTCTTGCCCCGCTGTGGGTACCGGTGTTGGACTCGTGCAGGGCGCGCGTCGAACAGCGTGTACAAAATCACGGATTTTGTGCTTCAAAAACGGATCAAAAACGACACACGCCCACTTTTTGCCGTCCAATCGGTGAGCGAGGGGCGAATTGGCCCCGCCCCCAGGGCGATCGATATATGCAAATTTATGGATCAAAAAGCCTTCACGCCCACTTTTTCTCGGGCCAATGGGGAGCGAGGTGAAAGGTCAAAGGGAGGGGTCAAAGGCGAAGCTACGGGGGGATAAAAGGACCGTGTTCGTCAGTCAGAAGAGAAGAGCAGAGTCAGGAGAGTCCAGAGGAGGAGAAGAAGTGAGGAGGGGAGTCGAGAGGCGGAGAGTAGGAGAGTCGGAAACAGAGAGTCAAGACTTCGCGGGCGGTGGAGCTGCTCGTCGTGTGCGTTGGAGTCGGAACGGAGGGGACGGAGCTGTGGAAAGGCGGCGACACCAGACGAGGGGGTGCTCGCGTCGTGCAGGGAGCTGCACCCGAGGGAGGCCGACAGCGCGACCTGGCCGAGGTGGAGACGCTCGTCGCGGGATAATAAAGATCCTCTATACCCCGAGCATCAGCAACCCCCTCCTGTTTCCCCCCGCGCTGAGATAGTGCGACCAAGGGGGCCCCTTTCCCACCCCCTACCAGACACCGTCCGCGAGGCCCGCGGAGTTGAGGCGCCATCGCCGCTCCGCGTCTCATCACCAGACAGGTAGGCGCGACCCGGTCTCGGCCTCAGGCCCGCCTCATCCTTGAGGGTATTTCTTTTCCTTGGTTTTGGGTATGTGTTGTCGGCGCCGTCTGTGAAGTAGAATTGTATAAGTGTTGCCGTGTGCTCGGTAGTCGGTATTAGCTCTGCATTGTGTTTTCGCTTTTGCATTTGCTTTTTGTGTAAATTGAATTGTGTCTTTTCTGTGTGCTTTTGGTGGAATTGAATGTGTGCTTCCCGTGTGCCGCGAATAAATGTGCTTTGTGTTGAACTGTTTCCCGCTTCGCTTCGTCATTTCTCCCATTGAATCCTCATCTTGCTTCACGTAAAGGGTTGGTAGTGGGCTGAATACGCCCGATAATTAATCGAACCGTCGAGGTCGACGATAACACCGCTCGGTTATTCTGATAGTACGGAACGGGTCGCAAGTGGCCCGTGTCCGAAGTCGACCTGCGGCGAGGTGCGATCGCCCGGTCTACCCTCCGCGTGGGTACTTAGGTAGGTCGAATTTGGCGAGCAACCCTATCCCACGCGGGGGCTGATTGGCTCGATCGCGGTGAGACCGAAAGGTCCACCCGTGACTGGTTCCCGGCGTTAGTCCGAGAGGGTCACGACTGGATTGTCCGTCCGGTGGGCGACGTGCCGCGATTCGAGTTACGTGGCCGTCAGCACGCCGGCGGGCGCGAATCCGCAACACTGGTGTCAGGTCGTGCGATACAAATTCATCGCCCTCCTCGCGGCACTGGTATCGGAGAACAGGAAAACGGGCTCTCCTGTCTCCAGCTAAATTCACGGGAATCGGTCCAGGGGTTCCAGGGCTTCCAGAGAAGCGACCCCCGATTCCCTCCAAATTACGAGCGAGCGAAATTAACCCTTCACGAGAAGCAAGATGGCGTCTCAAGGCGAGCGGGAGCCGGGGGTATTAGAAATGGATGTAGAATGTGTAGAATCCATGGTCCAGGATGGAATCCCCGAGCAGGAAATGTTGATTGTGCAGGAACACGGACTCGCCCAACTGAACCCAGAGCCTGAAATGGGTGCGGCAGCGGCCGCAGTGTATGACACCTTCCCCCCCCTCTCCACCAAAACCCTTCCCCAACCCTTGCCGAAACGGCTCAGCTGAGTGCATCCGACATGGCCCAGCTATGCGCCATGCTGGCGGCAATGAACGAAAAGATGAATGCGAAAATGATCGAAAAAATGGATGCGAATATGAAAAACGAAATGAAAGACATGAACAAGCAAATGAATGAAGTGAAAACGACGATGGATGCGAATACACAACAAATGAACAAAAAGATGGATACAAATACAAATGAAGTGAAAACGACGATGGATGCGAATACACAGCAAATGAGGGAAGAAATGAAAGAGCTACGGGGTGAGACGCAGAACATGGGCCGATGCCTGCAGGCGGGCATGAAGGCCGTGACCAGGGAGCTGGGAATGGCGACTCCACGTGTGGGAGCAAACGAGCTGGAAGGGGGTGCAACGGCTGACAGGCCCGCGGTGGAGGCGGGTGAAAAAATAATTCGGGGGGCGTGTTGGACGAGGGTCGTGACAGAGGAATCGACGGTGACCAAGAGGGAAAAATTAAATGGGGAGACCAAAACGTGTGAGACGAGACACGAGGTGACGACAAAGGAAATAATAATAGTTGAGACAAGGGAGGTAAAGGGTGAAGAGTTGGCAGTGACGGTAGCCGGGAAGGGAACGATAGAGGAGAGACTGCACGGTGAGGACGGGGTAAGTGACGCACACACACACACGGAGGTAGTGGAGGATAATGGGGGTGAGCTTGCGGAGCGTGCAGGGACCCGGTGCGAGCAGCTGGATGGCCTCCTCCAGGAACGAGGGGAGGGAGTATGCCCCCTTGAGGCGAGTCACGACCAGGTGAGTTCGGTCGTGCTTTGCGAGGTTGAGGGGGCGAGTGCTGCGAACGGGTGCACGGAAAGCTTGGGGGGTATAGAGGCCCCGGAGACCCTTGTGGGGACACGACTCCCCAGTGTGGTTGTCCCTGTGTGTGTGGTGCAAGGTGTGAGTGCGTCCCCGTGTGTGGAAGCGACCCCGTGTGTGAGTGGTGTGGTGGCGATGGTGCCAGAGTGCGTGCTTCCCGGCACGCCGTGTGTGGATGAGGCACCGTGTGTGGAAGAGGCCGTGTGTGTGAATGAAACGGCCAGTGTGGATAAGGCACCGCGGTTGAGTGCCCCCGCGTGTGTGGATGAGGCACCGCGGTTGAGTGCCCCCGCGTGTGTGAGCGAGGGACGGTGTGTGGATGAGGCACCGCGGGTGAGTGCCCCCGCGTGTGTGGATGAGGCACCGCGGTTGAGTGCCCCCGCGTGTATGAGTGGGGCACGGTGTGTGAATGAGGCACCGCGGGTGAGTGCCCCCGCACGCGTGAGTGAACGGCTGTGTGCAAGGTCGCTGAGTGCAAGGGAGACCGTGTGTGTGAGAGAGCGGTATGTGAGGGAGATGTCGGTTGGCATGCGGGAGCACGCAGCCGCGTCTCCCGGTGTGAATGTGATGGAGTGGACTGTGTGCGTCGTAACACGCAGGTGTGCGTGGGTTGAATGGAGACGGAGACGGCGACAGAGGAGAGAAAGCCGAGTAGCGGCTGTAGCTGTTTCGGGGACCGTGCCGGGTTCGCCCAGCAGTGAGCACGCGGTCCGTGCTGTGCAACGCACGAGACCACCACGTGCTCGCTTGCGAGAGTGAAGTCCCGGTCCGGAAACGCACGCGGTGGATTTGCCGATCCCGCGGACGGACAAAGTTTAGGCAGGTAAACGGATTTGGACCGGACGGGTTCTCCACGCGATCGTGTGTGTTAAGCTCCAACGGGCAAAGCACATGTGTTCGCGTGGGGAACCCCTCGAGACGTGGGGCTTGTGTTTTTTTTTTTTTATGCGCACGGTGACGTCATGGCTGCACGTGTGGTTGGAATCCGGCAGGAGGGGTATCTCTGCCGGATGGTACCGTCCAAGGAGGGACGAGGAACACGTGCAGCTGCATGACGTCACGGGCAGGTGCAAAGTGCGCGAGCTCTGAGTTGCCGCGCAGGTGCTGCGCATGAAAAAAAAAAAAAGGGCAAGCCTCACTTTCGGGTGCACAGGATTCCTGGGCGAGGGGTGGAAGACCACCTTATCCTGGGCACAGGATGGAAACTAGTTAGGGGGAAGGGTTAGCTTAGTTAGACCGACTTCATGGGGCAGGGGTAAGTCCTCATGGAGTCCGTGGAATGGATTAGTTAGAGGGATGATAGCCAGATTTAGGTTGGGAAATAAAATGAATGATTTGGAGACAGTGACAGACTTGTGGATGTGTAGCGGGGACGTAGTTTAGCTACGTAGTGTTAAATGGAACGTGCTTTAGTTTAAGGGACGACGTGGGAGCACGAGTCAGTTAGGGGAGGTAGTTAGAAGGATGGCAGAGTTCAGCGGTGAGTGTGTTGAAGAGTTGGTGAGTGAAGTGGAAGCATGTGCTTGGTGAGTGAGTGAGGCCAGCGGGTCTGTGTGTGGAGTGAATGGGGAATGCATGGTGCGATGAGTGATTGGGGGGAGGAGTGACTCCCGCCCAAGGGACCCCGGGGTCAGAGTAAAGTGAGTTAGGGGGTTAGTCAAATTGAAAAATGGAGGTCGTTTTGTTGTTGGTGGGAAAGTAGGCTCGAGACCCATTTGGAGGGGTGCAGGAGCCCTGTTGACGGGCTTGGGAGCGTGGCTGCGAAAGGTGAGTATCGCTGAGTGGGTACCCCGGGCACCAGGCTAGTCGGCCGTGGTAGGCCAAGGGCCCATGGGGGGCCGGGATAGCGTAGTGGGCACGGGTGTGCCTGCTTTGTGCGGGGGCCCGAGGCGCCATTAGCCGCGTGGGCAGTGTTGTGGGCAAGGGTGACCCTCGGAAAGGGGCCTGGGAAGCCAGCCTGCCACGTGTGCGTTTCAGGGGAGGTGCCATGGGGGGCACTCCCCGGTGTTAGGGAGCTGGTAGGCTCGGAGGCAGTGTAGTGCCCGGGGGTGCCATAGTGGGAGAATCGGCAGAGGGTCGTGCCTGCCAAAGGGAGCCACGTGTCCCAGCCAGGAGACCGTGTGAGGGCACGGAGAGAAAATTGGGGGGCGAGGCCCGAAATTGTAAGGACACCAACACAGGCGACGGGAATCTGGGTTGTTAGAACCAATAGTTTAAGCGAGAGGCGCTTGTTGAAAGCCCCGGGGTAGTTTAACAGTTAAATGGTTAGGGTAGATTAGGAAGTGTACCCCTCCGCACCATCCATCCCCTCGCTGTCGTTGTGGGCCGCTGGACCCACTTTGGTTATAGATCGCTGAACTCTGGGGAGGCCATTCTGAGGCTTGAGTTGGGCCTCGACACAGGACGTCAGCTCTCCCTTCTTCCCCTCCGGGAAGGGAACGTAGGGGTTGGGAGTAGGCTAGGTGACAGGATAGGTCAGCCGAACAAAGACGATAAAGGGGGTTAGGGGACGATTTATAGTGGGGAAGTAAAAATAAAAACAACAAAAAAATAAGTTGGGGCTAAATTGGGGTTTGACAAATTAAGGGAGTGGGTATGTACAGTGACAGGCAAAGGCGATAGGTGGGAGGGAGACAGGTAGGTAGGTCCGAGCCCGCCTTCCAAGTGGCCAGCACCACCGCACTCCCTCCACCAACCTCCACTGAACGGCAAAGGCTGGCCAACTTCATCGGCAGCTGTTGTTTTGCTGCAAGGCCTGTGCCGGCTGGATCGTCTGCAGCTGCTGTGCTGCAAGGCCTGTGCCGGCCGGATCATCTGCAGCTGTGGTACTTCAAGGCCTGTGCCGGCCAGTTCATCTGCCGGCTGTGTTTGCCTGCAACGGCCTTCTTCGGCGGGCTGTGTTTGCCTGCTGCCTTTGCCATGCCATGCCCACTGCCCATGTTCACCAGCCCCATTCAATTTTTGCTTTGCCCCCCCCTGTTCATTGCCATGTGCGCCAGGATCAAGGCAACAGTTTGCAAGCTGCGAGAACTGCCCCGTTGGCAGCTACAACACGGGCCTGCAGTGGCGGCCCGTGCACCGTGTTTGTGTTCATGCATCCATTCGTTGTGCTCATTGCGTGTGCCACTTGAGCTGGCACGGAGACTGCGTTTGTGCAGCCCATGCACCGTTGTGGTTCACTGCGTTCAGTTCAAAAGGGAAGGCCTTGGACTGCGTGTGAGCAGCCAGCCACGTTCCCTGTCACCTGCATTGTTTGAGCCAGAGACTGCATGCGGGCAGCCTGGCTCCCTGCTAACTGCTTTCTTTTTGCAGAGTTCAATGATCCTGGGCCATGGTTTAGTGTAAAATTTGTAAGTTAAGGTTAAGATGTACTGTACATATGAGTGCGCCCCCGGCATGTTTGTCTTAGCGCCGGCAATTTTATTTAAGTCGTCCGTGTGAGTGAGTTTGTTTAGATAGTTACGCAGCCCTCAGGTTATTTATTTTGGGGACACGAATACCATGAATGTCGCACTCAGGGATCCGTAGGTAAAATGTACTAGGGGAAAACTACACATGATGGCACACGAAAATTTGACGACTCGGGACGAGTCTGTAAAAAGGGGAGGGGGTAGTGTTGTGGTCACCAAATTCGCAAACCACCATTCAGGTCCCTTAGGTGAGGTATCTCGGTAAGTGCATGTGTAGTTAGGCCCAAACCCGTTGTCTAGTGGGAATACATGTCATATATGCGTGCTGCGACTCTTCAGGATAGCCGTTTTTCTTTTGCTATCTTTATTTTGGACCAACCGCCATGATTACCACCACAACCACAACATCAACCACCAACCACAACGCCGCTTCACCACAACCGCCACGACCTTCACGTCACACCTCGCAACCGTAGCATCGCCACCGTTCTTGCCCCGCTGTGGGTACCGGTGTTGGACTCGTGCAGGGCGCGCGTCGAACAGCGTGTACAAAATCACGGATTTTGTGCTTCAAAAACGGATCAAAAACGACACACGCCCACTTTTTGCCGTCCAATCGGTGAGCGAGGGGCGGGTGGCCCCGCCCCCAGGGCGTTCGATATATGCAAATTTATGGATCAAAAAGCCTTCACGCCCACTTTTTCTCGGGCCAATGGGGAGCGAGGTGAAAGGTCAAAGGGAGGGGGTCAAAGGCGAAGCTCCGGGGGGATAAAAAGACCGTGTTCGTCAGTCAGAAGAGAAGAGCAGAGTCAGGAGAGTCCAGAGGAGGAGAAGAAGTGAGGAGGGGAGTCGAGAGGCGGAGAGTAGGAGAGTCGGAAACAGAGAGTCAAGACTTCGCAGGCGGTGGAGCTGCTCGTCGTGTGCGTTGGAGTCGGAACGGAGGGGACGGAGCTGTGGAAAGGCGGCGACACCAGACGAGGGGGTGCTCGCGTCGTGCAGGGAGCTGCACCCGAGGGAGGCCGACAGCGCGACCTGGCCGAGGTGGAGACGCTCGTCGCGGGATAATAAAGATCCTCCATACCCCGAGCATCAGCAACCCCCTCCTGTTTCCCCCCGCGCTGAGATAGTGCGACCAAGGGGGCCCCTTTCCCACCCCCTACCAGACACCGTCCGCGAGGCCCGCGGAGTTGTGGCGCCATCGCCGCTCCGCGTCTCATCACCAGACGGGTAGGCGCGACCCGGTCTCGGCCTCAGGCCCGCCTCATCCTTGAGGGTATTTCTTTTCCTTGGTTTTGGGTATGTGTTGTCGGCGCCGTCTGTGAAGTAGAATTGTATAAGTGTTGCCGTGTGCTCGGTAGTCGGTATTAGCTCTGCATTGTGTTTTCGCTTTTGCATTTGCTTTTTGTGTAAATTGAATTGTGTCTTTTCTGTGTGCTTTTGGTGGAATTGAATGTGTGCTTCCCGTGTGCCGCGAATAAATGTGCTTTGTGTTGAACTGTTTCCCGCTTCGCTTCGTCATTTCTCCCATTGAATCCTCATCTTGCTTCACGTAAAGGGTTGGTAGTGGGCTGAATACGCCCGATAATTAATCGAACCGTCGAGGTCGACGATAACACCGCTCGGTTATTCTGATAGTACGGAACGGGTCGCTTAAGTGGCCCGTGTCCGAAGTCGACCTGCGGCGAGGTGCGATCGCCCGGTCTACCCTCCGCGTGGGTACTTAGGTAGGTCGAATTTGGCGAGCAACCCTATCCCACGCGGGGGCTGATTGGCTCGATCGCGGTGAGACCGAAAGGTCCACCCGTGACTGGTTCCCGGCGTTAGTCCGAGAGGGTCACGACTGGATTGTCCGTCCGGTGGGTGACGTGCCGCGATTTGAGTTACGTGGCCGTCAGCACGCCGGCGGGCGCGAAAAACCGCAACAATATATATATATATATATATATATATATATATATATATATATATATATATATATATATATATATATATATATATATATATATATATATATATATATATATATATATATATATGTATATTTATATACACAGGGTGTCCCAAAAAAATGTACTCACTCTTTAAATGATAATAAATGCGTTGTTTATTGACTTAGCAACAAGATTAATGGTTAAATGTATAAATGGATAAATGCATGTTTACAAATGTTCAAACTGACGACCATCACGTTCCAAACACAGCCGATAACGCGGACCAATGGATTCAACAGCATTACGAATCTTTTCATTTGGAACTGCAAGACATTGTCTTTCAATTTCCTCTTTCAGCTCATAGACTGTTGCTGGTTTTTGACGTAAACCTTATCTTTGAGATATCCCCATAAAAAGAAGTCCATTGGAGTGAGGTCTGGGGAACGTGCAGGGAATTCAACACTACCTCTTCACCCAATCCATCTGTTCAGAAAAGTTGCTTCGAGATAGGCCCTTACATCACGGTGGTAGTGGGGAGGTGCTCCATCTTGCTGAAAGTAAATCTCTTCGTCACCAAATATCTCTTCGACACGTGGACTGACGGATTCCTGCAGCAAGTTTAAGTAAACATCCCCAGTGACAGTTTGGTCAAAAAAGAATGGTCCGAGGATGCCCAATGCTGATATCCCATACCACACTGTAACCCCTGGTAAGTTTAAATGGTGTTCCATCGTAACATGCGGATTTTCAGGAGCCCAGTCGGTGCAATTGTGTCGGTTAATTGAGCCATTTAACTTGAAGCTGGCCTCATCGCTCCAAACAATTTTGGATGGAAATGCTTCATCTTCTTCACATTTGCCCAGGTACCACTCACAAAATTCAGCTCTCCGGTCAGGATCGTCTTCATTTAGAGCGTGGATTCATGTTGGAATGTAACTTTTCCAACTAATTCGCTTCAAAATGCGATGGGCGCTTGATTTTGGGATTCCTATCTCAAGAGCCATTTGTCGTACAGATTTCCGTGGGGATTGGTGGAGGGTTTCCAGCAATTGATTTTCCTTTGCGGGGGTGGTTGATGACCGTGGTATTCCTGAACGCTCCTTATGGACGTCATGCACAGTTCCATCTATTTCAAACTTATCTCGGATGCGAGCAATGGTGCGTCGTGTTGGTGGATCTTTGTGAAAATGTCTTCTAAATTGTCTTTGCACTTCCATGATGTTTTTGTGCTTCCAGTAGTACTTTGTGATAAATTTTCTTTCTTCAACACCTGGTCGTACTTCTGCCATTATGAGGGTCAATTTGATCTGAAAAAAAAATGAAAAATTCAATGAGTTATGAGGAGCCAAAATGTGAGTACATTTTTTTTTGGGACACCTTGTGTGTGTGTGTGTGTATATATGTGTATATATATATATATATATATATATATATATATATATATATATATATATATATATATATATATATATATATATATATATGCATGTCTTTTTTTTTGATTTCAGATCCAAGATTGCTGATTGGTGGCCATTTAAGTTATAAATTGCCCGATGTTGAACACGTCCTCGACCATTTCTTGGACATGCATTTACCGATGTTGTTCAAACTTGGAACACATAAAGAATGATGGTTTATGTATGCAAGTCTTTTTTTTTTCTTTTTCCAAGATCAGATCCAAGATGGCCGACTTGCAGCCATTTTTTTACTTAAATGTGTCCCCAACTATTTCTCAGACATGCATGGTCCGATTTTGTTCAAATTGGCACAAGCACAGTACATGATGGCATACACATGGCCCTCACTTTATTTTTGTGATCTGTTCAAAAATGGCCGACTGGTAGACTGGCGGCCATTCTAGATGTTAAAAAAAACCTGGCATCGAACACGTCCTCCACCATTTCTTGGACATGCACTTACCAATGTTGTTCAAACTTGGCACACAAATACTGTATGATGGCTTATATATGAACATCATTTTTTTTTCGAGATCAGATCCAAGATGGCCGACTGTCGGCCATTTTCTTAAATGTGTCCCAACCAGTTCCGCAAACAGAACACGCGGCATGCAGCACGGGGAGCTTCGCACATGCGCTCGCATGTGGACCCATCCATTCCAAATTCATACCACACTCGCCTACTTTTTCGCCGTCCATGCGGCCAGCTCGTGGAACGTTTCCAGGCCGGATCGCGAAGACACATGCATGTGGGCCGTGCGCGAAAAGCACCATGGACCTCGTACGCGCTGTCGCGCGAACCCGGCGCGGTAGCCAAATTAACCCTTTGCGGCCTTCCAGACTCGCGACTCATGTCTCCTGTCTGGATTGGTCCATGTACCATTCCCATGCACACACTCACGCACGCCATGTTACTCGCGCTGCTCACACATTTCAACACACTCGCACCACTCATACACTTTACCACACACTCCGGGACAATCACATCGGGGATTCGTGTTAACTCAAGAAATCCCGGGGTTTCCATACCCCCCAAGCTCTGCATGGACCCGTTTGCATCACTCACCCGCTCAACCCCACACGGCCCGACCGATCTCACCTCGTTGCGTTCTGCTTCGAGGCAGCTTACCAACTCCCTCTGTTCCTGAGGGAGATTAACCTGATGTTCACATTGGATCCTGACACATTCCACGAGTTTAACCCAATTTTCCCCTCCTAACTCGACCTGTGTGTGCTCGTCTTTAATTTCATTTAATTCGTTCCCCTATTTTGCTTCCTGCGTCTCAGTCATTATTTCTAAATCCTGTGTTTCCCCTTGTGTCTCTGGGAATTTTTCCGTTGCCCCTTCGTATTTATGAGTTTGTCTCCCCATCAATTATGGCGTCGCTCGTCATCCCGACCTCACACGTCTCCATTGCGGGCCGGACACAATTTGCACTCCCTCTGGTCGGTTCGGTCGCTCCGCCACGTGGTGCCGCCATTATGCCCTTCATCCCGTCCAAGCTCGCCTGCAGGCTTAACCCCATGCACTGCATTTCACCCTGCTGTGTTCGCATATCGCCCTTCAGTGTTTGCATATCGCCCATCAGTGCCTGCGTGTTCGCATCCATGCGGCTTTCCATTTTCTGTAAATTTGCCTCCATTTTGTCGTTTTGTTCTTGCACATCACCCCTCATGCTTTGCGCATTCGCATCCATCCTCTGCATATCGTTCCTCATTAGCATCAGTATTTCCCCCAACTGGTCCAAGTTAAATGTCCCTGACGGAGCCGATCTGCCATGATGGTGTGCAGAACCGGCAGAAATCAGGGGGGAGGGGTGGGGGACGTTGATGGAGGGGCGGGGGTGTCATATGCCGCCCCTGCCGCGATCATTATTTTGTGGTGCGATCGCAGGGAAAGTTCTTGCATGGGGGTGTCCTGCACGGTGGTTTCGTCCTGGGCCATAGACTCCTTTAACACTACATCTATACCCACCTGCCCCAGCTCCTCTTGGCTTGCCATGTTGCGTATTGAGAACAAAATTTCACTCGCTCGTAATTTGAGGGACACCGGGGGTAGGGGGGGAGGTTGCTCCCTACACCCCTGATCCAAATCCCGTTAATTTCGTGGAGGCGGAGGGGTTCGAACCCCGCTCCTGAACACCAATTGTTGTGGGGCCGGGTCTCGGTGGCAAGCACGACTGCAAGGGGGAGAAGTAGAGTCGGCTCCACCGAACACCCGGAATTTAGGTCATACCTTTCAGATAAATCTGAAAGGTCACGGGTCCCTTATCGGACCGAAGATCGCCAATAGGTCGACCACGTGGGGTAGGGTTAATTGCCTAATTTCAATATACCTAAATACCCACGTAGTCTAACCACTGGGGAACCACACCCTCAGCCGACTCTGTCCAATCCGAGTCGCAGGTAACGACTCGGATCCGGCGTAACTGAGCGGAGTTACCAGAGCCGCGCCAGACCAAATGAACAATTTACCCTCGCCATCTCTCAATGCACAGCATGCCAAGCCAATGAAAGCAACACAGAAACGAGCTGGTTCATTCAACAAGTGGGGAATTTATTTACAATAATCGGGGGACGAGGGGAGCACGTGAGGGCAGAGTTATCACGAATAAAGAAAGAGTATCAAATATACAAGCAATTCCTTAAACAATTCTACTTAGAGACAGGGCCCACGGACAAACACATGCACACACAAATACCCAGAAAGAGATGGACTTTATTGCCCCTTCAGCTCACCTTCCCTCCGAGCATGCTGGAGGGAACGTGCTGGTGAGCTGGCCGCATTCGCACGGCTCGATGTCCACACCTTCCCAGAGCTCCAGTCGCCAAAAGCATGGACCAGGGCAGCCGAACCCAGAGGAGGCGAGACAAGGTGGTCTCCCTTGATGAGATGGTTGACCGCTCGCTGTAATGCGCCAGTCGAGACACCTCCGATGCGTGGGATGCAGTCCGCCGCAGACCCAGACAGATGCGCTTTGAGACGCACGGGACGCAATCTCTCCACGCTGGTCCCGACAACCACACTCTTCCTCTTTAGGAGGGAGGGGCTTCTTCTCCTGGCCACTCGCCTCCTGATTGGTCAGACCCATTGTGTGATTCCCTGGCCGTCTCCCATTGGACAGGCCCACGGTAGGCGGGGCAACTCCCACCCTTCTGGGTGGAGTCCCGATAGGAGGCGTTTGTAGCTCCGCCTACCTCCTCACCTCCGACCACGTGCGTAATGGTGATGGTGTTGAGTCTGAAACGGGGCGGGTGAGACGCCCGCTCCTTGCTGATTGGCCAAAGAGGGACGCCATGCCCATGTTAAACTCTGCCCACGCACGCGCTCGCTCGCCGGCGAGCAAAGAGTGCCGACAATGCTGAAAGCAGAGAGTTGGTTGTTGTCATTGTGGATGTAAAAATCCTAACTATAAAATAATCCACAGCACACATACAATTAATCACCCATTAAACATAGGACGGGACCCTCCCTAGAAATACATACTTACTGATATAACTGATCTGTAGGACCTGGCTGTTGTGTGCTCATGGTTTCCAGATTCGCAACAATATATGTCTTAAATAAGGAAGGTATTTCGATTTTTAAAAAAACAATACTAATAATAATGAAATATAGAAGCAAAGAAATATTATTTATGAAATACATTATAAATAAATATTAAAATAATTTGTTGGTGGTTGTTTGGATATGCAGTTTAGCATGTTAAAATCTGTTATTGATGACAGTTTGAGTCTATGGTGAGATCAAGGTGCTGCGTAATGGACATGTCTACAAGGTAAAGTGTTTGTCTCTTCATCTATTATCATATTAAGTGATGTGTGATCAAAGTTATTCAAATGTAGTAATACTTTAAATTAAAGTAATAATTTATTTAGTTTGAATAACGATAATGCATTGCTGTATTGACTGATCGTCTGGACACAACGTTGAGGCTGAAGGTCCATTGATGTTGAGTAATCTACTGATGTGGATCTGCCGTTTGGAGAGGTCCTGGGCTGAAAGGATCGAAACCTCAACGAAAAACGGCACCCAGCTGATGATCCAGGCAGTGGGAAATCAGTCAATTGCTTTTAAATTAAGGTTATAATTTCAAATAAAATAGCTTTTGTAAGTACTTACCAGTACAAAATATGTGTGTTTGTAAATATGTGAGGGGGTTGAGTGTGTGTGTGTATTGTTATGTCTGCCTTTCTTCTTGGGACTATGGTGCAGTCGTTGGTCTTTTTTTAAAATTCAACTTAAGGGGATACCATAAAAGCAATCCATCCACCCACTGGGACCATACTCTGCACCAAGTGTCAGTGCTGCCAAAGCAGTCTCCTGGGCTATTGGGCACAATCCTGGACAGGTCACCACTCCAACACAGGATACTCAAATGGCCAAATCACCTGAGCAAGCAAGAACTCATTTTGCCAACCTTGGAAGGATGACAGGCTGTCTACCCCACCTGGTATTGATTCAATGGCATGGCAGGATTTGAACTCGGGACCGTAGGATTCCAAGCCCACCACCCTAACCATTAAGCCATCACCAGGCATAATTAAGCAATGCACAAACTTTTTACAAGTTATATACTCCATAACAAATAATGCACAGACTACTTGCAGAGGTTTACTTTCACTATATGTGAAAAGCTAGCATGGTGAAGGATGATGTGAAGCATGCAGAGAGAGAAACTTTCTTAATCTGTGAGTGGTTCTCTACTTCTGAGCGAAAGTTTGTGCATGAGCTCCTTTCTGGATATAAACGGATGCATATACTGTGCTTGTAAACATAAGTTTACAACAAGTCGAAAAGTAAAAAGTTTGCGTTGCAGCTTTCCATATTTGTATTTCTTAACATAGTGTGAAACGATATGAAGATGACAAAAGAATGTTCATCAATGGCTGATACAATAATTTGCACACTGACTGTATTTGGCAATGCTAGTGGAAGCTGATATGGTCATGTTGATTGCAACTCTATCCTTTGATTAGACCATTCCATTAATCCAAATTATACCATGGTTGCAACACCATGGCATGGAACAACTAAATTCATTGTTGGATCAGGCAAAGTATAAAGATAGGGTTGCCAATCAACTTTGCTTCGAGATTGGGCAGGGATAAGGGAATTGGGCAGGGTGGTGACTGTAACTCCCCGACTGTTCGCAAATTACTCCGTGCGATCTTTAACCCATTCAACCCTGACCTCCTTGAACCCTGAGCTCCCTGAAGAAAAATCCAGCCGCGGAGATAAATGGATGTTTGCATACCGATCGCTTGGGAATATGAAGGTTTGAATAGCGGCTTGTAATCCAGCCGCTTGGGTATATGAAGATTTGAATAGCGGCTTGTAATCCGGCCGCTTGGGTATATGAAGATTTGAATAGCGGCTTGTAATCCGGCCGCTTGGGTATATGAAGGTTGGAATGGAGGCCGGGAAACTGGCCATGCAGGAATATGAAGGTTTGAATAGAGGCCGGTAAACTGGCCATGCAGGTATATGAAGGTTTGAATAGAGGCCGGTAAACTGGCCATGCAGGTATATGAAGGTTTGAATAGCGGCTTGTAATCCGGCCTTGCAGGTATATGAAGGTTGGAATGGAGGCCGGGAAACTGGCCATGCAGGAATATGAAGGTTTGAATAGAGGCCGGTAAACTGGCCATGCAGGTATATGAAGGTTTGAATAGAGGCCGGTAAACTGGCCATGCAGGTATATGAAGGTTTGAATAGAGGCCGGTAAACTGGCCATGCAGGTATATGAAGGTTTGAATAGAGGCCGGTAAACTGGCCATGCAGGTATATGAAGGTTTGAATAGAGGCCGGTAAACTGGCCATGCAGGTATATGAAGGTTTGAATAGAGGCCGGTAAACTGGCCATGCAGGTATATGAAGGTTTTAATGGAGGCCAGTAAACCGGCCGCTCAGTTATATGAAGACTTTAATAGAGGCCGGCAAACCGGTCGCTCGGGTATATGAAAGTTTGAATGGAGGCTGGTAAACTGGCCATGCAGGTATATGAAGGTTTGAATAGAGGCCGGTACACCGGCCGCTCAGACATATGAAGACTTGAATGGAGGGTGGCAAACCGGTCGCTCGGGTATATGAAGGTTTGAATAGAGGCCGGTACACCGGCCGCTCGGACATATGAAGACTTGAATGGAGGGTGGCAAACCGGTCGCTCGGGTATATGAAGGTTTGAATGGAGGCTGGCAAACCGGTCACTCGGGTATATGAAGGTTTGAATAGAGGCCGGTAAACTGGCCATGCAGGAATATGAAGGTTTGAATATTGGCCGGTAAACTGGCCATGCAGGAATATGAAGGTTTGAATAGAGGCTGGTGAACTGGCCGCTCGGGTATATGGAGGTTTGGTTAAAGGCCGGTAAACCGGCCGCTCGGGAATATAAAGGTTTGAATAAAGGCTGGTAAAGCGGCCGCTCGGGTATATGAAGGTTAGAATGGAAGCTGGTAAACCGGCCGCTCAGTGTATGAAGTTTTGAATAAAGACCGGTAAACCGGCCATCCGGGAAAATGAAGGTTTGAATAGAGGCCAGGAAACCGGCCGCTCGGGTATATGAAGGTTTGAATAAAGGCCGGTAAACCGGCCGCTCGGGTATATGAAGGTTTGAAGGGAGGCTGGTAAACCAGCCGCTCGGGTGTATGAAGGTTTGAATGGAGGCCGGTAAACCGGCCGCCCGGTTATATCAAGGTTTGAATGGAGGCTGGCAAACCGGTCGCTCGGGTATATAAAGGTTTGAATGGAGGCTGGCAAACCGGTCGCTCGGGTATATAAAGGTTTGAATGGAGGCCGGAAAACCGGCCGCCCGGTTATATCAAGGTTTGAATGGAGGCTGGTAAACGGGTCGCTCGGGTATATGAAGGTTTGAATGGAGGCTGGTAAACCGGCCGCTCGGGTGTATGAAGGTTTGAATGGAGGCCGGTAAACCGGCCGCCCGGTTATATCAAGGTTTGAATGGAGGCTGGTAAACGGGTCACTCGGGTATATGAAGGTTTGAATGGAGGCCGGCAAACCGGTCGCTCGGGTACATGAAGGTTTGAATGGAGGCCGGCAAACCAACCCTGCAGGTATATGAAGACTTGAATAGAGGCCGGCAAACCGGTCGCTCGGGTATATGAAGGTTTGAATAGAGGCCGGTAAACTGGCCATGCAGGAATATGAAGGTTTGAATAGAGGCCGGTAAACTGGCCATGCAGGAATATGAAGGTTTGAATAGAGGCCGGTAAACTGGCCATGCAGGAATATGAAGGTTTGAATAGAGGCCGGTGAACTGGCCGCTCGGGTATATGGAGGTTTGGTTAAAGGCCGGTAAACCGGCCGCTCGGGAATATAAAGGTTTGAATAAAGGCTGGTAAAGCGGCCGCTCGGGTATATGAAGGTTAGAATGGAAGCTGGTAAACCGGCCGCTCAGTGTATGAAGTTTTGAATAAAGGCCGGTAAACCGGCCATCCGGGAAAATGAAGGTTTGAATAGAGGCCAGGAAACCGGCCGCTCGGGTATATGAAGGTTTGAATAAAGGCCGGTAAACCGGCCGCTCGGGTATATGAAGGTTTGAATAAAGGCCGGTAAACCGGTCGCTCGGGTATACGAAGGTTTGAATGGAGGCTGGTAAACCGGTCGCTCGGGTATATAAAGGTTTGAATGGAGGCCGGTAAATCGGCCGCCCGGTTATATCAAGGTTTGAATGGAGGCTGGTAAACCGGCCGCTCAGGTGTATGAAGGTTTGAATGGTGGCCGGTAAACCGGCCGCCCGGTTATATCAAGGTTTGAATGGAGGCTGGCAAACCGGTCGCTCGGGTACATGAAGGTTTGAATGGAGGCCGGCAAACCAACCATGTAGGTATATGAAGACTTGAATAGAGGCCGGCAAACCGGCCGCTCGGGTATATGAAGGCTTGAATAGAGGCCGGTAAACTGGCCATGCAGGAATATGAAGGCTTGAATAGAGGCCGGCAAACTGGCCATGCAGTAAAACGAAGGTGTGAATGTAGGCTGGTAAAACTGGCCATGCAGGTATATGAAAGTTTGAATAGAGGCCAGTAAACTGGCCATGCAGGTATATGAAGGTTTGAATAGAGGCCGGTACACCGGCCACATAGGTATTTGGAGATTTCAATGGCGGCCTGTAATCCGGCCACTCTGATAAGTGAAGGTTTGAATAGACGCTGGTAAACCGGCCACGTGGTAGATGAAGGTTTGAATAGATGCCGAAAAAACAGCCACTCGGGTATATGAAGGTTTGAATGGAGGCCGGTAAACCAGCCATTCGGGTATATTAAGGTTTGAATGGAGGCCGGTAAACCGGCCGCTCGCGTATTTGAAGGTTTGAATGGAGGCCGGTAAACTGGCCATGCAGGGATATGAAGGTTTGAATAGAGGCCGGTAAACCGGACGCTTGGACATATGAAGACTTGAATAGAGGCCGGAAAACCGGCCGCCCGGTTATATCAAGGTTTGAATGGAGGCTGGTAAACGGGTCGCTCGGGTATATGAAGGTTTGAATGGAGGCTGGTAAACCGGCCGGTCGGGTATATGAAGGATGAATAGAGGCCGGCAAACCGGTCGCTCGGGAACATGAAGGTTTGAATGGAGGCCGGCAAAACAACCATGCAGGTATATGAAGGTTTGAATAGAGGCCAGTAAACCAGCCGCTCGGTTATATGAAGACTTGAATAGAGGCCGGTAAACTGGCCATGCAGGAATATGAAGGCTTGAATAGAGGCCGGCAAACTGGCCGCTCGGGTATATGAAGGCTTGAATAGAGGCCGGTAAACTGGCCATGCAGGTATATGAAAGTTTGAATAGAGGCCGGTAAACTGGCCATGCAGGAATATGAAGGCTTGAATAGAGGCCGGTAAACTGGCCATGCAGGTATATGAAAGTTTGAATAGAGGCCGGTAAACTGACCATGCAGGTATATGAAGGCTTGAATAGAGGCCGGCAAACCGGCCGCACGGGTTTCTGGAGGCTTGAATAGAGGCCGGAAAACCGCCGCACGGGTATCTGAAGGCTTGAATAGAGGCCGGTAAACTAGCCATGCAGGGATATGAAGGTTTGAATAGAGGCCAGTAAACCGGCCGCTCAGTTATATGAAGACTTTAATAGAGGCAGGCAAACCGCTCGCACAGGTATATGAAAGTTTGAATGAAGGCCGGTAAACTGGCCATGCAGGTCTATGAAGGTTTGAATAGAGGCTGGTAAACCGGCCGCTCGGACATATGAAGACTTGAATCGAGGCTGGCAATCCGGTCACTCGGGTATATGAAGGTTTGAATAGAGGCCGGTAAACTGGCCATGCAGGAATATGAAGGTTTGAATAGAGGCCGGTAAACCGGCCGCTCGGTTATGTGAAGACTTCAAGAGAGGCCGGCAAACCGGTCGCTCGGTTATATGAAAGTTTGAATAGAGGCCGGTAAACTGGCCATTTGGGTATATGAAGGTTTGAATGGATGCCGGTAAACCAGCCGCTCAGGTAAATGAAGGTGTGAATGGAGGCCGGTAAATCGGCCATTCGCGTATATGTCGGTTTTTCATGGAGGCCGGTAAACCGGCCACTCGGGTATATGAAGGTTTGAATGGAGGCTGGTAAACCGGCCGCTCGGGTATATGAAGGTTTGAATGGAGGCTGGGAAACCGGCCGCTCGGGTACATGAAGGTTTGAATGGAGGCCGGTAAACCAGCCGCTCGGGTATATGAAGGTTTGAATGGAGGCCGGTAAACCAGCCGCTCGGGTATATGAAGGTTTGAATGGAGGCCGGCAAACCGGCCGCTCGGGTATATGAAGGCTTGAATAGAGGCCGGCAAACCAGTCGCTCGGGTACATGAAGGTTTGAATGGAGGCCGGCAAACCAACCATGCAGGTATATGAAGGTTTGAATAGAGGCTGGTAAACCGGCCGCTCGGTTATATGAAGACTTGAATAGAGGCCGGTAAACCGGCCGCTCGGGTATATGAAGGCTTGAATAGAGACCGGTAAACTGGCCATGCAGGAATATGAAGGCTTGAATAGAGGCCGGTAAACTGGCCATGCAGTTATACGAAGGTGTGAATGTAGGCTGGTAAAACTGGCCATGCAGGTATATGAAGGCTTGAATAGAGGCCGGTAAACTGGCCATGCAGGTATATGAAAGTTTGAAAAGAGGCCGGTAAACTAGCCATGCAGGTATATGAAGGCTTGAATCGAGGGCGGCAAACCGGCCGCACGGGTATCTGGAGGCTTGAATAGAGGCCGGAAAACCGCCGCATGTGTATCTGAAGGCTTGAATAGAGGCCGGTAAACCGGCCGCTCGGATATATGAAGACTTGAATAGAGGCCGGCAAACCAGTTGCTCGGGTATATGAAGGTTTGAATAGAGGCCGGTAAACTGACCATGTAGGGATATGAAGGTTTGAATAGAGGCCAGTAAACCGGCCGCTCAGTTATATGAAGACTTTAATAGAGGCCGGCAAACCGCTCGCTCAGGTATATGAAAGTTTGAATGGAGGCTGGTAAACCGGCCGCTCGGACATATGAAGACTTGAATTGAGGCCGGCAAACCGGTCGCTCGGGTATATGAAGGTTTGAATGGAGTCTGGCAATCCGGTCGCTCGGGTATATGAAGGTTTGAATAGAGGCCGGTAAACTGGCCATGCAGGAATATGAAGGTTTGAATAGAGGCCGGTAAACCGGCCGCTCTGTTATGTGAAGACTTCAATAGAGGCCGGCAAACCGGTCGCTCGGGTATATGAAAGTTTGAATAGAGGCCGGTAAACTGGCCACATAGGTATTTGGAGATTTGAATGGCGGCCTGTAATCCGGCCACTCTGATATGTGAAGGTTTGAATAGACGCTGGTAAACCGGCCACGTGGTAGATGAAGGTTTGAATAGATGCCGGTAAAATGGCCATGCAGGAATATGAAGGTTTGAATAGAGGCCGGTAAACCGGCCGCTCTGTTATATAAAGACTTCAATAGAGGCCGGCAAACCGGTCGCTCAGGTATATGAAGGTTTGAATAGAGGCCGGTACACCGGCCACATAGGTATTTGGAGATTTGAATGGTGGCCTGTAATCCGGCCACTCTGATATGTGAAGGTTTGAATAGACGCTGGTAAACCGGCCACGTGGTAGATGAAGGTTTGAATGGAGGCCGGTAAACCAGCCATTCGGGTATATGAAGGTTTGAATGGGGGCCGGTAAACCGGCCGCTCGTGTATTTGAAGGTTTGAATGGAGGCCGGTAAAGCGGCCATTTGGGGATATGAAGGATTGAATGGATGCCGGTAAACCAGCCGCTCAGGTAAATGAAGTTGTTAATGGAGGCCGGTAAATTGGCCATTCGCGTATATGTCGGTTTTTCATGGAGGCCGGTAAACCGGCCGCTCGGGTATATGAAGATTTGAATGGAGGCTGGTAAACCGGCCGCTCGGGTATATGAAGGTTTGAATGGAGGCTGGGAAACCGGCCGCTCGGGTATATGAAGGTTTGAATGGAGGCCGGGAAACCGGCCGCCCGGTTATATCAAGGTTTGAATGGAGGCTGGTAAACGGGTCGCTCGGGTATATGAAGGTTTGAATGGAGGCTGGTGAACCGGCCGCTCAGGTGTATGAAGGTTTGAATGGAGGCGGGTAAACGAGCCCCTCGGGTATATGAAGGTTTGAATGGAGGCCGGCAAACCGGCCGCTCGGGTATATGAAGGCTTGAATAGAGGCCGGCAAACCAGTCGCTCGGGTACATGAAGGTGTGAATGGAGGCCGGCAAACCAACCATGCAGGTATATGAAGGTTTGAATAGAGGCCGGTAAACCGGCCGCTCGGTTATATGAAGACTTGAATAGAGGCCGGCAAACCGGCCGCTCGGGTAGATGAAGGCTTGAATAGAGGCCGGTAAACTGGCCATGCAGGAATATGAAGGCTTGAATAGAGGCTGGTAAACTGGCCATGCAGTTATATGAAGGTGTGAATAGAGCTGGTAAAACTGGCCATGCAGGTATATGAAGGCTTGAATAGAGGCCGGTAAACTGGCCATGCAGGAATATGAAAGTTTGAATAGAGGCCGGAAAACTGGCCATGCAGGGATATGAAGGTTTGATTCGAGGCTGGTAAACCGGCCGCTCGGACATATGAAGACTTGAATAAAGGCCGGCAAAACGGTCGCTCGGGTATGTGAAGGTTTGAATGGAGGCTGGCAAACCGGTCGCTTGGGTATATGAAGGTTTGAATAGAGGCCGGTAAACTGGCCATGCAGGTATATGAAGGTTTGAATAGAGGCCGGTAAACTGGCCATGCTGGAATATGAAGGTTTGAATAGAGGCCGGTAAACCGGCCGCTCGGTTATATAAAGACTTCAATAGAGGCCTGCAAACCGGTCGCTCGGGTATATGAAAGTTTGAATAGAGGCCGGTAAACTGGCCATGCAGCTATATGAAGGTTTGAATAGAGGCCGGTACACCGGCCACATAGGTATTTGGAGATTTAAATGGCGGCCTGTAATCCGGCCACTCTGATATGTGAAGGTTTGAATAGACGCTGGGAAACCGGCCACGTGGTAGATGAAGGTTTGAATAGATGCCGAAAAAGCAGCCACTCGGGCATATGAAGGTTTGAAAGGAGGCCGGTAAACCAGCCATTCGGGTATATGAAGGTTTGAATGGAGGCTGGTAAACCGGCCGCTCGCGTATTTGAAGGTTTGAATGGAGGCCGGTGGACCGGCCATTTGGGTATATGCAGGTTTGAATGGACGCCGGTAAACCAGCCGCTCAGGTAAATGAAGGTGTGAATGGAGGCCGGTAAATCGGCCATTCGCGTATATGTCAGTTTTAATGGAGGCCGTTAAACCGGTCGCTCGGGTATATGAAGATTTGAATAAAGGCTGGTAAACCGGCCGCTCGGGTGTATGGAGGTTTGAATAAAGGCCGGTAAACTGGCGGCTCGGCTATATGAAGGTTTGAATAAAGGCCGGTAAACCGGCCGCTCGGGTATATTAAGGTTTGAATAAAGGCCGGAAACCGGCCGCTCGGGTATATGTAGGTTAGAATGGAGGCTGGTAAACCGGCCGCTCGGTATATGAATTTTTGATTAAAGGTCGGTAAACCGGCCATCCGGGAAAATGAAGGTTTGAATGGAGACCGGTAAACCGGCCGCTCGGGTATAAGAAGGTTTGAATAAAGGCTGGTAAACCGGCCGCTCGGGTATATGAAGGTTTGAATAGAGGCCGGTAAACTGGCCATGCAGGGATATGAAGGTTTGAATAGAGGCTGGTAAACCGGCCGCTTGGACATATGAAGACTTGAATAGAGGCCGGCAAAACGGTCGCTCGGTTATATGAAGGTTTGAATGGAGGCTGGCAAACCTGTCGCTCGGGTATATAAAGGTTTGAATGGAGGCCGGTAAAAAGGCCGCCCGGTTATATCAAGGTTTGAATGGAGGCTGGTAAACCGGCTGGTCGGGTGTATGAAGCTTTGAATGGAGGCCGGTACACCAGCCGCTCGGGTTTATGAAGGTTTGAATGGAGGCCGGCAAAGCGGCCGCTCGGGTATATGAAGGCTTGAATAGAGGCCGTCAAACCGGTCGCTCGGGTACATGAAGGTTTGAATGGAGGCCGGTGGACCGGCCATTTGGGTATATGAAGGTTTGAATGGAGGCTGGTAAACCGGCCGCTCGCGTATTTGAAGGTTTGAATGGAGGCCGGTGGACCGGCCATTTGGGTATATGCAGGTTTGAATGGACGCCGGTAAACCAGCCGCTCAGGTAAATGAAGGTGTGAATGGAGGCCGCTAAATCGGCCATTCGCGTATATGTCAGTTTTAATGGAGGCCGGAAACCGGTCGCTCGGGTATATGAAGGTTTGAATAAAGGCCGGTAAACCGGCCGCTCGGGTGTATGGAGGTTTGAATAATGGCCGGTAAACTGGCCGCTCGGCTATATGAAGGTTTGAATAAAGGCTGGTAAACCGGCCGCTCGGTATATGCAGTTTTGAATCAAGGTCGGTAAACCGGCCATCCGGGAAAATGAAGGTTTGAATGGAGACCGGTAAACCGGCCGCTCGGGTATATGAAGGTTTGAATAAAGGCCGGTAAACGGGCCGCTTGGGTATATGAAGGTTTGAATGGAGGCTGGTAAACCGGTCGCTCTGTTATATATGGAGGTTTGAATGGAGGCGAGTAAACCGGTCGCTAAGGAAAATGAAGGTTTGAATGGAGGCCGGTAAACCGGCCGCTCGGGTATACGAAGGTTTGAATGGAGGCCGGTAAACCGCCCGCTCGGGTATGTGAAGGTTTGAATGGAGGCCGGTAAACCGGCCGCACGGGTATGTGAAAGTTTGAATGGAGGCCGGAAAACCGGCCGCTCGGTTATATGAAGGTTTGAATGGAGGCCGCTAAACCGGCCGCTCGGATATGTGAAGGTTTGAATAAAGGCCGGGAAACTGGCCGCTCGGGTATATGAAGGATTGAATGGAGGCTGGTAAACCGGCCGCTCGGGTATATGAAAGTTTGAATGGTGGCTGGTAAACCGGCCGCTCGGGTATATGGAGGTTTGAATGGAGGCCGGTAAACCGCCCGCTCGGTTATGTGAATGTTTGAATGGAGGCCGGTAAACCGGCCGCTCGCGTATATGAAGGTTTGAATGGAGGCCGGAAAACCGGCCGCTCGGTTATATGAAGGTTTGAATGGAGGCCGCTAAACCGGCCGCTCGGATATGTGAAGGTTTGAATAAAGGCTGGTGAACCGGCCGCTCGGGTAAATGAAGGTAAGAATGGAGGCTGGTAAACCGGCCGCTCGGTATATGAAGGTTTGAATAAAGGCCGGTAAACCGGCCATCCGGGAAAATGAAGGTTTGAATGGAGACTGGTAAACCGGCCGCTCGGGTATATAAAGGTTTGAATAAAGGCCGGTAAACCGGCCGCTCGGGTATATGAAGGTTTGAATGGAGGCTGGTAAACCGCCCGCTCGGTTATGTGAAGGTTTGAATGGAGGCCGGTAAACCGGCCGCTCGGGTATATGAAGGTTTGAATGGAGGCCGGAAAACCGGCCGCTCGATTATATGAAGGTTTGAATGGAGGCCGCTAAACCGGCCGCTCGGATATGTGATGGTTGGAATAAAGGCTGGTAAACCGGCCGCTTGGGTAAATGAAGGTAAGAATGGAGGCTGGTAAACCGGCCGCTCGGTATATGAAGGTTTGAAGAAAGGCTGGTAAACCGGCCATCCGGGTATATGAAGGTTTGAATGGAGGCCGGTAAACCGGCCGCTCAGGAATAAGAAGGTTTGAATGGAGGCCGGAAAACCGGTCGCTCGGATATATGAAGGTTTGAATGGAGGCCAGTAAACCGGCCTCTCAGGTATATGAAGGTTTGAATGGAGGCCGGTACACCGGCCGCTCGGGTCTATGAAGGTTTGAGTGGAGGCTGGTAAACCGGCTGCTCTGGTATATGAAGGTTTGAATGGAGGCTGGTAAACCAGCCGCTCGGGTATGTGAAGGTTTGAATGTAGGCTGGGAAACCGGCCGCTCGGGTATATGAAGGTTTGAATGGAGGCCGGTAAACCAGCCCCCCGATATATCAAGGTTTGAATGGAGGCTGGGAACCGGGTTGATCGGGTATATGAAGGTTTGAATGGAGGCTGGTAAACCGGCCGCTCGGGTCTATGAAGGTTTGAATGGAGGCCGGTGGACCGGCCATTTGGGTATATGAAGGTTTGAATGGAGGCTGGTAAACCGGCCGCTCGCGTATTTGAAGGTTTGAATGGAGGCCGGTGGACCGGCCATTTGGGTATATGCAGGTTTGAATGGACGCCGGTAAACCAGCCGCTCAGGAAAATGAAGGTGTGAATGGAGGCTGGTAAATTGGCCATTCGCGTATACGTCAGTTTTAATGGAGGCCGGTAAACCGGTCGCTCGGGTATATGAAGGTTTGAATAAAGGCCGGTAAACCGGCCGCTCGGGTGTATGGAGGTTTGAATAAAGGCCGGTAAACTGGCCGCTCGGCTATATGAAGGTTTGTATAAAGGTCGGTAAACCGGCCATCCGGGAAAATGAAGGTTTGAATGGAGACTGGTAAACCGGCCGCTCGGGTATATGAAGGTTTGAATAAAGGCCGGTAAACCGGCCGCTTGGGTATATGAAGGTTTGAATGGAGGCCGGTAAACCGGTCGCTCTGTTATATATGGAGGTTTGAATGGAGGCGAGTAAACCGGTCGCTAAGGAAAATGAAGGTTTGAATGGAGGCCGGTAAACCGGCCGCTCGGGTATACAAAGGTTTGAATGGAGGCCGGTAAACCGCCCGCTCGGGTATGTGAAGGTTTGAATGGAGGCTGGTAAACCGGCCGCACGCGTATACGAAGGTTTGAATGGAGGCCGGTAAACCGCCCGCTCGGGTATGTGAAGGTTTGAATGGAGGCTGGTAAACCGGCCGCACGGGTATGTGAAGGTTTGAATGGAGGCTGGAAAACCGGCCGCTCGGTTATATGAAGGTTTGAATGGAGGCCGCTAAACCGGCCGCTCGGATATGTGAAGGTTTGAATAAAGGCCGGGAAACCAGCCGCTCAGGTAAATGAAGGTGTGAATGGAGGCCGGTAAATTGGCCATTCGCGTATATGTCAGTTTTAATGGAGGCCGGTAAACCGGTCGCTCGGGTATATGAAGGTTTGAATAAAGGCCGGTAAACCGGCCGCTCGGGTGTATGGAGGTTTGAATAAAGGCCGGTAAACTGGCCGCTGGGCTATATGAAGGTTTGTATAAAGGCTGGTAAACCGGCCGCTCGGTATATGAAGTTTTGAATAAAGGTCGGTAAACCGGCCATCCGGGAAAATGAAGGTTTGAATGGAGACTGGTAAACCGGCCGCTCGGTTATATGAAGGTTTGAATAAAGGCCGGTAAACCGGCCGCTTGGGTATATGAAGGTTTGAATGGAGGCCGGTAAACCGGTCGCTCTGTAATATATGTAGGTTTGAATGGAGGCGAGTAAACCGGTCGCTAAGGAAAATGAAGGTTTGAATGGAGGCCGGTAAACCGGCCGCTCGGGTATACGAAGGTTTGAATGGAGGCCGGTAAACCACCCGCTCGGGTATGTGAAGTTTTGAATGGAGGCTGGTAAACCGGCCGCACGGGTATGTGAAGGTTTGAATGGAGGCTGGAAAACCGGCCGCTCAGTTATATGAAGGTTTGAATGGAGGCCGCTAAACCGACCGCTCGGATATGTGAAGGTTTGAATAAAGGCTGGTGAACCGGCCGCTCGGGTAAATGAAGGTAAGAATGGAGGCTGGTAAACCGGCCGCTCGGTATATGAAGGTTTGAATAAAGGCCGGTAAACCGCCATCTGGGTCTATGAAGGTTTGAATGGAGGCCGGTAAACCGGCCACTCAGGTATAAGAAGGTTTGAATGGAGGCCTGAAAACCGGTCGCTCGGATATATGAAGGTTTGAATGTAGGCTGGGAAACCGGCCGCTCGGGTATATGAAGGTTTGAATAGAGGCCGGTAAACCGGCCGCCCGATATATCAAGGTTTGAATGGAGGCTGGTAACCGGGTCGATCGGGTATATGAAGGTTTGAATGGAGGCCGGTAAACCGGGCGCTCGGGTATATGAAGGTTTGAATGGAGGCCGGTAAACCGGGCGCTCGGGTATATGAAGGTTTGAATGGAGGCGGGTAAACCGGCCGCTCGGCGATATGAAGGTTTCAATGGAGGCTGGTAAACCGGCCGCTCGGTTATATGAAGGTTTGAATGGGGGCTGGTCAACAGGCCGCTCGGGTGTATGAAGGTTTGAATGGAGGTCGGTAAACCGGCCGCTCGGGTATCTGAAGGTTTGAATGGAGGCCGGTAAACCGGCCGCCCGATATATCAAGGTTTGAATGGAGGCTGGTAACCGGGTCGATCGGTATATGAAGGTTTGAATGGAGGCTGGTAAACCGGCCGCTCGGGTGTATGAAGGTTTGAATGGAGGCCGGTAAACCGGCCGCTCGGCGATATGAAGGTTTCAATGGAGGCTGGTAAACCGGCCGCTCGGGTATGTGAAGGTTTGAATGTAGGCTGGGAAACCGGCCGCTCGGGTATATGAAGGTTTGAATTGAGGCTGGTAAACTGGCCGCTCGGGTATATGAAGGTTTGAATTGAGGCTGGTAAACTGGCCGCTCGGGTATATGAAGGTTTGAATTGAGGCTGGTAAACCGGCCGCTCGGCGATATGAAGGTTTCAATGGAGGCTGGTAAACCGGCCGCTCGGTTATATGAAGGTTTGAATGGGGGCTGGTCAACAGGCCGCTCGGGTGTATGAAGGTTTGAATGGAGGTCGGTAAACCGGCCGCTCGGGTATCTGAAGGTTTGAATGGAGGCCGGTAAACCGGCCGCCCGATATATCAAGGTTTGAATGGAGGCTGGTAACCGGGTCGATCGGGTATATGAAGGTTTGAATGGAGGCTGGTAAACCGGCCGCTCGGGTGAATGAAGGTTTGAATGGAGGCCGGTAAACCGGGCGCTCGGGTATATGAAGGTTTGAATGGAGGCCGGTAAACCGGCCGCTCGGCGATATGAAGGTTTCAATGGAGGCTGGTAAACCGGCCGCTCGGTTATATGAAGGTTTGAATGGGGGCTGGTCAACAGGCCGCTCGGGTGTATGAAGGTTTGAATGGAGGTCGGTAAACCGGCCGCTCGGGTATCTGAAGGTTTGAATGGAGGCTGGTAAACTGGCCGCTCGGGTATCTGAAGGTTTGAATGGAGGCTGGTAAACCGGCCGCTCGGGTATATGAAGGTTTGAATGGAGGCCGGTAAACCGGCCGCTCGGGTCTATGAAGGTTTGAATGGAGGCTGGGAAACCGGCCGCTCGGGTATATGAAGGTTTGAATGGAGGCCGGTAAACCGGCCACCCAATATATCAAGGTTTGAATCGAGGCTGGTAAACAGGCCGCTCGGGTATCTGAAGGTTTGAATTGAGGCTGGTAAACTGGCCGCTCGGGTATATGAAGGTTTGAATGGAGGCTGGTAAACCGACCGCTCGGGTGTATGAAGGTTTCAATGGAGGCCGGAAAATTGGCCGCTCGGTTATATGAAGGTTTGAATGGAGGCTGGTAAACCGGCCCCTTCGGTTATATGAAGGTTTGAATGGAGGCTGGTAAATCGGCCGCTCGGGTATATGAAGGCTTGAATAGAGGCCGGCAAACCGGTCGCTCGGGTACATGAAGGTTTGAATGGAGGCCGGCAAACCAACCATGCAGGTATATGAAGGTTTGAATAGAGGCCGATAAACCAGCCGCTCGGTTATATGTAGACTTGAATAGAGGCCGGTAAACTGGCCATGCAGGAATATGAAGGCTTGAATAGAGGCCGGTAAACTGGCCATGCAGGAATATGAAGGCTTGAATAGAGGCCGGCAAACCGGCCGCACGGGTATCTGAAGGCTTGAATAGAGGCCGGTAAACCGGCCGCTCGGATATATGAAGACTTGAATAGAGGCCGGCAAACTGGTCACTCGGGTATATGAAGGTTTGAATAGAGGCCGGTAAACTTGCCATGCAGGGATATGAAGGTTTGAATAGAGGCCAGTAAACCGGCCGCTCAGTTATATGAAGACTTTAATAGAGGCCGGCAAACCGGTCACTCAGGTATATGAAAGTTTGAATGGAGGCCGGTAAACTGGCCATGCAGGAATATGAAGGTTTGAATAGAGGCCGGTAAACCGGCCGCTCGGTTATGTGAAGACTTCAATAGAGGCCAGCAAACCGGTCGCTCGGGTATATGAAAGTTTGAAGAGGCCGGTAAACTGGCCATGCAGGTATATGAAGGTTTGAATCGAGGCCGGTACACCGGCCATATAGGTATTTGGAGATTTGAATGGCGGCCTGTAATCAGGCCACTCTGATCTGTGAAGGTTTGAATAGACGTTGGGAAACCGGCCACGTGGAAGATGAAGGTTTGAATAGATGCCGAAAAAACAGCCACTCGGGCATATGAAGGTTTGAATGGAGGCCGGTGAACCAGCCATTCGGGTATATGAAGGTTTGAATGGATGCCGGTAAACCAGCCGCTCAGGTAAATGAAGGTGTGAATGGCGGCCGGTAAATCGGCCATTTGGGTATATGAAGGTTTGAATGGATGCCGGTAAACCAGCCACTCAGGTAAATGAAGGTGTGAATGGCGGCCGGTAAATCGGCCATTCGCGTATATGTCGGTATTAATGGAGGCCGGTAAACCGGCCGCTCGGGTATATGAAGGTTTGAATGGAGGCCGGTAAACCGGCCGCCCGGTTATATCAAGGTTTGAATGGAGGCTGGAAAACGGGTCGCTCGGGTATATGAAGGTTTGAATGGAGGCTGGTAAACCAGCCGCTCGGGTATATGAAGGTTTGAATGGAGGCCGGTAAACCGGCCGCTCGGGTATATGAAGGTTTGAATGGAGGCCGGTAAACCGGCCGCCCGGTTATATCAAGGTTTGAATGGAGGCTGGAAAACGGGTCGCTCGGGTATATGAAGGTTTGAATGGAGGCTGGTAAACCAGCCGCTCGGGTATATGAAGGTTTGAATGGAGGCCGGTTGACCAGCCATTCGGGTATATGAAGGTTTGAATGGATGCCGGTAAACCAGCCGCTCAGGTAAATGAAGGTGTGAATGGCGGCAGGTAAATCGGCCATTCGCGTATATGTCGGTTTTAATGGAGGCCGGTAAACCGGCTGCTTGGGTATATGAAGGTTTGAATGGAGGCCGGTAAACCGGCCGCCCGGTTATATCAAGGTTTGAATGGAGGCTGGAAAACGGGTCGCTCTGTTATATGAAGGTTTGAATGGAGGCTGGTAAACCAGCCGCTCGGGTATATGAAGGTTTGAATGAAGGCCGGCAAACCGGCCGCTCGTATATATGAAGGCTTGAATAGAGGCCGGCAAACCGGCCGCTCGGGTATATGAAGGCTTGAATAGTGGCCGGAAACTGGCCATGCAGTTATATGAAGGTGTGAATAGAGCTGGTAAAACTGGCCATGCAGGTCTATGAAGGCTTGAATAGAGGCCGGAAACTGGCCATGCAGTTATATGAAGGTGTGAATAGAGCTGGTAAAACTGGCCATGCAGGTCTATGAAGGCTTGAATAGAGGCCGGTAAACTGGCTGCTCGGATATATGAAGACTTGAATAGAGGCCGGCAAACCGATCGCTCGGGTATATGAAGGTTTGAATGGAGGCCGACAAACTGGCCATGCAGCTATATAAAGGTTTGAATAGAGGCCGGTACACCGGCCACATAGGTATTTGGAGATTTGAATGGCGGCCTGTAATCCGGCCACTCTGATATGTGAAGGTTTGAATAGACGCTGGTAAACCGGCCACGTGGTAGATGAAGGTTTGAATCGATGCCGAAAAAACAGCCACTCGGGTATATGAAGGTTTGAATGGAGGCCGGTAAACCAGCCATTCGGGTATATTAAGGTTTGAATGGAGGCCGGTGAACCGGCCGCTCGGTATATGAAGTTTTGAATAAAGGTCGGTAAACCGGCCATCCGGGAAAATGAAGGTTTGAATGGAGACTGGTAAACCGGCCGCTCGGGTATATAAAGGTTTGAATAAAGGCCGGTAAACCGGCCGCTCGCGTATTTGAAGCTTTGAATGGAGGCCGGTTGACCGGCCATTTGGGTATATGCAGGTTTTAATGGACGCCGGTAAACCAGCCGGTCAGGTAAATGAAGGTGTGAATGGAGGCCGGTAAATCGGCCATTCGCGTATATGTCGGTTTTAATGGAGGCCGGTAAACCGGTCGCTCGGGTATATGAAGGTTTGAATAAAGGCCGGTAAACCGGCCGCTCGGGTATATGGAGGTTTGAATAAAGGCCGGTAAACTGGCCGCTCGGGTTTATGAAGGTTTGAATAAAGGCCGGTAAACCGGCCGCTCAGGTATATGAAGGTTTGAATAAAGGCCGGAAACCGGCCGCTCGGGTATATGAAGGTTTGAATGGAGGCTGGTAAACCGGCCGCTCGGTATATGAAGTTTTGAATAAAGGTCGCTAAACCGGCCATCCGGGAAAATGAAGGTTTGAATGGAGGCCGGTAAACCAGCCATTCGGGTATATTAAGGTTTGAATGGAGGCCGGTAGACCGGCCATTTGGGTAAATGAAGGTAAGAATGGAGGCTGGTAAACCGGCCGCTCGGTTATGTGAAGGTTTGAATGGAGGCCGGTAAACCGGCCGCTCGGGTATATGAAGCTTTGAATGGAGGCCGGAAAACCAGCTGCTCGATTATATGAAGGTTTGAATGGAGGCCGCTAAACCGGCCGCTCGGATATGTGATGGTTGGAATAAAGGCTGGTAAACCGGCCGCTTGGGTAAATGAAGGTAAGAATGGAGGCTGGTAAACCGGCCGCTCGGTATATGAAGGTTTGAATAAAGGCTGGTAAACCGGCCATCCGGGTATATGAAGGTTTGAATGGAGGCCGGTAAACCGGCCGCTCAGGTATAAGAAGGTTTGAATGGAGGCCGGAAAACCGGTTGCTCGGGTATATGAAGGTTTGAATGGAGGCTGGTAAACCGGCCGCTCGGGTCTATGAAGGTTTGAATGGAGGCGGGTAAACCGGGCGGTCGGGTATATGAAGGTTTGAATGGAGGGCGGTAAACCGGCCGCTCGGTTATATGAAGGTTTGAATGGAGGCCGGTAAACCGGCCGCTCGGGTATATGAAGGTTTGAATGGAGGCCGGTAAACCGGCCGCTCGGTTTTATGAATGTTTGAATGGAGGCCGGTAAACCGGCCGCTCGGTTATATGGAGGTTTGAATGGAGGCCGGTAAACCGGCCGCTCGGGTATATGAAGGTTTGAATGGAGGCCGGTAAACCGGCCGCTCGGTTATATGAAGGTTTGAATGGAGGCTGGTAAACCGGCCGCTCGGGTATATGGAGGCCGGTAAACCGGCCGCTCGGTTATATGAAGATTTGAATGGAGGCTGGTAAACAGGCCGCTTGGGCATATGAAGGTTTGAATGGAGGCTGGTAAACCGGCTGCTCGGGTATATGAAGGTTTTGATGGAGGCCGGTAAACCAGCCGCTCAGGTATATGAAGGTTTTGATGGAGGCCGGTAAACCAGCCGCTCAGGTATATGAAGGTTTGAATTGCGGCTGGTAAAACGGTTCCGAGGGTTTCAAGGGTTAACGCACACCAACCAGTGCTGGTAGGTGGGTCCTCCGGCTTCATGTATGTCCTTTTTGATGGACAGCACATTCATTGATGAATCGCCCTGCATGCGAAACACCAGGGTGGCAGTTTATAGCTGGGTCGAGATTCTAACCTCGGCTCGACACCTCAAATGCAAGTGCACCCACCAAAAGGCAAGTAAGTACACCATCCTTACCCTGGCCATGACAGACAATTCGGATAAGTCCATTTGAGACAGGCTGGCACTCCATTTGTTTTTGCAATGTGTGTGTAATCATGAAATAAAATTCTCTTGAATAAACATTTCAGTCGTATTGAATACATGAATTGTATATAAAATATGTTGATACCCTCAAAATGGTTGATAATATTTTGTCACCTATCAGCTGATTTACGAGGAGGACCGCCATCTAATCATAAGCTTCCTTTGCACACTTTCACAGATATCTTCAAATCAGCAACACATCCTTCAAAAAGAATGAGTTATGCCAAGAAATTGGAGTTAGAACATTTAGTGCAGGTTCAAATACTGCACTGACAAAAAAAGGTTCTACATGGAAAATGGAATGCCTTATTTGATCAGGAACTGGTGCACAGACAATACAGTGTGTGCCACGGTATTGTCCTTTCCCAAAATCAATTGTTTGGATGTTTATTTGTCGAAGCTTTCTGGTGGATTGAGTCCCATAGATGCTTCAAGACACTTATAGAACTGCACTTGGGTGTTTGTTTAAAATTTATTTATCCATCAAATCAATAACACCCAACTCCCTTGTTGAAAAGGGATGGCAGGATAGCATTGAGGTATGTGTACACACCCGTTGGCTGTCTCGTCTGGGTGGCCATCCTGTGTGGTGTTTCAGAGGCAGGGCAAGGCATCGATGTGTAAGCTGTCCTTCGATAGGATAGCTGTTGAACTGGTTGTCCCATCTCCTGGCATTAGCATTAAAGAGCAAAGATAGTCATCACGAGGAACCTGGATAGGATTACCATGGATAACATTTTTTGGGCTTGGAATGGGATGAAAAGGCAATGACCATTCCAGGCAATAACCTGTGACATTTGGGGAATCCACTTATTTTGCTTTTATCAATCCTCTGAGGTGGGATCCTAGTTGAATGACATCCATTTCTTATGTTTCACATCATTGAAATTTCTGACTGGGATTTGGGAAGTCCTTGCACATGAGGTCAATGCGGGAGATATTCTTTGCTGCAGATAGAATTATAATGTCAATGTGAGGGTATTAATCTGGCTGTTTGAATGGGGAAAATCTGTTACATATCTACTGATTCATCTGTCCACTGGATTATGAGTCCAACTGTCCAACTTGACTGTTGAATTAATACCAGGTGGGGTTAACTCTGCCTGTCATCTTTCTGAGGTCGGCAAAAAGAGTACTAGCTTGCTGGTATCCTTTGTCGGAATGGCGACCCGTCCAGGATTGTGCCCAATAGCCAAGGAGACTGCTTAGGCAGCACCAATGCTCTGCACAAAATATGGTCCCAATGGATTGATGTAATACCACTTGCACTCACCTGGAAACAGCTGGAGAAGAAAAGCATGGAACCACCGGAAGGCATGGATGAAGAACAAAATGTGTAATGGAGAAGAAAGTAAATACAGTGCCAATAAAAAGTCAACACCCCCTTTCAAATTTTTCACCTTTTGTTGCCTTGTAGCCTGGAATTAAATTGCATTAAATCAGACTTTTTCCACATTTATTTACACATCGTTACCCACAACTTCCAAGTGAAAAACAAACTCTAGAAATGTCAGAAAACTAATTAAAATTACAGAACTAGAATATCTTTGTTGGATAAGTGTCCACCCTCCCGAGTTAATACTTCGTGGAAGCACCTTTGGCAATAATTACAGCTGTGAGTCTGTTGGAGTAGGTCTCCACCAACTTTGCACACTTATTGGGCAAGTATTGAAGAAGAATGGGCAAATATTGCCCATTCTTCTTTGCAATTGTCAGGCCAGATTAGATCTGTGACTTGCTACAGGTACCATGTAAACATGTACCAACCTGTTTCATGTTCGGGTTGATGGCGACTATACCGTCTTCCCCACGAGCTTTCCCGGTGAGGAGGGTATATGATATTGACACCCAGCAGGACTAAAACAAAACCTGTCAAAGGTCGGAGGAGCTCCTTGTGAGCCAACGGCCATCCATATCTTGTGCACAACTGTGTCTGCGCACTTCCTCCTGCAGTTGGGTTACTTTTTTTTGAAGGACGTTGGTGGCAGGATTTGCACTCCTGCCACTGTAAAACCCTTCACTCCTCAAAACACAAGACAAACGCAAATATAATTGAAAACCTACTCCGTGGAAGTACCTCCTGTGCAGCTGCCCTCCTCAGGGCAGCTCACCGAATGATGGGATTGTGGCAAAGCCTTCGGGACTCCTACTCTTTGATGACAGGAGGAAAACCATGGGGGGGTAACCTACCCGGGTCAGATTGCAGTAGTGTGTTTCGGGGTGGTGCTGAGGTGTCGTCCACCAGACGGCGGTCTCCTTGGGTTAACCTGAGGCGGTCCCTTCGGGTGGGTGCCTGGAAAGTTCTACCCTAAGATAGGATGATCACCTCTCTCGGTTATCATCTGAGCTCAAGCATTTGAACATCAGTATTGCAGCACTCTGAGGTTCGGAGACCAGAGAGTGGCGAGATCATGGTGGGTGGGAACAGCGACTATTGGTCTAGTCCCTCTGATGGTTACCATGCCCAAGGAGTTGCTGTCGCTGTGTCCAATAAGCTGACCCCAATGATAATTGAGGTAACACCAGTCAACGAGCGTATTACGAGATTAAGGATTCGTCACTCCTTGGGTGTCGTTTCCCTGGTCTCTGTATATTGTTGCGTCCACGGGTACCAAGACACCAGTTGTAAATCAGGAGGATTAATCCCCAGTTTTCCTCAGTAGAGCCGGACCTGGGGCCACCGCTCACAATTAACGTTGTGGTACGCTGGATTGTTTTAAAACCACGAACATCACCCAGTCAACCACGAGTTCCAGTGTCCGCTGTCTAATTATTCTGTTTAACTGGAGGTCACGTGGTTACCTGAGCGGGGAGCACGCCCTTGGCAGAGCACCAATATTATCTGTATAGATTTTAATTAGGGCGGCCGAGCGTTTTAACCACTGGTGCGTGCCGACGACTTTTTGGTCAAATCTGTGGTAATTACCTCCCAGTCTATCTATGTTCAGACAATGCTAGACCAATGGGAGGAAAGGACAAACACGGACAGGTTGGAATTCGACAAATAATTTATTAATAATAAAATTAATAAATTAAAAGAACCTTTTATTTGCTGAAGTAAATAAAGAATTAATTTCAAAGCAAAATCAATCAAAATGGCAGGAAAGAGACAAAGAGCAGATGCTTATCGGGGGTTGACTTTCAGCTAAACGCAGACAAGGGTACCCAGCAGATCATTCAGGGGGAGGGGAGGGGGAGAATCGTCTCGTTCACCAGAAACTCGTCCGTGAAGCGAAAACGTCCTGAAAATGCGTGCGTGCGTGTCACGTCCGTCGACAGCACCCAGCTTTGCCGTGCACCCTCTCGCGGGGCAGCTTTGAATGCCAGTCGAAGTCTGCAGGGCACCGAGATCGTCCGTCCTGGGTTTAGACCCTGGTGTTGTTGGTGATCGACCCGTGCCTCACTTGTTGGCGGCGCTGCTCACACCCACACGCACACCCCACACTCGCTTAACGAAGCACTCGGAAGGGCGTGGTCAGACACCCGCTTCTTGGTCGCTTCTCTCACCCTTTGCTTTTTTCCTCTCTCCTTTCGCTTTTCCTCTCCTCACTTTTTTTACCCGGACTTTTTCTCCACACTTTTTCTCTTCACACTTTTTCTCTTCACACTTTTTCTCTTCAAACTTTTTCTCTTCACACTTTTTCTCCCCAGAATGTCCCTCTTTCGCTTTTTCCTCACTTTTTTTTATATCTCAGAATGTCTCTCCTCACAGAACATACTTCATGTTTTCTCTCGCTCATTTTTATATCCCCGGGCCATCTCGGCGGGGTGCCGTCCACCCCAAGCTCAACCCGCCCCACTGGGGCACGGTTACCATGACGACCCGTGCGCTCTCAAAAAAGGCGGGCGTCGGAGCTCGCGAAAGAATGCTGCTGAGGAAAAATGAGGGAGGGTTTCAGAGCTCGTGAAATAAATGTATGTGAAAGTGTCTGTCGTAAAGAAAAAATCTTCCCATAAGAGAGGGGATCTATCCTTTACCCTTCTCAACGCATCACATTTAAAATCCCATTAGACATGGGGATGGGGCTGATCTGAACATTAATTTAAGGAAATAACTGTCTGAGGACCTGGATGTGTGGATGCATTCATCAGACGGGATTCTGAAATCCGTAACACTATGTTCCGAGTGGGGCGAGTGATCTCACCGTGAAGGACGCATTCCATGCTCGAGTCTGTGGTTCATCATTTCCCCAGGCGAGATACTCTTCTTTTCTTGGGGGATTTCAATGCATAAACTGGAACTGATGGGGATGGTTATGAGATGTGTGTTGGTCCCCATGGGTCTGGAACTGTGAACCAGAATAACACTAAGTTTCTCGACTTTGCAAGAAATGATGGACTTAGGGTGGCTGGTTCATGGTTTCAGCACCCACAGGCACATCGCTCGACTTGGTATTCCAGTGCTAGTGGTTTGGCAAAGGAGACTGACCATGTGCTCGTTGATGGTCGCTGGAGGATGATCTGGAGCTGCAGAGTCTACCAGAGTGCTCAGTTCCTCAATACCAACCACAGGCTAATGGAAGCAACTCTGAAGTTGCAGCTAAAATCTGGGAGAATGGTACCATCCCAGCCTAGGCTGGATGTTGGCAAGCTCAAGGATGAGCAGGTTGCTGAGGAGTTTGCGAACAGGCTGAGTGGGGATTTGGAGAGTCTGAGTGCTTTGGGGAATCCTGATGATTTGTGGAGTGCCTTCAAGACCAACATCCTTGATGTTACTGGTGGATGTCTTGAAACTCACTGCAGGGTGAAGAAGAATTTTGTCTCGAGGGACACTTGATACCATTGACCAGGGTCGCAGGGCCAGGGTTAATGGCAGAACGGAGCTGTTCAGGGAGTTGAGGCATAAAACTGCATGTACGCTGAGGGTGGACAAGGAAGCCTATGTGCGAGGAATCTGTGAGGGTGTAGAGCATCACCTGTTGTCAAGTGATTCTTGTCCTGCTTATAGGGGAATTCGTGCATTGCATTTCCCAAGCCCGCCCCTCAGTGTACTGCAGTTCGAGCGGAGGGTGATTGGCTCTTGACAGAGGAGTCCAAAGTGAAGGATCGCTGGGCCGGTTACTTTGAGCGGCTGTACGAGGCTGATTCACCAGCTGTTGAGTTGAATGTCAGGGTTGTTACTATCCCTATTGTTGACCCTCCAATCAACTGTGATCCACCTTCGTTTGTGGAAACAGGCTGTGGTGAAGCGGTTGAAATGGGGGTAAAGCTGGGATCTGTGGCATCCATGCTTAACTTCTTAAGGCTGGTGGAAATGCTGCACTTGTGTCACTGCATACAGTTCTGTGCTTTGGCTGGAACACAGGCATCATCCCAACTGATTGGAAGAGGGGCCTTGTTATCCCTCTCTGGAAATGGAAGAGTGATCACCAGGACTGCCACAATTACCAAGGGGTGACTCTGCTCTTATTGCCGGGCAAGGTCTTTGCTCGGATAATTCTTGAAAGGGTTCACTACCATCTGCTTGAGTACCAGCACTCAAAGCAGTCAGGCTTTACACCAGGAGGCCAATGATTGACCATATCCTTGCCCTTTGGGTCCTCACCGAACGCAGACGAAAGTTTCAGCAGGTGTTGCTTGCAACTGATGTTGATCTCTGCAAAGTGTTTGCGTCAGTGAATCCGAATGTCTTCTGGAGGATTCTTGGTCTTCGTGGGGTGCCAACAAAACTGATCAATCTGATGTCTGAGTTACACTGATACTGAGAGTGCTGTGAGATGTGGGGAAACCATCTCTGACTTATTTCCAGTTGTTATTGGAATTCATCAGGGGTGTGTACTGGCTCCTGCACTTTTCAGCACTTGTATGGACAGGATTCTGGGGAGGATGTCTGAGAAATCAAGCTCCTTTGCATAGTTTGGGAATGTCAAGATCTCTGAGCTTGATTCTGCAGATGATGCAGTCATCTTTGCGGAGACTCTGGAAATCCATTTGGGGACCCTCGAGGTGCTGAATGAGGAGTCAGAACTGCTGGGATTGTTGGTTTCCTGGATAAAACCTAAGATCCAGCCTTTCTATGACATCTTGGATGCTGCTATCTTGTCTGTACTTTTTTGTGGTGAGGATGTTGAGGTCACGGAGAGATTCACTTACCTTAGCAGTGATATTCATGTCTCTGCTGGCTGAGAGCCAAAGGTCAAAAGACGTTTGGATCAGGCCTGGGGAGTCATGGATTCACTGGATTATGGGGTGTGGCGCTGCCAGTACCTTTGCAGGAGGATGAAGATCTAAGTCTTCAGGTCCTTGGTGCTTCCATTCTTGCTCTGCGGAAGTGAGACTTGGACTCTGACCAGGGATCTGAGACTGAGACTTAATGCCTTTGGAGCATCCTTGGCTATCACTGGTCAGGCTTTGTGTCCAACGAGCGGTTGCTGAGAGAGACTGAAATGAGATTTGTTACCTACATAGTTTGTGAGCATCAGCTGTGGCTGTATGGACATGTGGCTCATGTTCCTGATGCTGATCCTGCTCACCAGATTCTCTCAGCAAGTGAGCCTCGTGAATGCAGGAGGCCAATGGGCCGACCACATGCCTCGTGGTTGCAACAGGTTGTTCAGCATCTAAAGGAGATGGGGAAGCGCCAGGCATCTGCCTGTGGGATGGCCAGACTGAGGCTCCTGGAGTACCAGCGGAAAGTGGACGCAGCGACGCGCTGTTCCGGCGCATGCTCCCATACCTGACCTGACCTGACCTTACCTTCTGTACAAAACTGTTCAAGCTCAGTCAAGTTGCTTGGGGGGCATTGATATACAACAATCTTCAAGTCATACCACAGATTTTCTATTGGATTTCGGTCAGATTTTCGATTGGATTTAGGTCGGGGCTCTGGCTGAGCCACCCAAGGACATTTATATTTTTGTTCCTTAGCCACTCCAGTGTTGCTTTGGCTGTGTACTTCGGGTCTTTGTCATGCTGAAAGGTGAACTGCCCCAATTTCAGCGTTCTTGCAGAGGGCAGCTGCTTTTCTTCTCAGATTTTTCTGTATTTTGCTCCATCCTTTTCCCCTTCTATCCTGACAAGTTTCCCAGTCCCTGCTGATGAGAAACATCCCCCATAGCATGACACTGCCATCACCATGCTTCACAGTAGGGATGGTATTCTTTGGGTGATATGCTGTGTTGGGTTTCCGCCAAACGTAACATTTTGCATTTAATCCAAAACGTTCCATCTTGTTTTCGTCAGACCACAAAACTTCTTTCCACATGGCTTCAACATATCCAGAGTTATTTTTTGCATACCTCAAAATGACTCACGGTGGGCTTTTTTGAGTAATGGCTTCCTTCTTGGCTCTGTACCATCCAGGCCAGACTTGTGGAGTGTTTGGGATATTGTCACATGCACACTGCCCAGTCTTTGCCATAAAGGCATGTAGTTCTTTCAAAGTTGCCATTGGCCTCTTGGTGGCCTCTCTGATCAGTCTCCTCCTTGCTTGGTCATCCAGTTTGGAGGGACGGCCTGATCTCGGTTGGGTCTTGGTGGTACCATACAGCTTCCACTTCTTAATGATAGTCTTGACAATGCTCCAAGCGATATTAAAGGCCTTTAAGATATTTTTATTCCCATCCCCTGATCTGTGCCTTTCCACAACTTTATCTTGGAGGTCTTTTGAAAGCTCCTTGGTGCTCATGGTTGAGCCTTTTCTGTGAAATGCACTACTCAGCAGAGGAAACCTGCAGGAAAAGCTGATTTTGTCCTGAAATAATCAGAATCACTACAATTTAACACAGGTGGAGGCCAATCCTATGCCTGGTGTTGGCTTAATGGTTAGGGTGGTGGGTTTGGGATCCTTGGACAGTTCAAATTCCACTTGGCTACTGAATTAATACCAGCTGGGGTTGACTGCCTGTCATCCTTCTGAGGTCGACAAAATGAGTGCCAGCATGCTGGTATGCTGTGGCGGAGTGGCGACCCGTCCAGGATTGTGTCCAATAGCCAAGGAGACTGTTTAGGCAGCACCAATGCTCTGCACAGAGTATGGTCCCAATGGATGGATGAAGGCCAATTAACTTGGTGTGTGCTTTTGAAGGTGATTGGTTACACCTGAGCTAATTTACAATTGCTATTATAAGGGAGGTGCACACTTGATCCAACAAAGATATTTTAGTCTTGTATTTTTAATTAATCTTCTGAAATTTGTATAATTTGTTTTTCATTTTGAAGTTGTGGGTTACGATGCGTATATAAAGGTGGAAAAAGTCTGATTTAATGAAATAAAAGTTCAGGCTATAAGGCAACAAATGGTGAAAAATTTGAAAGGGGGTGTAGACTTTCTGTAGACACTGTACCTATGGATTTTTTTTTTTAATTGCCTTTAACAAACCTTAGTGCATCACGGGTGATAAAGGTTGTGGTCAAGTTTCATCTGAATTGTCTATATGGCTTCGGAGAACAGAGCAAATACATATTTTGAGGGGCAACCCCTCCATAAACTCCCTGAGACCATGATTTTTGTAGTTTTTATTTTATTTTATTTTATTTGTTTTTTAATTGCCGTAAACAAAATTTGCTACATTACAGGAGATGAAGGTTGTGGTCAAGTTTCATGGAACACATATGTGTAGTTTCAGAGAAGAAGTTTCAAGTATTTATGGACGGATGAACGCCATCCCATGAACTCCCTGGAATTACGTTCCAGCTGAGCGATAAATAATCTCACGTCTCTCTGCACATGTACGACCGGGTCAATTCAGAGCCAAAATTCTGTTAAACTATCAGTTCGTTTTCTGATTCATTGTCCGATTCTTGTTCAAAATACAACATTCAATTGAAATTAAGTTGTTCCTCGATCATAAAATGATGTTTATAAGACGGACACTTTTCGCTTCGCATGCACGGGGTACAGACAAAATTTTGAGAGACAGCATGTGGGAGAGAAGTCTAGTGTATGATTAAACTAAGCCTTTTAAACTTGGTCACTGGCCCAATCTGGTGAGTGTTTTCACCCCTGTCTGTTCGGTTCCGTTTGTTTGTTTGTCTGTCCGGTCGCCTTCAGTCCAAACTGCTCAGCCGATCGTTCTGAAACTTTCAGAGATTGTAGGTACCGACCCTGCAACGGTTGATCAAAGCTCGATTCGAGGTCAACATTGGCCGAATTTCTAAAATTGTCAATTTCCATCAGATTGACTTGAAATTTGAACAGGATTTTCATATCAGCTCGCTGAAATCAACCACCAATTATTCTTGAGGTCAACGTTGGCCAAATTTCTAAGATTGTCAATTTTCATCCGATTGACTTGACATTTGAATAAGATTTTCACATTTGGTTATTGAATTCAAATACCAATTATTTTTGAGATCAACATCGGCCAAAAGGTCAACATAAGCCAAAGGTCAACAACTTAGGTGGAATTTCTAAAATCCTCAATTTTTCTCCAATTGACTTGAAATTTGAACAGGATTTGCATATCAGGTCACTGAAGTCATCCACCAATTATTTTGGAGGTCAAAAGGTCAGCATAGGCCTATTTTTAAACTTGAGAGAGCCAAAAACGACATATATCATGATATCTCAAAACGTTGTGGACGAGTTGTGACAAAACTAGGTGGATGAGTTGGTTAGGTGACAAAAACAAGTGGATTCGATTTTGGTTCAGATGTGGCCCATCAGTGGGACACAAAACGTAAACTGTTCAGCCTGGCGGAGGTATGCACTCAACCGAGTGCCATTCTACTTTGTTCTGTTTTGCCAAGTGTCACTCTATGATTGATTTTTATTTATCTGTCTGTCTGTTTGTTTGTGTGTTTGTTTGTGTGCATGACATCAAAAAGTTGTGGAAGAATTCGGATGAAATTCAGTGGGCAGATTAGGTGTGTAACAAGGAAGAATTGATTAGATTTTGGTGAGGATCCAAATCCAGATCTGGATCTAAGATTTTTCAAGTGATTCATTACCATTAAGTGATAGGGCTAAACCAGATTCAGTATATAGTGCAATATCTCAAAAGTTGTGGACGGATTCAGACGAAACTTGGTGGCTTAGTTGGTTAGGTGACAAAAACCAGCCGATTAGATTTTAGTTAAGGTTCGAATCCAGATTCGGCCTATCAGTGGGATACAAAACAAACTGTTCAGCCTGGCGGAGGGATGCATTCTACCGCGTGCCCTTCTAGTTTATTACCTTGTTTAAGCTTACCTTCTTTAGGTAAAGCGCTTACCTTGTTTAGGCCTTCTTGGTTGCTTTACGCAACAGTTTTGGCTGGAGGAGCATGGGAGGTGTTTATTTATTTATATAATCAGAGCCACCTGGGTTTAGTTGATTAGGTGAGAGCTGATTGGCTATTCCCTATATTCACAGGTGAGAGATGTGGGTGGGTCTTTCTTTATTATATATATATATATATATATATATATATATATATATATATATATATTAACTGCTTTTGACATTTACACATGGTACATGCTTGGGAGCATCATTGGTGTGCTTTGCTGTCTGTGCTTTCGCTGATGATTCGCCAATAAGCGATGAAACCGGTCCGGCAGCTGAGGGGGTGTGTAGCATTGGGATTCTCACGTGTGTACTATTTGTATTCACAAATAGTATATGTCTTTATAGTTGTGGAGGAACTCTGGCCAGGGTTTGATACAGCATAGAGCTTACCTTGTGTCGGCCTTCTTGGTTGCTTTACGCAGGAGTTTTTGCTAGAGGAGCATGGGAGGTGTTCATTTATGTATATAATCCTAGCCACCTGGGTTGAGTTGATTCGGTGATAGCTGATTGGCTATTCCTTCCATTCACAGGTGAGAGATGTGGTTGGGTCTTTCTTTAACACACACACACACACACACACACACACACACACACACACACACACACACACACACACACACACACACACACACACACACACACACACACACACACACACACACACAGTCGTGACCAAAAATATTGGCACACTTGCATTTTTTTTTCAACTAACTCACAATTTTTGTCTAAAAAATAAATTGAAATTGTCGAAAGTACTTGGTCTCCACAATTCTTTATTTCACTCTTAATTTTACAGAACCTTTGTTTTTGATTCAGAACTTAATATATCCTTTTAAATCAGAAAATAAAAGAAATTACATTGTCAAAATTATTGACACCCTCGACTTAATATTTGGTAGCACAGCCTTTGGACAAAATAACTGCAGTCAAACTCTTCCTATAGCCATGAATGAGCTTCCTACACCTCTCTACTGGCAGTTTGACCTACTCTTCTTGTGCAAACTGCTCCAGTTCTCCCAGATTTGAAGGTTGCCTTCTCCCAATTGCTGTTTTCAGATCTCCTCATCGATGTTCAATGGGATTTAGATCTGGACTCATTGCTGGCCACTTCTTTACAGTCCAGCATTTTGTCTTTAACCACTCCTGGGTGCTTTTTGAAGTATGCTTGGAGTCATTGTCTTGCTGCAAGACCCATGACTTTCGATGGAGATCCAGCTTTCTGACACTGGGTTGAACATTGCTCTCCAAAATGCCTTGGTAATCTCCTGCTTTCATGATGCCATGCACACGTTCAAGGCACCCAGTGCCAGAGGCAGCACAGCAACCCCAAAACATCACTGAACCTCCTCCATGTTTGATTGTAGGGAAGGTGTTCTTTTTATGAAGGCTTCATTTTGTTTTCTGTAAACATAGAGATGATTTGCTTTCCCAAAAAGCTCTAATTTGGTCTCATCTGTCCACAGGACATTCTCCCAGAAGGATTTTGGCTTGTTCGGGTGTGTTTTGGCAAACTCCAGTCAGGCTTTCTTATCTCTCTCTCTCTCTCTCTCTCTCTCTCTCTCTCTCTCTCTCTCTCTCTCTCTCTCTCTCTCTCTCTCTCTCTCTCTCTCTCTCTCTCTCTCTCTCTCTCCCCCCCTCTCATCTCCTACCATAGAACCCCCTTTCATTGAGTTGGCGATGGATATTGCGAGTTGAAACCGTCGTACCTTGTGTCTGAAGGTCAGCTTGAAGCCGTTTGGCAGTTGATCGACGTGCTTTCTCCACCATTCGAACAATCCTTCGCTGCAATCTTCGATCGAGTTTTCTCTTGCAGTCACATCCAGGGAGGTTGGCTACCTGGCCATAGACCTTAAACTTCCTGATAACATTGCGTACGGTGGACACAGGAACATCAGTGTCTCTGGAGATGGACTTATAGCCTTGAGATTGTCCATGCTTGGCTACAATGTTGTGTCTGACCTCGTCAGACGATTCCCTGGTTTTATTTCTTTTCTCCATGTTCATTGCGGTACACACAGTGACACAAAACAGCACAATGACTGCTTTTGTCTGTTCAAACTGGTTGAATGACTGGTTTTTATATTGCAGGCACCTGCAACTTACTGCAGGTGAATTCAATTCCAAAATATAGGACACTCGCCTGCTTGAAATCTAATTATTTCTAACAACTTCGAAAAGGTGCCAATAGTATTGTCTCGGCATTTTAGGATTTCTGTGTGGAATCAGCGAAGATTTAGTAATCTTTTCAGCTTTTTTTTTTATGTTTTGATGCACTGCAAACCAAATAAATACATCTGTGGATACCAAAATATTTTTTAATTTCAAGTTTTTTTGGAAGAAATGGTGCATTATTTGAAAAAAGTGCAAGGGTGCCAATTTTTGGCTACGTCTGTATATATTAACCTGTGAAGACTTTCTAATTTTGCTAACTTGGCACTATTTGACACCCGAGAGAAGCAATGGAAATCACGCTTCCTGAAACTGATCTTCCAGGCACTAGATATTAGGACATTATGGGATGGTCGAGGTTTGAATGAGGAAATGATCTTCAAAACCTCCATTCCACCACTGAGGTTCTAAGAGCATGGGTCTATATTGGGGAGATGGGGGAGGGGGAAAGTGATCAGGTAAGAGTTGTCTCCGGTACACAGCTGCATGCATCAAACCCATTGGCCGAGACAGCAATGATTAAATGATTAATGACACTGATTGGCTTGTGTTTGGATGAACCAATAGTCAGACTCATCTACTATTAACTGATCCGAACGTAGGGGGAACATATAGAGATGCCATTTTGTTTGACAAGCTGTGTTAATCCCAATTTTTATTTGGCTCTTTTTAAAAGCACTGAGTAAAAGGCAGAAGATGAAGAGAGATGATAGAGAGAGACGTTGAGGTTGCAAAAGACTCTTGTTCTTTTTTTTTGTATGCAGCCCAAGGCTGCAAGTAGCATCATTGGCTGGAGGCCTGGCGATGTCGCTGATGCAATGCCTGCTTTGGGTTTAGGCAGGAATTGGAAATTTGTTCATGGTGCCAGTGATAGCTCGTCTACTCTTGGCAAAGGACACCGTTAGATCTTTAACGTCCACCAACTAATGCTGGTATACGGGATGCCCCGTTTCACGTCCATCCAAGGGATGACACATTGATGAATCATCCTGCCTGTGAAATGCCGGGGTTGACTGTTTATAGCTGGGTCAGGATTCAAACCCAGGCAAAATAGCTCAGAGTCAGATGTGAGTTTGCATATATGTCTCTGGGGTATGTAGGCCATACTACCAGCCCGTTGCAAAATATAAAAAATACGAGATGTGAGGTTATCACTCAGGGAAAATACACATCTAATTCCAAGGCCCAAAATCACTCAAAGACGTTGAATTTATCTCGGGCCTCGCAGTCCACCGAAGATCACTCAACTTTGTGACCTCAGGTGGAATATGGGAGGTCTCAAGACTTGCTGTAAAAGATCCTCCCACATCCATCAAAAAGATGGGAACATGAGCTTTCCACTCATCTTGCATCGACGATTATACGTGGGCTAATGCGGAAGAACCCAGGTCCACACAGCACGGTTTTCAACCAGGGTTGGGTGAGGCATGGGGATAAGGTATATGTGTGCTACATAACAGTGCAATATGGGACTTTTAAAATGACGGATGATTTCTAATGAGGCCTTGTATGCATGTGCTGTGTGTGCTTTTTCAGCAACTCGCTTCAATGACCTGGGGCACTTTTAACCTCCCATCATAATGGTGAAATATTGTTACGAATCTGGAAACCATGATCACACACAACATTCAGGTTCCTTTAGCTCAGTTATCTCGTTAAGTACGTGTTCTATAGATAGCTCACCTTCCATTGTTTAATGGATAAATCTATGTAAATGCGCTGTGATTTATCTTAATAGTTAGGGTTCAATCAGAACAACAACAAAGGAGAACGACCCCCCTCTGCAAAGAAGAAGAACAACCCTCCTGTCACGAGATTCAATAGCGTAAACAGGAATGACGGTTGGGGCGGTTTTGGCAGAAAGCAAGGTAAACAGCCCCCATCCGTGGTTGGGGGGGAGGGGGGTGGGGTGGTGCACAAGGGTCAATGAGTCACGCCGGAAGCGAGGCGGGGCTGAGAGGGATAAGAAGGGGACCCTCTGCTTGGCTCGAGTGATTGATTGGAGGGGTTCTTCTGGTGGCTGTTGTTCTGCTTTGTGGCCTCATCTTGGTTCGGCTTTGCTGGGGGTTGTTCTGGTGCTGGTTCGGCTTTGTGCTCTGCTTCGTGGTCCGGTTCGGCTGGCTCTTCTTGGTTCGTGGATCTCTTCGTGGTCTCTGCTTGGTGCAACTCCTTGGCCTCATCTTGGTGGGTGGTTCTTCGGGGAAGCGATGCATCTTCGGGAAGGATCGGCCCCTCGTCTCACCAGCATGTGTTCCGGAGCACGAGGGGATCCGCCCGAGCTCGGAAAGGATCGCGGCTCGTGGTGGTTGGAACCAGCTCGCCCTCGCTGGTGCCTGTTCCGAACAGCTGGAAGACCACATGAGGTGGAAAGGTCCCAGATAGGTCCTGGGCTTCAGCTCATCTGTCCCTCCGAGCTGAAGTATGTATTAAAGGCATCAGCCACCATTTATTGTGTGTGTGTGTGTGTGTGTGTGTGTGTGTGTGTGTGTGTGTGTGTGTGTGTGTGTGTGTGTGCGCGCGCGCGTATGTGTGTCCCTGGGCCCGTCTAACAAGGAGAAAACTGTTAATTGCTTTTTTCACTGTATATACTTGCATTTGTTGTATTTGGTATAGTTCTGCTCTTCTGTGTTCCCTCACTCCCCATTATCACTGTATAAATAAACCCCAATTGTTAAATGTATCAGCTCGTTTTGTGTTTCTTTCATTGGTTCGACATGACGCGTGTTTGAGGATTAGTGTTCGTAACTTGTTCATTTGGTCTGGCCTGACTTTGGTAATTCCGCTCGGTTATGCCGGATCCGAGTCGGCGATAGCGACTCGATTCGGACAAAGTCGGCCGAGGGTGAACTTTCCCAGTAGTCGGACCACGTGGGTACTTAGGTAAATTGAAAAGTTGGAAATCGACCCTACCCCACGTGGTCTATCCATTGGTGAACTTCGGTCCAGTCAGGACCCGTCTGCTCTGGACTTATCCGGGGCGACGACCTTTACATTCCGGGTGATCGGTCGAGCCGGCTCGCGGTTCCATCAAGCGGTTGCACTCCCGGCCGACACACTGGCACCGCAATAATGTCAATCAAATTGCTTTTTTAACATAATTTTCAGCATTTAAATGAAAGAGTGGCAATTTCAGGATGGATAACCATAATTACTGTGTTCCTGCATGCAAATCGGACTCACAGAAATATAAGAAATCCGAGAAATATCCGTGGATGAGAGAGGTGTTGAGTTCTTACCATTTTTTGAATGTTAATACGAGTAGGGGTAGTCTATCACTCTCCCACACTCTCACACTCTAATATTCACACTCTCACACTCTCACACTCACATTCACACTCTCACACTTTCCAGGAAAGGGCATGGAGTATTTCCTCTGCCCAATGAGCAAAGGGCGAGCATCGCACGTGCGCCCCAGCCAATGGGAGGCCAGCGTGCCAAAAGCAACTACAGAGCCTCTTCTGGGAGGGGGGGCGGGCCTCCGAGATGCCGAGACACAACGTCCAATCAGGAGGCGAGTGGCGAGGAAAGAAATTGCTCCCACCTCAAGAGAGTAGAGGGGTGGTCATTTTTGGAGCGGTATGCGGTCGTGTTGGCTTGGTCTCAGTCGATGTCTGCGGTCCTTTGCGGTGGCTCCTCGTGGTGGTGACTGAGCAGCCTGGGTCGTGGGCCGTGGACTTCGAGTCGTGGGTTCGAGTCCCACCGTGGTGGTTTGGAGTCGGTGTGACTGCACGAGGCGGGAAGGTACCCGACAAGGCCCTGGTCCCCCAGCTGAACTATCATCCTCGGCGGGGGGACCGAATAAAGACTCACGGGGTCCATTTTCTTTTGTGTTTGTGTGTGTGTGTGTGTGTGTGTGTGTGTGTGTGTGTGTGTGTGTGTGTGTGTGTGTGTGTGTGTGTGTGTGTGTGTGTGTGTGTGTGTGTGTGTGTGTGTGTGTGCGTGGGCCCCATCTGAAAGTAGAAACTGTTAAGTGCCTGTGTTCCTTGTAAATTGTATTTCTTTTTTTCGTGATAGCTGTGCTATGTGTCTCCCTCCCTATTGTAAAATAAATCCCCTGTTAAATGTTCCAGTTCGTTGCCTGTCATTTCTACCATTGGCCCAGCACAGTGCGGGCTTGAGAAGTAGTAAGGCCGTTTGGGCCGGTAAGTTGTCATTTGGACCGACGGATCATGGTAATCCCCGCTCGGTTTACACCCGGATCGGGCTCAGTAAACGGCCCGTTCCGCCCGAGGTCTGTCGAGGGTGTGACTTCCCCGGTAATTTGATGACGTGGGTATTTAGGTATATTGAAATTTGTCTATTAACCCTACCCCACGCCGTCAGAGAATTGGTGATCACGGTCCTTAAGTGACCCGTGACCTTCGGAGTTGTCTGAGAGTCACGACCTAAATTCCGGGTGTTCGGTGCGAGACGGCTCTACTGCTCCACCTGGCGTCCATTCCTCGCCACCGACCCCCGGCCCACGTCCTTTTCATCTGTGTTCAGAAGCACCCAATCCAGAAACACAAGCATTGTGTATTTTCACATCACGAATATGTCCTTTGCCAAAGAGTTGGTTGCCATTACTTGGAAATGATACACAGCATCGTCTTTCCAATTGCAGACGTCCATTAAAAATACCACCAAGATTCCCATGTTCACACGAGGCACTCCAACAAGGTACAAAGTCCATTCACTGGTAGTAATCTGTCGGGAGTTCTGGTAGCACACGCCCGTCCACGGGCGTAGCCCTGCTGAGGCAGACGAGACAGTTTCCTCGTCGCTCATTTCCTGAAATATGATCTGGCCTGAGCCCTCTGGCCATCTGAGCTCCCTGGGGAGTAAACTATCAAAGCTACCCGGCAGTGCTCTGAATACTCTTATCTCCACTCCTATCACAATACCTAAATAGGACAATACCCCCACCCCCCCCCCCCATGTTCATTTAATGTGGTTGAAATGAACATTAACATTTTAAAATTTTGAGCATTGAAATTAGCCAAGAATAGGTTTCGGGGCATCAAAAATGCATTGGCTTCTGGGGGCCTTGAGCGGCCCCCAGACCCCTCGCCGTAATGACTTCGCGATGTTGGCGCTCGCAACGCTGCGCTACGCGAACCGTCACATCAACCAAGTTCACCTCTTTTCACCTCATCGCTTTTGGACCTCTGGCTACGCCCTTGCCGTCCACTCAGGTCTTGCACTGACCCACATCGTTGGGAGTTTTCACTCTGAGCAGCTTCCTGTTCGGTGACCTGAACAAGTCTTGCAACTCATTCATTATGCAAAAGTACAGGCCTTTCTCTCAGGCATTTTTCCAAGTTTTTTGGGCTCCTTTTAAATATTTTGTGAGCCATTTTATGCAACAATTCTTGTCTCACACATACGATATACCTTAAGGTACCCAAACCACCATTTGTAGGGATTTCTGTGCATGCACGCCAAGCATTCTTGGACGGACTACCTCATTTTTAAGGTCCAGTATTGCTCGTTGGTCTCTTCACTCCCTTCACTTCACTGCCACTGGATATGCACCTGAAGTAGTCTTTCCTGCTCCATATTCCCAGGAGCACTCTGAACATCAGAGCTGGTATTCCGAAGATATTCCATGAACCTTAGACAATGTAAAAAAAAAAATGTGTGCAGAAATTACCAACCCTCAACATACACTCATCTGGATGCCGCACAAACTGTTGAGCAGGCAGAAAAAGTAAACTCTTTCTCACACATAAGTCACAAGGATCAGTTTTCTTTTTTCTCCTTTTTGTCAAATGGATCTTTTTCTCTCAGACTGTTCGTTGCCTAATTTTAGAGATTTTATAGAAATCCTCCGAAAGTTCTGGCTTTTGTACTTCTGGCAAGATCCTTGTTCTTTTGACTCATTGCATGCTCACCCCCGCCCCCCTCGCCTCCTAAAATGGCTGATCACCTTCGCCGGTCAAACCTCCGTGCAGTTTATTATGGTGATCGAGGCCATAAACACTTCAGCAGTCCTTGCGACAAGTTTGCACTCAGCTGGTCCATCAGACATCATGGGAGTGGCAGAAAATCCCACCCTCTCCTCACCCCCGACCTCAACCTCTCCGGGATCTGAACAATCTGAGACCATCGTGATGCTTCTCGATATTTAGAAGATAATCTAATAACTTATCAAGCTTTCATTTGAAATGGTTTCTTTCCTTATCAACAATAAATGAGCCACCATGTTAACTATATATATATATGTATATATACGTATTGTTGTGGTTGACCAAATTCGCAAACCACCATTCAGGTCCCTTAGGTGAGATATCTCGGTAAGTATATGTGTAGTTAGGCCCAAACCCGTTGTCTAGAGGGAATAAATGTCATTTATGCGTGCTGCGACTCTTCAGGATAGCCGTTTTTCTTTTACTATCTTTATTTTGGACCAACCGCCATCATTACCACCACCAACCACGTCTCAACAGTCGTCACAACATCAACCACCCACCACAACGCCGCTTCACCACAACAGCCACGACCTTTACCGTCACACCTCGCAACCGTCGCATCGCCACCGTTCTTGCGCCGCTTGTGGGTACCGGTATTGGACTCGTGCAGGGCGCGCGCCGAACAGCGTGTACAAAACCACGGACTTTCCGCTCCAAAAACGGATCAAAAACGACTCACGCCCACTTTTGTTCCGTCCAATCGGTGAGCAAGGGGCGATTTGGCCCCGCCTCCAGGGCGTTGGAGGGCGGTCGCTATATGCAAATTCATGGATCAAAATGCATTCACGCCCACTTTTTCTCGGGACAATGGGGAGCGAGGTGAAAGGTCGAAGGCAGGGGGTCAAAGGAGAAGCCACGGGGCTTATATAAGCGGCTGCGTTCGTCAGAAAAGTGTCGTCGTGTGTGCGTTGGAAGGAGTTCGCAGGAGGAAGAGTTTGGAGTCGGAGCGAAGAGGACGGAGCTGTGGAGAGGCGGCGGTGGCGAAGGCAGACGAGGGGGTGCTCGCGTCGGTGCCGGGAGCTGCACACCAGAGAGGCCAGCAACGCGACCGAGGTGGAGGAGGAGACGCTCGTCGCGGGACCCGAGACAGGGTTAAATCCTCCTTTCCCCGAGCATCAGCAACCCCCTCCTGTTTCCCCTCGCGCTGAGATAGTGCGACCAAGGGGGCCCCCTTCCCACCCCCTACCAGACACTGTCCGCGAGGCGCGCGGAGTTGAGGCACCACCGCCGCTCCGCGTCTCATCACCAGACGGGTAGGCCCGACACGGTCTCGGCCCCAGGCCCGCCTACCCCCTCATCCTGGAGGGTGGTTCTCTTTTCTTTTGCTTTGGGAATCTGTGTTGTCGGCGCCGTCTGTGAAGTAAAATTGTATAAGTGTTGCCGTGTGCTCGCATAGTCGGTATTAGATCTGCATTGTCGCATTTGCTTTTTGTCTTCCTCTTTTCTATGTGCTTTTGGTGGAATTGTATATGTGTGCTTTCCGTTCATCGCGAATAAATGTGCTTTGTGTTGAACTGTTTCCCGCTTCGCTTCGTCATTTCTTTCATTGAATCCTCATCTTGCTTCACGTAAAGGGTTGGTAGTGGGCTGAATACGCCCGATAATCGAACCGTCGAGGCCGACGATAACACCGCTCGGTTATCCCTATAGTACGGAACGGGTCGCTTAAGTGGCCCGTGTCCGAAGTCGACCTGCGGCGAGGTGCGATCGCCCGGTCTACCCTCCGTGTGGGTACTTAGGTAGGTCGAATTTGGCAAGCAACACTATCCCACGCGGGGGCCGATTGGCTCGATCGCGGTGAGACCGAAAGGTCCACCCGTAACTGGTTCCCGGCGTTAGTCCGAGAGGGTCACGACTGGATTGTCCGTCCGGTGGGCGACGTGCCGCGATTCGAGTTACGTGGCCGTCAGCACGCCGGCGGGCGCGAATCCGTAACACTGGTGTCAGGAGTGGGATACAAATCCATCGCCCTCCTCGCGGCACTGGTATCGGAGAACAGGAAAACGGGCTCTCCTGTCTCCAGCTAAATTCACGGGAATCGGTCCAGGGGTGAGAGAAGCGACCCCGATTCCTCCAAATTACGAGCGAGCGAAATTAACCCTTCACGAGAAGCAAGATGGCGTCTCAAGGCGAGCGGGAGCCGGGGGTATTAGAAATGGATGTAGAATGGGTAGAATCCATGGTCCAGGATGGAATCCCTGTGCAGGAAATGTTGATTGTGCAGGAACACGGACTCGCCCAACTGAACCCAGAGCCCGAAATGGGTGCGGCAGCGGCCGCGGTGTATGACACCTCCCCTCCCCCTCTCCACCAAAACCCGCCGACCCTTGCCGAAACGGCTCACACAAGCGCACCCGACAAGACCCAGCTATGCGCCATGCTGGCGGCAATGACAGCAAAGATGGATACAAATACAAATGAAATGAAAAACATGAACGAAAAGATGGATACAAATACAAATGAAATGAAAAACGAAATGAAAAAAGAAATGCAAAAGCTCCGGGGGGAGACGCAGAACATGGGCCGATGCCTGCAGGCGGGCATGAAGGCCGTGACCAGGGAGCTGGGAATGGCGACTCCACGTGTGGGAGCAAACGAGCTGGAAGGGGGTGCAACGGCTGACAGGCCCGCGGTGGAGGCGGGTAAAAAAAATAATTCGGGGGACGTGTTGGGCGAGGGTCGTGACAGAAGAATCGACAGTGACCGAAAGGGAAAAATTAAATGGGGAGACTAAAACGTGTGAGACGAGACACGAGGTGACGACAACAGAAACTTATAAATGTATAGAGACACGGGAGATAGAGGGTGAATTGGACAAGGTTAGTGACGCACACACACACACAGAGGTAGTGGAGGACCATGAGGTTGAGCTGGCGGACCGTGCAGGGACCCGGTGCGAGCAGCTGGATGGCCTCCTCCAGGAACGAGGGGAGGGAGTATTCCCCCTTGAGGCGAGTCACGACCAGGTGAGTTCGGTCGTGCTTTGCGTGGTTGGGGAGGAGGTGCTGCGAACGGGTGCACGGAGAGCTTGGGGGGTATAGAGGCCCCGGAGACCCTTGTGGGGACACGAATCCCCAGTGTAGTTGTCCCTGTGTGTGTGGTGCAAGGTGTGAGTGCGTCCCCGTGTGTGGAAGCGACCCCGTGTGTGAGTGGTGTGGTGGCGATGGTGCCGGAGCACGTGCTTCCCAGCACGCCGTGTGTGGATGAGGCACCGTGTGTGAGAGGCCGTGTGTGTGGATGAAACGGCCAGTATGAGTGAGGAACCGCGGGTGAGTGCCCCGCGTGTGTAAGTGAGGGACGGTGTGTGGATGATGCACCGCGGGTGAGTGCCCCCGCGTGTGTGAGTGAGGCACGGAGTGTGGATGAGGCACCGCGGGTGAGTGCCCCCGCGTGTGTAAGTAGTATGGTTTGTGTGAGTAGTGAGGCACGCGTGAGTGAACGGCCGAATGCAAGGGAGACCGTGTGTGTGAGAGAGCGGTATGTGAGGGAGATGTCGGTTGGCATGCGGGAGCAAGCTGCCGCGTCTCCCGGAGTGAATGTAATGGAATGGAGTGTGAGCGTCGTTACACGCAGGAATGCGTGTGTGGAATGGAGACGACGACGGCGACAGAGGAACGAAAGCCGAGTAGCGGCTGTAGTTGTTTCAGGGACCGTGCCGGGTTCACCCAGCAGTGAGCACGCGGTCCGTGCTGTGCAACGCACGAGACCGCCACGTGCTCGCTTGCGAGAGTGAAGTCCCGGTCCGGAAACGCACGCGGTGGATTTGCCGATCCCGCGGACGGACAAAGTTTAGGCAGGATAATGGATTTGGACCGGACGGGTTCTCCACGCGATCGTGTGTGTTAAGCTCCAACGGGCAAAGCACATGTGTTCGCGTGGGGAACCCCTCGAGACGTGGGGCTTGTTTTTTTTATGCGCACGGTGGCGCCATGGCCGGACGTGGGGTTGGAATCCGGCAGGAGGGGTATCCCTGCCGGATGGCACCGTCCAAGGAGGGACGAGGAACACGTGCAGCTGCATGACGTCACGGGCAGGTGTAAAGTGCGCGAGCTCTGAGTTGCCGCGCAGGTGCTGCGCATGGAAAAAAAAAAAAAAGAAACAAGCCTCACTTTCGGGTGCACAGGATTCCTGGGCAAGGGGTGGAAGACCCCCTTACCCGGGGCACAGGATGGAAACTAGTTAGGGGGAAGGGTTAGCTGAGTTAGACCGACTTCATGGGGCAGGGGTAAGTCCTCATGGAGTCCGTGGAATGGATTAGTTAGAGGGATTGTAGCCAGATTTAGGTTGGGAAATTGATTCATGGGATTATTTGGAGACAGTGACAGACCTGTGAATGTGTAGTGGGGACGTAGTTTAGCTACGTAGTGTTAAAAGGAACGTGCTGTAGTTTAAGGGACGACGTGGGAGCACGAGTTAGTTAGGGGATGCAGTTAGAAGGATGGCAGAGTTCAGCGGTGTGTGTGTTGAAAAGTTGTGAGGTGAGTACATGGTGAGTGAGTGAGGCCAGCGGGTCTGTGGGAGTGGAGCGAATGGGGAATGCATGGTGCGATGAGTGATTGGGGGGAGGAGTGACTCCCGCCCAAGGGACCCCGGGGTCAGAGTAAAGTGAGTTAGGGGGTTAGTCAAATTGAAAAATGGAGGTCGTTTTGCTGTTGGTGGGAATGTAGGCTCGAAACCCATTTGGAGGGGTGCAGGAGCCCTGTTGACGGGCTTGGGAGCGTGGCTGCGAAAGGTGAGTATCGCTGAGTGGGTACCCCGGGCACCAGGCTAGTCGGCCGCGGTAGGCCATAGGCCCATGGGGGGCCGGGATAGAGTAGTGGGCACGGGTGCATCTGCTTGGTGCGGAGGCCCGGGGCGCCGTTAGCCGCGTGGGCAGTGTTGTGGGCAAGGGTGACCCTCGGAAAGGGGCCTGGGAAGCCAGCCTGCCACGTGTGCATTTCAGGGGAGGTGCCATGGGGGGCACTCCCCGGTGTTAGGGAGCTGGTAGGCTCGGAGGCAGTGTAGTGCCCGGGGGTGCCATCGTCGGAGAATCGGCAGAGGGTCGTGCCTGCCAAAGGGAGCCACGTGTCCCAGCCATGAGACCGTGTGAGGGCACGGAGAGAAAATTGGGGGGCGAGGCCCGAAATTGTGAGGACACCAACACAGGCGACGGGAATCTGGGTTGTTAGAACCAATAGTTTAAGCGAGAGGCGCTTGTAGGAAGCCCCGGGGTAGTTTAACAGGTTAAATGGTTAGGGTAGATTAGGAAGTGTACCCCTCCGCACCATCCATCCCCTCGCTGTCGTTGTGGGCCGCTGGACCCACTTTGGTTATAGATCGCTGAACTCTGGGGAGGCCATTCTGAGGCTTGAGTTGGGCCTCGACACAGGGCCGCTAGCTCTCCCTTGTTCCCCTCCGGGAAGGGAACGTAGGGGTTGGGAGTAGGCTAGGTGACAGGATAGGTTTGCCGAACAGAGACGATAAAGGGGGTTAGGGGACGATTTATAGAGGGAAGTAAACATAAAAGTAAAAAATAAAAAAAAAATAAGTTGGGGCTAAATTGGGGTTTGACAAATGGGGAGTGGGTATGGACAGTGACAGGCAAAGGCGATAGGTTGGGAGGGAGACCGTAGGGTAGGTCCGAGCCCGCCTTCCAAGTGGCCAGCACCACCGCACTCCCTCCACCAACCTCCACTGAACGGCAAAGGCTGGCCAGCTTCATCGGCTGACTGTGTTGCTGCAAGGCAGAGGCCGGCCCACTTCATCGGCAGCTGTTGTGTTGCTGCAAGGCCTGTGCCGGCCAGTTCATCTGCTGGCTGTTTTTCTTCAAGGCCTGTGCCGGCCAGTTCATCTGCCGGCTGTGTTTGCCTGCAGCGGCCTTCTTCTGTGGGCTGTGTTTGCCTGCTGCCTTTGCCATGCCATGCCCACTGCCCACGTTCACCAGCCCGTTCAATTTTGCTTTGCCCCCCCCCTGTTCATTGCCATGTGCGCCAGGATCAAAGCAACAGTTTGCAAGCTGCAAGAACTGCCCTGTTGGCAGCTAACAGCACGGCCTGCAGTGGCGGCCCATGCACCGTGTTTGTGTCCATCCATCCATTCGTTGTGTTCATTGTGTGCCGCCACTTGAGCTGGCACGGAGACTGCATTTGTGCAGCCCATGCACCGTTGTGGTTCACTGCGTTCAGTTCAAACCATCCATCCATCCATTCGTTGTGTTCATTGCGTGTGCCACTTGAGCTGGCACGGAGACTACGTTTGTGCAGCCCATGCACCGTTGTGGTTCACTGTCTTCAGTTCAAAAGGGAAGGCCTTGGACTGCGTGTGAGCAGCCAGCCACACTCCCTGTCACCTGCATTGTTTTGAGCCAGAGACTGCATGCGAGCAGCCTGGCTCCCTGTTAACTGCTTTCTTTTTGCAGAGCTCATTGATCCTGGGCAATGGTTTAGTGTAAAATTTGTAAGTTAAGGTTAAGATGTACTGTAAATATGAGTGCGCCCCCGGCATGTCTGTCCTAGCGCCGGCAATTTTATTTAAGTCGTCCGTGTGAGTGAGTTTGTTTTGGTAGTTACGCAGCCCTCAGGTTATTTATTTTGGGGACACGAATACCATGAATGTCGCACTCAGGGATCCGTAGGTAAAATGTACTGGGGGAAAACTACACATGATGGCACACGAAAATTTGACGACTCGGGACGAGTCTGTAAAAGGGGGAGGGTAGTGTTGTGGTTGACCAAATTCTGCAAACCACCATTCAGGTCCCTTAGGTGAGATATCTCGGTAAGTATATGTGTAGTTAGGCCCAAACCCGTTGTCTCGAGGGAATAAATGTCATTTATGCGTGCTGCGACTCTTCAGGATAGCCGTTTTTCTTTACTATCTTTATTTTGGACCAACCGCCATTATTACCACCACCAACCACGTCTCAACAGTCATCCACAACATCAACCACCCACCACAACGCCGCTTCACCACAACAGCCACGACCTTTACCGTCACACCTCGCAACCATCGCATCGCCACCGTTCTTGCGCCGCTTGTGGGTACCGGTATTGGACTCGTGCAGGGCGCGCGCCGAACAGCGTGTACAAAACCATGGACTTTCCGCTCCAAAACGGATCAAAAACGACTCACGCCCACTTTTGTTCCGTCCAATCGGTGAGCAAGGGGCGATTTGGCCCCGCCTCCAGGGCGTTGGAGGGCGGTCGCTATATGCAAATTCATGGAACAAAATGCATTCACGCCCACTTTTTCTCGGGCCAATGGGGAGCGAGGTGAAAGGTCGAAGGCAGGGGGTCAAAGGAGAAGCCACGGGGCTTATATAGCGGCTGCGTTCGTCAGAATAGTGTCGTCGTGTGTGCGTTGGAAGGAGTTCGCAGGAGGAAGAGTTTGGAGTCGGAGCGAAGAGGACGGAGCTGTGGAGAGGCGGCGGCGGCGAAGGCAGACGAGGGGGTGCTCGCGTCCGGTCCCGGGAGCTGCACACCAGAGAGGCCAGCAACGCGACCGAGGTGGAGAGGAGGAGACGCTCGTCGCGGGACCCGAGACAGGGTTAAATCCTCCTTTCCCGAGCATCAGCAACCCCTCCTGTTTCCCCCCGCGCTGAGATAGTGCGACCAAGGGGGCCCCCTTCCCACCCCTACCAGACACTGTCCGCGAGGCCCGCGGAGTTGAGGCACACCACCGCCGCTCCGCGTCTCATCACCAGACGGGTAGGCCCAACCACGGTCTCGGCCCCAGGCCCCGCCTACCCCCTCATCCTGGAGGGTGGTTCTCTTTTCTTTTGCTTTGGGAATGTGTGTTGTCGGTGCCGTCTGTGAAGTAAAATTGTATAAGTGTTGCCGTGTGCTCGCATAGTCGGTATTAGATCTGCATTGTCGCATTTGCTTTTTGTCTTCCTCTTTTCTATGTGCTTTTGGTGGAATTGTATATGTGTGCTTTCCGTTCATCGCGAATAAATGTGCTTTGTGTTGAACTGTTTCCCGCTTCGCTTCGTCATTTCTTTCATTGAATCCTCATCTTGCTTCACGTAAAGGGTTGGTAGTGGGCTGAATACGCCCGATAATCGAACCGTCGAGGCCGACGATAACACCGCTCGGTTATCCCTATAGTACGGAACGGGTCGCTTAAGTGGCCCGTGTCCGAAGTCGACCTGCGGCGAGGTGCGATCGCCCGGTCTACCCTCCGTGTGGGTACTTAGGTAGGTCGAATTTGGCAAGCAACACTATCCCACGCGGGGGCCGATTGGCTCGATCGCGGTGAGACCGAAAGGTCCACCCGTAACTGGTTCCCGGCGTTAGTCCGAGAGGGTCACGACTGGATTGTCCGTCCGGTGGGCGACGTGCCGCGATTCGAGTTACGTGGCCGTCAGCACGCCGGCGGGCGCGAATCCGTAACACTGGTGTCAGGAGTGGGATACAAATCCACGCCCTCCTCGCGGCACTGGTATCGGAGAACAGGAAAACGGGCTCTCCTGTCTCCAGCTAAATTCACGGGAATCGGTCCAGGGGTGAGAGAAGCGACCCCCCGATTCCCTCCAAATTACGAGCGAGCGAAATTAACCCTTCACGAGAAGCAAGATGGCGTCTCAAGGCGAGCGGGAGCCGGGGGTATTAGAAATGGATGTAGAATGGGTAGAATCCATGGTCCAGGATGGAATCCCTGTGCAGGAAATGTTGATTGTGCAGGAACACGGACTCGCCCAACTGAACCCAGAGCCCGAAATGGGTGCGGCAGCGGCCGCGGTGTATGACACCTCCCCTCCCCCTCTCCACCAAAACCCGCCGACCCTTGCCGAAACGGCTCACACAAGCGCACCCGACAAGACCCAGCTATGCGCCATGCTGGCGGCAATGACAGCAAAGATGGATACAAATACAAATGAAATGAAAAACATGAACGAAAAGATGGATACAAATACAAATGAAATGAAAAACGAAATGAAAAAAGAAATGCAAAGCTCCGGGGGAGACGCAGAACATGGGCCGATGCCTGCAGGCGGGCATGAAGGCCGTGACCAGGGAGCTGGGAATGGCGACTCCACGTGTGGGAGCAAACGAGCTGGAAGGGGTGCAACGGCTGAGAGGCCCGCGGTGGAGGCGGGTAAAAAAAATAATTCGGGGGACGTGTTGGGCGAGGGTCGTGACAGAAGAATCGACAGTGACCGAAAGGGAAAAATTAAATGGGGAGACTAAAACGTGTGAGACGAGACACGAGGTGACGACAACAGAAACTTATAAATGTATAGAGACACGGGAGATAGAGGGTGAATTGGACAAGGTTAGTGACGCACACACACACACAGAGGTAGTGGAGGACCATGAGGTTGAGCTGGCGGACCGTGCAGGGACCCGGTGCGAGCAGCTGGATGGCCTCCTCCAGGAACGAGGGGAGGGAGTATTCCCCCTTGAGGCGAGTCACGACCAGGTGAGTTCGGTCGTGCTTTGCGAGGTTGGGGGGAGGAGTGCTGCGAACGGGTGCACGGAGAGCTTGGGGGGTATAGAGGCCCCGGAGACCCTTGTGGGGACACGAATCCCCAGTGTAGTTGTCCCTGTGTGTGTGGTGCAAGGTGTGAGTGCGTCCCCGTGTGTGGAAGCGACCCCGTGTGTGAGTGGTGTGGTGGCGATGGTGCCGGAGCACGTGCTTCCCAGCACGCCGTGTGTGGATGAGGCACCGTGTGTGAGAGGCCGTGTGTGTGGATGAAACGGCCAGTATGAGTGAGGAACCGCGGGTGAGTGCCCCCGCGTGTGTGAGTGAGGCACGGAGTGTGGATGAGGCACCGCGGGTGAGTGCCCCCGCGTGTGTGAGTGAGGCACGGAGTGTGGATGAGGCACCGCGGGTGAGTGCCCCCGCGTGTGTAAGTAGTATGGTTTGTGTGAGTAGTGAGGCACGCGTGAGTGAACGGCCGAATGCAAGGGAGACCGTGTGTGTGAGAGAGCGGTATGTGAGGGAGATGTCGGTTGGCATGCGGGAGCAAGCTGCCGCGTCTCCCGGAGTGAATGTAATGGAATGGAGTGTGAGCGTCGTTACACGCAGGAATGCGTGTGTGGAATGGAGACGACGACGGCGACAGAGGAACGAAAGCCGAGTAGCGGCTGTAGTTGTTTCAGGGACCGTGCCGGGTTCACCCAGCAGTGAGCACGCGGTCCGTGCTGTGCAACGCACGAGACCGCCACGTGCTCGCTTGCGAGAGTGAAGTCCCGGTCCGGAAACGCACGCGGTGGATTTGCCGATCCCGCGGACGGACAAAGTTTAGGCAGGATAATGGATTTGGACCGGACGGGTTCTCCACGCGATCGTGTGTGTTAAGCTCCAACGGGCAAAGCACATGTGTTCGCGTGGGGAACCCCTCGAGACGTGGGGCTTGTGTTTTTTTTATGCGCACGGTGACGCCATGGCTGCACGTGGGGTTGGAATCCGGCAGGAGGGGTATCCCTGCCGGATGGCACCGTCCAAGGAGGGACGAGGAACACGTGCAGCTGCATGACGTCACGGGCAGGTGTAAAGTGCGCGAGCTCTGAGTTGCCGCGCAGGTGCTGCGCATGGAAAAAAAAAAAAAAGAAACAAGCCTCACTTTCGGGTGCACAGGATTCCTGGGCAAGGGGTGGAAGACCCCCTTACCCGGGGCACAGGATGGAAACTAGTTAGGGGGAAGGGTTAGCTGAGTTAGACCGACTTCATGGGGCAGGGGTAAGTCCTCATGGAGTCCGTGGAATGGATTAGTTAGAGGGATTGTAGCCAGATTTAGGTTGGGAAATTGATTCATGGGATTATTTGGAGACAGTGACAGACCTGTGAATGTGTAGTGGGGACGTAGTTTAGCTACGTAGTGTTAAAAGGAACGTGCTGTAGTTTAAGGGACGACGTGGGAGCACGAGTTAGTTAGGGGATGCAGTTAGAAGGATGGCAGAGTTCAGCGGTGTGTGTGTTGAAAAGTTGTGAGGTGAGTACATGGTGAGTGAGTGAGGCCAGCGGGTCTGTGGGAGTGGAGCGAATGGGGAATGCATGGTGCGATGAGTGATTGGGGGGAGGAGTGACTCCCGCCCAAGGGACCCCGCGGCCAGAGTAAAGTGAGTTAGGGGGTTAGTCAAACTGAAAATGGAGGTCGTTTTGTTGTTGGTGGGAATGTAGGCTCGAAACCCATTTGGAGGGGTGCAGGAGCCCTGTTGACGGGCTTGGGAGCGTGGCTGCGAAAGGTGAGTATCGCTGAGTGGGTACCCCGGGCACCAGGCTAGTCGGCCGCGGTAGGCCATGGGCCCATGGGGGGCCGGGATAGAGTAGTGGGCACGGGTGCATCTGCTTGGTGCGGAGGCCCGGGGCGCCGTTAGCCGCGTGGGCAGTGTTGTGGGCAAGGGTGACCCTCGGAAAGGGGCCTGGGAAGCCAGCCTGCCACGTGTGCATTTCAGGGGAGGTGCCATGGGGGGCACTCCCCGGTGTTAGGGAGCTGGTAGGCTCGGAGGCAGTGTAGTGCCCGGGGGTGCCATCGTCGGAGAATCGGCAGAGGGTCGTGCCTGCCAAAGGGAGCCACGTGTCCCAGCCATGAGACCGTGTGAGGGCACGGAGAGAAAATTGGGGGGGGGCGAGGCCCGAAATTGTGAGGACACCAACACAGGCGACGGGAATCTGGGTTGTTAGAACCAATAGTTTAAGCGAGAGGCGCTTGTAGGAAGCCCCGGGGTAGTTTAACAGGTTAAATGGTTAGGGTAGATTAGGAAGTGTACCCCTCCGCACCATCCATCCCCTCGCTGTCGTTGTGGGCCGCTGGACCCACTTTGGTTATAGATCGCTGAACTCTGGGAGGCCATTCTGAGGCTTGAGTTGGGCCTCGACACAGGACGCTAGCTCTCCCTTGTTCCCCTCCGGGAAGGGAACGTAGGGGTTGGGAGTAGGCTAGGTGACAGGATAGGTTTGCCGAACAGAGACGATAAAGGGGGTTAGGGGACGATTTATAGAGGGGAAGTAAACATAAAAGTAAAAATAAAAAAAAATAAGTTGGGGCTAAATTGGGGTTTGACAAATTAAGGGAGTGGGTATGGACAGTGACAGGCAAAGGCGATAGGTTGGGAGGGAGACCGTAGGGTAGGTCCGAGCCCGCCTTCCAAGTGGCCAGCACCACCGCACTCCCTCCACCAACCTCCACTGAACGGCAAAGGCTGGCCAGCTTCATCGGCTGACTGTGTTGCTGCAAGGCAGAGGCCGGCCCACTTCATCGGCAGCTGTTGTGTTGCTGCAAGGCCTGTGCCGGCCAGTTCATCTGCTGGCTGTTTTTCTTCAAGGCCTGTGCCGGCCAGTTCATCTGCCGGCTGTGTTTGCCTGCAGCGGCCTTCTTCTGTGGGCTGTGTTTGCCTGCTGCCTTTGCCATGCCATGCCCACTGCCCACGTTCACCAGCCCCGTTCAATTTTGCTTTGCCCCCCCCCCCCTGTTCATTGCCATGTGCGCCAGGATCAAAGCAACAGTTTGCAAGCTGCAAGAACTGCCCTGTTGGCAGCTACAACACGGGCCTGCAGTGGCGGCCCATGCACCGTGTTTGTGTCCATCCATCCATTCGTTGTGTTCATTGCGTGTGCCACTTGAGCTGGCACGGAGACTGCATTTGTGCAGCCCATGCACCGTTGTGGTTCACTGCGTTCAGTTCAAACCATCCATCCATCCATTCGTTGTGTTCATTGCGTGTGCCACTTGAGCTGGCACGGAGACTACGTTTGTGCAGCCCATGCACCGTTGTGGTTCACTGTCTTCAGTTCAAAAGGGAAGGCCTTGGACTGCGTGTGAGCAGCCAGCCACACTCCCTGTCACCTGCATTGTTTTGAGCCAGAGACTGCATGCGAGCAGCCTGGCTCCCTGTTAACTGCTTTCTTTTTGCAGAGCTCATTGATCCTGGGCAATGGTTTAGTGTAAAATTTGTAAGTTAAGGTTAAGATGTACTGTAAATATGAGTGCGCCCCGGCATGTCTGTCCCTAGCGCCGGCAATTTTATTTAAGTCGTCCGTGTGAGTGAGTTTGTTTTGGTAGTTACGCAGCCCTCAGGTTATTTATTTTGGGGACACGAATACCATGAATGTCGCACTCAGGGATCCGTAGGGTAAAATGTACTGGGGGAAAACTACACATGATGGCACACGAAAATTTGACGACTCGGGACGAGTCTGTAAAAAAGGGAGGGGGTAGTGTTGTGGTTGACCAAATTCGCAAACCACCATTCAGGTCCCTTAGGTGAGATATCTCGGTAAGTATATGTGTAGTTAGGCCCAAACCCGTTGTCTCGAGGGAATAAATGTCATTTATGCGTGCTGCGACTCTTCAGGATAGCCGTTTTTCTTTTACTATCTTTATTTTGGACCAACCGCCATTATTACCACCACCAACCACGTCTCAACAGTCGTCACAACATCAACCACCCACCACAACGCCGCTTCACCACAACAGCCACGACCTTTACCGTCACACCTCGCAACCATCGCATCGCCACCGTTCTTGCGCCGCTTGTGGGTACCGGTATTGGACTCGTGCAGGGCGCGCGCCCGGAACAGCGTGTACAAAACCACGGACTTTCCGCTCCAAAAACGGATCAAAAACGACTCACGCCCACTTTTGTTCCGTCCAATCGGTGAGCAAGGGCGATTTGGCCCCGCCTCCAGGGCGTTGGAGGGCGGTCGCTATATGCAAATTCATGGAACAAAATGCATTCACGCCCACTTTTCTCGGGCCAATGGGGAGCGAGGTGAAAGGTCGAAGGCAGGGGGTCAGGAGAAGCCACGGGGCTTATATAAGCGGCTGCGTTCGTCAGAATAGTGGCCGTCGTGTGTGCGTTGGAAGGAGTTCGCAGGAGGAAGAGTTTGGAGTCGGAGCGAAGAGGACGGAGCTGTGGAGAGGCGGCGGCGGCGAAGGCAGACGAGGGGGTGCTCGCGTCGGTCCCGGGGGCTGCACACCAGAGAGGCCAGCAACGCGACCGAGGTGGAGGGGGAGACGCTCGTCGCGGGACCCGAGACAGGGTTAAATCCTCCTTTCCCCGAGCATCAGCCACCCCTCCTGTTTCCCCCCGCGCTGAGATAGTGCGACCAAGGGGGCCCCCTTCCCACCCCCTACCAGACACTGTCCGCGAGGCCCGCGGAGTTGAGGCACCACCGCCGCTCCGCGTCTCATCACCAGACGGGTAGGCCCAACACGGTCTCGGCCCCAGGCCCGCCTACCCCCTCATCCTGGAGGGTGGTTCTCTTTTCTTTTGCTTTGGGAATGTGTGTTGTCGGTGCCGTCTGTGAAGTAAAATTGTATAAGTGTTGCCGTGTGCTCGCATAGTCGGTATTAGATCTGCATTGTCGCATTTGCTTTTTGTCTTCCTCTTTTCTATGTGCTTTTGGTGGAATTGTATATGTGTGCTTTCCGTTCATCGCGAATAAATGTGCTTTGTGTTGAACTGTTTCCCGCTTCGCTTCGTCATTTCTTTCATTGAATCCTCATCTTGCTTCACGTAAAGGGTTGGTAGTGGGCTGAATACGCCCGATAATCGAACCGTCGAGGCCGACGATAACACCGCTCGGTTATCCCTATAGTACGGAACGGGTCGCTTAAGTGGCCCGTGTCCGAAGTCGACCTGCGGCGAGGTGCGATCGCCCGGTCTACCCTCCGTGTGGGTACTTAGGTAGGTCGAATTTGGCAAGCAACACTATCCCACGCGGGGGCCGATTGGCTCGATCGCGGTGAGACCGAAAGGTCCACCCGTAACTGGTTCCCGGCGTTAGTCCGAGAGGGTCACGACTGGATTGTCCGTCCGGTGGGCGACGTGCCGCGATTCGAGTTACGTGGCCGTCAGCACGCCGGCGGGCGCGAATCCGTAACACTGGTGTCAGGAGTGGGATACAAATCCATCGCCCTCCTCGCGGCACTGGTATCGGAGAACAGGAAAACGGGCTCTCCTGTCTCCAGCTAAATTCACGGGAATCGGTCCAGGGGTGAGAGAAGCGACCCCCGATTCCCTCCAAATTACGAGCGAGCGAAATTAACCCTTCACGAGAAGCAAGATGGCGTCTCAAGGCGAGCGGGAGCCGGGGGTATTAGAAATGGATGTAGAATGGGTAGAATCCATGGTCCAGGATGGAATCCCTGTGCAGGAAATGTTGATTGTGCAGGAACACGGACTCGCCCAACTGAACCCAGAGCCCGAAATGGGTGCGGCAGCGGCCGCGGTGTATGACACCTCCCCTCCCCCTCTCCACCAAAACCCGCCGACCCTTGCCGAAACGGCTCACACAAGCGCACCCGACAAGACCCAGCTATGCGCCATGCTGGCGGCAATGACAGCAAAGATGGATACAAATACAAATGAAATGAAAAACATGAACGAAAAGATGGATACAAATACAAATGAAATGAAAAACGAAATGAAAAAAGAAATGCAAAAGCTCCGGGGGGAGACGCAGAACATGGGCCGATGCCTGCAGGCGGGCATGAAGGCCGTGACCAGGGAGCTGGGAATGGCGACTCCACGTGTGGGAGCAAACGAGCTGGAAGGGGGTGCAACGGCTGACAGGCCCGCGGTGGAGGCGGGTAAAAAAAATAATTCGGGGGGACGTGTTGGGCGAGGGTCGTGACAGAAGAATCGACAGTGACCGAAAGGGAAAAATTAAATGGGGAGACTAAAACGTGTGAGACGAGACACGAGGTGACGACAACAGAAACTTATAAATGTATAGAGACACGGGAGATAGAGGGTGAATTGGACAAGGTTAGTGACGCACACACACACACAGAGGTAGTGGAGGACCATGAGGTTGAGCTGGCGGACCGTGCAGGGACCCGGTGCGAGCAGCTGGATGGCCTCCTCCAGGAACGATGGGAGGGAGTATTCCCCCTTGAGGCGAGTCACGACCAGGTGAGTTCGGTCGTGCTTTGCGAGGTTGGGGGAGGAGTGCTGCGAACGGGTGCACGGAGAGCTTGGGGGGTATAGAGGCCCGGAGACCCTTGTGGGGACACGAATCCCCAGTGTAGTTGTCCCTGTGTGTGTGGTGCAAGGTGTGAGTGCGTCCCCGTGTGTGGAAGCGACCCCGTGTGTGAGTGGTGTGGTGGCGATGGTGCCGGAGCACGTGCTTCCCAGCACGCCGTGTGTGGATGAGGCACCGTGTGTGAGAGGCCGTGTGTGTGGATGAAACGGCCAGTATGAGTGAGGCACCGCGGGTGAGTGCCCCCGCGTGTGTGAGTGAGGCACGGAGTGTGGATGAGGCACCGCGGGTGAGTGCCCCCGCGTGTGTGAGTGAGGCACGGAGTGTGGATGAGGCACCGCGGGTGAGTGCCCCCGCGTGTGTAAGTAGTATGGTTTGTGTGAGTAGTGAGGCACGCGTGAGTGAACGGCCGAATGCAAGGGAGACCGTGTGTGTGAGAGAGCGGTATGTGAGGGAGATGTCGGTTGGCATGCGGAAGCACGCAGCCGCGTCTCCCGGAGTGAATGTAGTGGAATGGAGTGTGAGCGTCGTTACACGCAGGAATGCGTGTGTGGAATGGAGACGACGACGGCGACAGAGGAACGAAAGCCGAGTAGCGGCTGTAGTTGTTTCAGGGACCGTGCCGGGTTCACCCAGCAGTGAGCACGCGGTCCGTGCTGTGCAACGCACGAGACCGCCACGTGCTCGCTTGCGAGAGTGAAGTCCCGGTCCGGAAACGCACGCGGTGGATTTGCCGATCCCGCGGACGGACAAAGTTTAGGCAGGATAATGGATTTGGACCGGACGGGTTCTCCACGCGATCGTGTGTGTTAAGCTCCAACGGGCAAAGCACATGTGTTCGCGTGGGGAACCCCTCGAGACGTGGGGCTTGTGTTTTTTTATGCGCACGGTGACGCCATGGCTGCACGTGGGGTTGGAATCCGGCAGGAGGGGTATCCCTGCCGGATGGCACCGTCCAAGGAGGGACGAGGAACACGTGCAGCTGCATGACGTCACGGGCAGGTGCAAAGTGCGCGAGCTCTGAGTTGCCGCGCAGGTGCTGCTCATGGAAAAAAAAGAAAAGACAAGCCTCACTTTCGGGTGCACAGGATTCCTGGGTAAGGGGTGGAAGACCCCCTTAACCCGGGGCACAGGATGGAAAACTAGTTAGGGGGAAGGGTTAGCTTAGCTAGACCGACTTCATGGGGCAGGGGTAAGTCCTCATGGAGTCCGTGGAATGGATTAGTTAGAGGGATTGTAGCCAGATTTAGGTTGGGAAATTGATTAATGGGATTATTTGGAGACAGTGACAGACCTGTGAATGTGTAGTGGGGACGTAGTTTAGCTACGTAGTGTTAAAAGGAACGTGCTGTAGTTTAAGGGACGACGTGGGAGCACGAGTTAGTTAGGGGATGCAGTTAGAAGGATGGCAGAGTTCAGCGGTGTGTGTGTTGAAAAGTTGTGAGGTGAGTACATGGTGAGTGAGTGAGGCCAGCGGGTCTGTGGGAGTGGAGCGAATGGGGAATGCATGGTGCGATGAGTGATTGGGGGGAGGAGTGACTCCCGCCCAAGGGACCCCGGGGTCAGAGTAAAGTGAGTTAGGGGGTTAGTCAAATTGAAAAATGGAGGTCGTTTTGCTGTTGGTGGGAATGTAGGCTCGAAACCCATTTGGAGGGGTGCAGGAGCCCTGTTGACGGGCTTGGGAGCGTGGCTGCGAAAGGTGAGTATCGCTGAGTGGGTACCCCGGGCACCAGGCTAGTCGGCCGCGGTAGGCCATGGGCCCATGGGGGGCCGGGATAGAGTAGTGGGCACGGGTGCATCTGCTTGGTGCGGAGGCCCGGGGCGCCGTTAGCCGCGTGGGCAGTGTTGTGGGCAAGGGTGACCCTCGGAAAGGGGCCTGGGAAGCCAGCCTGCCACGTGTGCATTTCAGGGGAGGTGCCATGGGGGGCACTCCCCGGTGTTAGGGAGCTGGTAGGCTCGGAGGCAGTGTAGTGCCCGGGGGTGCCATCGTGGGAGAATCGGCAGAGGGTCGTGCCTGCCAAAGGGAGCCACGTGTCCCAGCCATGAGACCGTGTGAGGGCACGGAGAGAAAATTGGGGGGGGGCGAGGCCCGAAATTGTGAGGACACCAACACAGGCGACGGGAATCTGGGTTGTTAGAACCAATAGTTTAAGCGAGAGGCGCTTGTAGGAAGCCCCGGGGTAGTTTAACAGGTTAAATGGTTAGGGTAGATTAGGAAGTGTACCCCTCCGCACCATCCATCCCCTCGCTGTCGTTGTGGGCCGCTGGACCCACTTTGGTTATAGATCGCTGAACTCTGGGGAGGCCATTCTGAGGCTTGAGTTGGGCCTCGACACAGGACGCTAGCTCTCCCTTGTTCCCCTCCGGGAAGGGAACGTAGGGGTTGGGAGTAGGCTAGGTGACAGGATAGGTTTGCCGAACAGAGACGATAAAGGGGGTTAGGGGACGATTTATAGAGGGGAAGTAAACATAAAAGTAAAAATAAAAAAAATAAGTTGGGGCTAAATTGGGGTTTGACAAATTAAGGGAGTGGGTATGGACAGTGACAGGCAAAGGCGATAGGTTGGGAGGGAGACCGTAGGGTAGGTCCGAGCCCGCCTTCCAAGTGGCCAGCACCACCGCACTCCCTCCACCAACCTCCACTGAACGGCAAAGGCTGGCCAGCTTCATCGGCTGACTGTGTTGCTGCAAGGCAGAGGCCGGCCCACTTCATCGGCAGCTGTTGTGTTGCTGCAAGGCCTGTGCCGGCCAGTTCATCTGCTGGCTGTTTTTCTTCAAGGCCTGTGCCGGCCAGTTCATCTGCCGGCTGTGTTTGCCTGCAGCGGCCTTCTTCTGTGGGCTGTGTTTGCCTGCTGCCTTTGCCATGCCATGCCCACTGCCCACGTTCACCAGCCCCGTTCAATTTTGCTTTGCCCCCCCCCCCCTGTTCATTGCCATGTGCGCCAGGATCAAAGCAACAGTTTGCAAGCTGCAAGAACTGCCCTGTTGGCAGCTACAACACGGGCCTGCAGTGGCGGCCCATGCACCGTGTTTGTGTCCATCCATCCATTCGTTGTGTTCATTGCGTGTGCCACTTGAGCTGGCACGGAGACTGCATTTGTGCAGCCCATGCACCGTTGTGGTTCACTGCGTTCAGTTCAAACCATCCATCCATCCATTCGTTGTGTTCATTGCGTGTGCCACTTGAGCTGGCACGGAGACTACGTTTGTGCAGCCCATGCACCGTTGTGGTTCACTGTCTTCAGTTCAAAAGGGAAGGCCTTGGACTGCGTGTGAGCAGCCAGCCACACTCCCTGTCACCTGCATTGTTTTGAGCCAGAGACTGCATGCGAGCAGCCTGGCTCCCTGTTAACTGCTTTCTTTTTGCAGAGCTCATTGATCCTGGGCAATGGTTTAGTGTAAAATTTGTAAGTTAAGGTTAAGATGTACTGTAAATATGAGTGCGCCCCCGGCATGTCTGTCCTAGCGCCGGCAATTTTATTTAAGTCGTCCGTGTGAGTGAGTTTGTTTTGGTAGTTACGCAGCCCTCAGGTTATTTATTTTGGGGACACGAATACCATGAATGTCGCACTCAGGGATCCGTAGGTAAAATGTACTGGGGGAAAACTACACATGATGGCACACGAAAATTTGACGACTCGGGACGAGTCTGTAAAAAGGGGAGGGGGTAGTGTTGTGGTTGACCAAATTCGCAAACCACCATTCAGGTCCCTTAGGTGAGATATCTCGGTAAGTATATGTGTAGTTAGGCCCAAACCCGTTGTCTCGAGGGAATAAATGTCATTTATGCGTGCTGCGACTCTTCAGGATAGCCGTTTTTCTTTTACTATCTTTATTTTGGACCAACCGCCATTATTACCACCACCAACCACGTCTCAACAGTCGTCACAACATCAACCACCCACCACAACGCCGCTTCACCACAACAGCCACGACCTTTACCGTCACACCTCGCAACCATCGCATCGCCACCGTTCTTGCGCCGCTTGTGGGTACCGGTATTGGACTCGTGCAGGGCGCGCGCCGAACAGCGTGTACAAAACCACGGACTTTCCGCTCCAAAAACGGATCAAAAACGACTCACGCCCACTTTTGTTCCGTCCAATCGGTGAGCAAGGGGCGATTTGGCCCCGCCTCCAGGGCGTTGGAGGGCGGTCGCTATATGCAAATTCATGGAACAAAATGCATTCACGCCCACTTTTTCTCGGGCCAATGGGGAGCGAGGTGAAAGGTCGAAGGCAGGGGGTCAAAGGAGAAGCCACGGGGCTTATATAAGCGGCTGCGTTCGTCAGAATAGTGTCGTCGTGTGTGCGTTGGAAGGAGTTCGCAGGAGGAAGAGTTTGGAGTCGGAGCGAAGAGGACGGAGCTGTGGAGAGGCGGCGGCGGCGAAGGCAGACGAGGGGGTGCTCGCGTCGGTCCCGGGAGCTGCACACCAGAGAGGCCAGCAACGCGACCGAGGTGGAGGAGGAGACGCTCGTCGCGGGACCCGAGACAGGGTTAAATCCTCCTTTCCCCGAGCATCAGCAACCCCCTCCTGTTTCCCCCCGCGCTGAGATAGTGCGACCAAGGGGGCCCCCTTCCCACCCCCTACCAGACACTGTCCGCGAGGCCCGCGGAGTTGAGGCACCACCGCCGCTCCGCGTCTCATCACCAGACGGGTAGGCCCAACACGGTCTCGGCCCCAGGCCCGCCTACCCCCTCATCCTGGAGGGTGGTTCTCTTTTCTTTTGCTTTGGGAATGTGTGTTGTCGGCGCCGTCTGTGAAGTAAAATTGTATAAGTGTTGCCGTGTGCTCGCATCGTCGGTATTAGATCTGCATTGTCGCATTTGCTTTTTGTCTTCCTCTTTTCTATGTGCTTTTGGTGGAATTGTATATGTGTGCTTTCCGTTCATCGCGAATAAATGTGCTTTGTGTTGAACTGTTTCCCGCTTCGCTTCGTCATTTCTTTCATTGAATCCTCATCTTGCTTCACGTAAAGGGTTGGTAGTGGGCTGAATACGCCCGATAATTAATCGAACCGTCGAGGCCAACGATAACACCGCTCGGTTATCCCGATAGTACGGAACGGGTCGCTTAAGTGGCCCGTGTCCGAAGTCGACCTGCGGCGAGGTGCGATCGCCCGGTCTACCCTCCGTGTGGGTACTTAGGTAGGTCGAATTTGGCGAGCAACCCTATCCCACGCGGGGGCCGATTGGCTCGATCGCGGTGAGACCGAAAGGTCCACCCGTGACTGGTTCCCGGCGTTAGTCCAAGAGGGTCACGACTGGATTGTCCGTCCGGTGGGTGACGTGCCGCGATTCGAGTTACGTGGCCGTCAGCACGCCGGCGGGCGCGAATCCGTAACAGTATATATATATATATATATATATATATATATATATATATATATATATATATATATATATTTATATATATATATATATATATATGTATATGTATATATATGTGTATATATATATATATATATGTATATATATATATATATGTATATGTATATATATATATATATATATATATATATATATATATATATATATATATATATATATATATATATATATATATATATATATATATATATATATATATATATATATATATATATATATATAGCCTGGTGTTGGTGCAGTGGTTAGGGCAGTGGCTTGCGATCCAAAAGGTCCTGAGTTCAAGCTCCGTTGAGCCACTGAATTAATACACCAGGGGGTTGACTCAGCCTGTCATCCTTCCGAGGTCGGCGAAATGAGTACCAGTATACTGGGCCGGTGTATACCCCGGTTAAAATAGGTGTACCATATCCCTGTGTCGTAAGAGGCGACCAGAGTTGCGTCAGGAAGGGCATCCGGCGTAAAACATGTGCGAAATCACTATGCAGATCATACGGATGATCCGCTGTGGCGACCCCTAACGGGAGCAGCTGAAAGAAGAAGAAGAAGAAGAAGATATATTTATATATATATATATATATATATATATATATATATATATATATATATATATATATATATATATATATATATATATATATATATATACCGGGCATAGTGGCGTGCGCCTGTAATCCGGCTACCTGGAGGCTTGGGTTGGAGGAACGCTTGAGGACAGGAGCTCTGCTCTGCGCTGGGCCGCGCTTTGAGACGGTGTAAGGCAGCCCAGAATCATGGCGAAACCCAATCCTTATCCCTGTGTCGTAAGAGACGACCAGGGTTGCGTCAGGAAGGGCATCCGGCGTAAAACATGTGCCAAATCACTATGCGGATCATATGGATGATCCGCTGTGGCGACCCCTATCGGGAGCAGCCAAAAGAAAAAGAAGAAGATATATATATATATATATATATATATATATATATATATATATATATATATATATATATATATATATATATATATATATATGTACACACACACATGCTGATTACCTGGAGGAGTTCTGAGTGAGATGAAAGCAATTTCGTTTGAATCAAAATTGCGATTTCATCCAAACATCATGGTCTCTGTTAATTAGTATCTCGTGAGTAACTGATTAACCTTTCAAAGGGAGTTTTATGTTCTGAAATCGGAATTGTGTTATCACAACGATTGACTTTTGAAAGCCATATTTGCATGAACATGTCTACGTTGAGGCCAAATATGAGTACATACCTATATTGAGGAAATATCTGGTTCTCAAAGGTCGTTACAAAGCTGTAAGGTAACTGGTAAGGATATTCATAGCAAACTTGTCTCTGATAGACTATAGATAATAAAAGTACACAATGCTGGTAGTTTGTCGAAATAGTTTCCTTTGTGTGAGGTTTATTTCATGGCTTTCACTTTCCTTTAACTTACTGATTCCATAACCTTTGCAGTGCTTCAACATTTTTGTTCACAATGCACAACAATGTCCTACATTCTACAACTTATCAATGACACATCGAAAATGGATTGAATACACCCCAAGATACAACAAAATGTCAGATCGGTGCTTCGCAGACCTTGGATGGACGTTAAGCCGGGCGTTCCATCTGCTATAGCTTCAGTTGATGGATGTTGTAGAATCTCTACCGCGTCTTTCACCGATGAGTCGGTGAATTATGTGCAGCACCCTAAACAAATTACAAAAACTCTTTTCCTCCCTGACCACTGGCAAGGCAATGACGAACCAAAGCGCAATTCTTGTCATGAGATTACTTTTGCAGCACTGAACCTGTATGAGAGAGAGAGAGAGAGAGAGAGAGAGAGAGAGAGAGAGAGAGAGAGAGAGAGAGAGAGAGAGAGAGAGAGAGAGAGAGAGAGAGAGAGAGAGAGAGAGAGAGAGAGAGAGAGAGAGAGAGACAGAGAGACAAAGACAGACAGTCTTCCCCAAATCATCCCCTCTGCTACATATAGTCATTAATGTTGGCTTATCATGGCCTATGCATGCCATCAGGCTGTAGTGGCTCATTTGTTCAGTTGAGCGCAAGGCTCACAATACAGAAAACTAGGTTCATATCTCAGTATCCCATTGTCTATTAATGTTCTTGCATCTCATGTAAATGTCAATTGATTTCCTCTTATGTCCTTTCTCTGTATGTGATGCATGCACCAACTCCTCCTCCACAATCTTACTATTCATTTGCAATTGGTCACTGACTTTTGACACCAATAAATAATTTTATTACGGAGCCAAGGCATCAAAAAGCTACATATGTCAAACAAACGGTTTCAAATGGAGCACCTCACCGCCATTAGAGCATTTAAATTGCAGCAGAAGTGGCAATAAATGCGAATTGTTGTTCCCAGATTGCCAGCTCAATGACAGAAGATGCCATTTGAATTTTTGCCACCTCCATCCCTACCCTATTTAGAATCCATGGGCAACTTGCTAGTCGCTTTAACATTTAAAAAAGAAACAACAGTTGACATGTGTCACAATCCAGTGAGACTTCAATGCTCGGGCTGAAACGATCTGCTGCAATACCAGGCGGAACACCCTTTGTGTCGGAACCCCCAGGCGCTGGAATGCCAATCACTGAAGCGAAATACCAGCTGTTCATAAAACTGTGGGGAATGCCTGTCTTGTATATTGTTTGAAGCGGACAAGATTGCTGTCCCATGGAGACATAAACAAACAGATTTGTGTTCCACCGGTGAGTGCAGAAAAACAGACAAACGGGGTTTAAGGGGCTGTTGAATAGTTAGGACTTTTCAAGGTCCCGGTACACGTTTCTCCCATAGTCTGGCTACATGCAGTGGAGGTGTGATCACATTGTTCGTACAAAACAAGACACTTCTTGTGGAATATGAGGTGAGAAAAACCTGAAATCTTTCCCACTTGGCTTTAACTTTACATTGTCAGACAGTGATTGGAATAAAGCTGTTTTTTGTAGTTGTATTGTAATACTAATGGGAGGGTGTGAATTTTGGGGCAGTATCAATATTCTATAGATCGATCGGAAAGACTCAATGACTGCGTGTTGCTTTTCCCTACAACTGGGAATGTTCAAGAGTTCAATGAAAATGGTGTCGTCGACAGTCGTGTCTTGTGCGTCAGTGTCTGACAAAACAAGATGTATAAGATTAGTCTCCAACGATCTTGTTTCATCACGTCGGCGTTGGGTCAGCCAGTGTGCATCGGTTTGAAGACATGTGTCAAAGTTTGATGGCTCATATTGTTTTCTTTCGCCGATTTATAGTTAATGTCAATGTAGTTGTACAAAAAAACAACGGTGATTGAAGTTATCCTTGCCAACTGGATGACGATGCATTATCTTGAGATCCAGAGGTAGTTGCGTAGACGGCGTCTCAAGGTTTCTCCACAAATATAAAATTGCTGATGGAGATGATCCCTCGCAGGCAAAAAATATCAAATAATTGTTAATAAGCACTCGGATATTTATAAATGAGGCACAAACTTTAATATAAAAATCATTATATTTTGTTTTATTTTCAATAATAGAAACAGGGAGAGTAGCTCAGTAGAACAATCCCATTCACCCCTGAGTGTAACTGCCACTTTTCAGTGGATTTGGTCAAGTAGTTTAGGAGCGCATCTGTCATCCTGGTGTTTCGCAGGCAGTGTGATTCATCAATGTGTGTGCCGTCCCTCAGGTGGACGTTGAACTGGGCGTCCCGTCTGCCGGCATTAGTTGGTGGAGGTTAAACATCTGACAGTGTCCTTTGGCAAGCTATAGCCGGCACCATGAACAAAGTACAAAATCCTGTCCTAACTACTGCTGGGAGAGGGATGGTCTAATTACACAAGAGGTGAAGTGGCATCAGGAGTAGACTGCAGGTGGTATCTGACTTCAAATGTGCTGTTTGTGCAGGTAAACAAGTGGCTGCAGTTAGAGCTGAAAGGTTAGTTTATGGGGATATATCCCTGTAATGTATCGATAAATTCTGTTACCTTGGTGATATGATTGGTGCTTGTGTGGAGGCAGCAGTGATTGCAAGAATTACAAGTGGCTCGAGGAAATTTAGGGAGTTGTTACCCCTATTGACATCGAAAGGGAAAACTTAATGCAGCTTGCATTATAAGCGTGATGTTGTATGGCAGTGAAACATGGGTGATCAAAAAGGAGGATGAACGGAGGTGTGAATGAAATTAATTGAGAATGATGAGATTGATGTGCGATGTGACACTGAAAGATAGGAAATCAAATGTGGAATGAAGAGATCGGTTAGGTGTAGAAAGCATAAGTGAGGTTATGTGTAGCGGTAGGTTGAGATAGTTTGGACATGTGGAAAGGATGTGGTCAGGTAGTTGTGTGAAGAGGTGTATAAATATGAATGTGAATGGAAGAAGAGCTAGAGGCCGTCCGAGGAAAACATGGGATACGTTGCTGAGATATGATCTTAGAGTTAAAGGCCTAACAAGAGGGCTAGCAAGGGATCATGCAGCCTGGAAAGCAGCCATTAGGTGGACCATGGCTTACACGTGCAAGCATGGAAACGGCTGTAAAACGATGATGATAACACAAACCACATTCTTTGCACTTTCAAAAGCCTTCAGTTTAGCAGTACTTGGGCGAAATTGTACACTATCTTGACCAATCAAATTGCCGCACGCTCTGAGGGTCCAGTAACAGTGAGATTCAGACAAAATGGTGGCACGTAGTGATGCAACAGCAGAGCTAACTTCATTCGAAAGACCTGTTTGTTTAAGTGCATCTTTTTCTCAAAGATTGTTCCAAAATCGTCAGTTACGCCAAGAAGAGTTGGGAGAAGGTTCAGCTTTGGACTGTCCCGTTATGACTTATCAGCTTCGTATGGTTGCCATCACACACCTATTCATGAACAAAGCTAATATCGATCGTGCTCAGAAACGAAAGCAAGAGTTTACGTTATAAATGCTTATGAAAAAAATCTTTCCATCTTCCTTTAATGTACAAAGTGAGAAAAATTAAATTCACAATCGAGAATAGCTTACGACAAACAAAAGATGCCTTCCCATACCAACATTGAATGAAATATGATGGAATCGGATGAAATTATCAGACAAAAGATATATCAGATCCCAGGAGGAAATCATTGAGGATTTTTTAAAATTATAGTTACATCATGTATTTCCTTGATTCATCATTGTAACACTGTATTAGTTCTTCTTCTTTTATATGGCAGCTTGGCTGCCGGGTAGCTATCATTTTGTTGGGGCATGACTATGCCGCTGATGCTGTGTCCCCATACCAGTACACTGGTACTCATTTTGCTGACCTCGGAAGGATGACAGGCTGAGTCAACCCCACCTGGTGTTAATTCACCAGCGGACAAGGCTCAAACTCAGTACCCAAGGATCCCAAACCACCACTCTAACCGCTAAGCCAATGCCAGGCTCTGGGGCAAGACTAATAACTGTCATTATACTAAAGATTATTTAACCCCAAAGGCGCATTTCCGCAACAACATATACATATTGTTGCGGTTCTGGAAACCGCATCTCTCCAACACCAATAGCAGCCAACATACAGTGGTCCCCATTCAGTTATTTCATTAATGTACGTTCAGATAGTACCTTCCTTCTTGTTTAATGGGACAAATGGGACAGTGTGGTGTGTAAATCTCATAGTTGAGTCTGATTAAATCTCTGCACTCATTCCTATTCTTTTTTCTACTCATACTCTTATTCTTGATGAGGCCTGGTGTGTTGGCGCAGTGGTTAGGGCAGCAGCTTGGGATCCAAAAGGTCCTGAGTTCAAGTCCCGTTGGGCCACTGAATTAATACACCAGGGGGTTGACTCAGCCTGTCATCCTTCCGAGGTCGGCGAAATGAGTACCAGTGTACTGGGCCGGTGTATACCCCGGTTAAAATAGGTGTACCATATCCCTGTGTCGTAAGAGGCGACCAGGGTTGTGTCAGGAAGGGCATCCGGCGTAAAACATGTGCCAAATCACTATGCGGATCATACGGATGATCCGCTGTGGCGACCCCTAACGGGAGCAGCCGAAAGAAGAAGACTCTTATTCTTGATGAGGTAAATCCCAGCCACGTGCACCTTTCGCTGTGAGATGGGTCCTCAGCGAAGGCCAAGCAGACATTACGCTGGACACCACTCTGCAGAAATCACAGCCTGTCAAACACACTTGCAGCGATAATTTCCAAACACGTACCGAGGCGATGGAAGAAACGCACCCTAAATGCTGGCAACTTGCAAAGCGCACACGGCCGCGCCTTCTCCACCCCATTTCCAAACTCTCCATTAATAATTATATCCAATTCTTTCCCTGAATTCCCTGACACAGATCAGGGCTGGCACCAGGCATCCCACCACCTCTGATAACCACAAACACTATGCACGATGGTGGGCGGACCCACGTGCTGAGCACGTGTACAATGGTGGACCTGTGTGCACTGTACAGGGCATGCTCGAAGGCGGGCAGACCTGCGTGCTGACCATGTGTACAATGGCGGACCCGCGCACACTGTACGGGGCATGCTTGATGGCGGGCGGACCTGCGTGCTGACCATGTGTACAATGGCGGACCCACGCACACTGCACGGGGCATGCTCGATTGCGGGCAGACCTGCATGCTGACCACGTGTACAATGGCGGACTCGCGCGCAGTCCGTGATACTTTATCATCGTACATCGTTTGAGGTCAAAAGGTCAACATAAGCCAAAGGTCAACAACGAGGGTGGTATTTCTAAAATGTTCAATTTTCATCCGATTGACTTGAAATTTAAAGAAGATTTATATTTCAGGTCACTGAATTCAACCAATTATTTATAAGGTCAACATCGACCAATAGGTCAACATAGGCCAAAGGTCAACAACTAAGGTGGTATTTCTAAAATCCTCAATTTTCATCTGATTGACTTGAAATTTAAAGAGGATTTATATTTCAGATCAATGAAATCAACCACCAATTATTTTTGAGGTCAAATTTGTTGATGGATTTTGCAAGTATCGTGATCTGCATGACGTCTTCTTGTTTGTCTGTCTGTCTGTTTGTTTGTCTGCACTGAACTTTCGTGTTTTTCTCCGTAACCACTTGTCAGATTGAGACGAAATGTTCACCATTGGTGTGACTATTCATGCAGAATGTTTCAATGATAAGTATGACGTCATAAATCACGTGGTGTTGCGGCCATATTGGAAAAATGGAAAAACATTGGACCTTTGTATCACTATGGAAGGGAGAGGGATGGGATGGGGTACAAGGGGTAAACAAGATGGTACTACAGGGACTTTAAGGAAGGAAAACAAGAAATATGAAGAAGGTGGGTTTGGGGTGGATTAACAGGGGCAGAAAAGATCAAGATTTTGGATGACGGAAGATATGAGATAGTGGTGAACGGCTGTTTTGAAGACCTGGAGGGAGGAGATTTTGGTGAAAACAAAATAATACATTCGAAATCTGGACAGTAAAATACATAAGGAATTATAAAATACATTAGAAATTAGAATAATACAAAACAAAAGAAATACCGGATTTGCAATAGTCTTGCACATCTAATACAAAACTCTTTTCTGCATGAAATTTACATTTCAAATATAGTAGTCTGAAATGCTTTCTTTTAACGACTGGGTCTAGTCCTATATATTATACACATGAAAAGAAATGAAACACTTGCGTCTAACCTTATTATGGTGCTGCTAATATGTAACGGAATCACACAAAATAATGCGGCAGGTAAGGCGTTGTGGCTGGAATGAAGCTGGTGGATATGCAGGGTCGGTGATGGTTGTGGCTGCATTGCAGCTCGGGGAACGGAGGTGAAGAGGTGCAAAGGCGATGCAAGGCGATATCCTCCCGATTCTCCTCACGGCACTGAACTAGACCAGACCTCAACTGCACTCGAAGGAACTGAAACATCACTCAAAGTGCACTGGACAGTACTAACTCCAGCTACATTCAACTCTAACTGAACTAGACTAGAATTGCAGTCCAAATCAAGCTGGAAAGAACTCAAACAGAACTAGAGCAGAGCAGAGCAGAACTCCAACTGCACTAAACTCGAAACGGAACTGAACTGCAACGCTCAGGTGTAGTTATGGCCCTGGTAAACTTTGGCACCGCCCTTGTGGGCAAGTGCGTCCCACTCATTGGCCGTCCACTTCTGTAGGTAGGGACGGCCCTAATGAAAAGTCTTATGCCCCTCTCCTCTGGGGCTCTGCAGCCGATCTCGCTGCCACATGGCCTCCGGCCCCCTGGCCAAGCAGGTCATACTGTCTCCTTTTAAAGTGCAATGTGCTTTCTGTCTGCCTTTGTGCCCAAGTCCTCACCCAGCCTCACCCCAAAACAGGGGATTTCACACAACAAGCTTACTCTATACTGTCTTGAAGATAACACTTACTGCCTCCTCATTGCAAGTTTTACAAGATGACTTACTCTGACATTTTCTGTTACAAGAGTAGTCTAAGCTACGCAGCCACACTATGCTATTCTTACCACAATCTAGCTATGGATCCCCCTCTCTTCCACGTAACAATAATAGTGTTCACGTTAATAAAAATTACAACAATAAAGCTTCAAATACAATTGTCATTGATAAGGTGTTATTGACATGGATATTTTTTGAAGTTTGATAAGTTAATGATAAGTTAGCACTTATTAACTATGGACGAGTGATGGACAAATTATTTTATTTTGCTTTCTATTCATTCAGGGAGGTATTTGATTTGCAGTGTCATTTGATACGTGACATTTTCATGGCCATCCCGTTGCCTTGAGGACATTAACAGTCAACTACAAAGTGTGGACTGGCAACACATGTGGACCATACAGGTGCGAGACAAAGTACCCCTCCCTGGAGGTCATCATTGAGCCAGCCAGGTATTGTGCGAACTATCCAAAAGTGACACGGCAATACATGACTTTCATAATGACATAATCCGACCCAGAATGCTCGGTGCGCATGCACAGAAATCCCAGGAAATTATGGTGTTCAGGGCAACTAACAGCTGGGTTGCCCAGATAGCTCAGATGGCAGATCACCGGTTCACTTCACCAGAGAACCTTGGTTTTATTCCCAATCTGGGCACATAGTTTCCCCACATATACATATTATGTATGTTTGCCTGTTCATTTATGCAATTAAATATGTATTGAACAAAGTCCGAGTAAGGTCTAATCCGCATTTTTTTTTAACAAACAGGAAAGAGAGTCCTCCTCAGTGACATTTCGCTTGTGGTCCACAAACCTTCTCAAGCCAAGAGGCACAGCTAATCACACCTGGCCATTTTTGGGAACCACTTGTGGTCACGTGTGTAAGCACGCGCACATCTTTTGGTGATCAATTATCAGAATATGGCAATGTCAATCATCATTGGATTCCCACTGATTCCTGATCATTAAACTTATATGTTAAACTTGTGTGTTATACTTGTGTGTTAAACTTGTGTGTTAAACTTGTGTGTTTGACTTCTGTGTTAGACTTGTGTGTTTGACTTCTGTGTTGGACTTGTGTGTTTGACTTCTGTTTTACACTTGTGTGTTAAACTTGTGTGTTAGACTTGTGTGTTTGACTTCTGTTTTACACTCGTGTGTTAAACTTGTGTGTTAGACTTGTGTGTTAAACTTGTGTGTTAAACTTGTGTGTTCGACTTGTGTGTTAAACTTTTGTGTTAAACTTGTGTGTTAGACTTGTGTGTTTGACTTCTGTTTTACACTTGTGTGTTAGACTTGTGTGTTTGACTTGTGTGTTGGACTTGTGTGTTAAACTTGTGTGTTAGACTTGTGTGTTAAACTTGTGTGTTAAACTTGTATGTTAGACTTGTGTGTTAAACTTTTGTGTTAAACTTGTGTGTTAGACTTGTGTGTTTGACTTCTGTTTTACACTTGTGTGTTAGACTTGTGTGTTAGACTTGTGTGTTACACTTGTGTGTGGGACTTGTGTGTTAAACTTGTGTGTTAGACTTGTGTGTTAAACTTGTGTTAAACTTGTGCGTTAGACTTGTGTGTTTGACTTCTGTTTTACACTTGTGTGTTAAACTTGTGTGTTAAACTTGTGTGTTAGACTTGTGTGTTTAACTTGTGTGTTAAACTTGTGTGTTAGACTTGTGTGTTTGACTTCTGTTTTACACTTGTGTGTTGGACTTGTGTGTTTGACTTCTGTTTTACAGTTGTGTGTTAGACTTGTGTGTTAGACTTGTGTGTTAAACTTGTGTGTTAGACTTGTGTGTTTGACTTCTGTTTTACACTTGTGTGTTAGACTTGTGTGTTAGACTTGTGTGTTAAACTTGTGTGTTAAACTTGTGTGTTAGACTTGTGTGTTAGACTTGTGTGTGAGAGACTTGTGTGTTAGACTTGTGTGTTAAACTTGTGTGTTAGACTTGTGTGTTTGACTTCTGTTTTACACTTGTGTGTTAGACTTGTGTGTTAGACTTGTGTGTTAAACCTGTGTGTTAAACTTGTGTGTTAAACTTGTGTGTTAAACTTGTGTGTTAAACTTGTGTGTTCGACTTGTGTGTTCAACGTGTGTGTTAAACTTGTGTGTTTGACTTCTGGTTTGCACTTGTGTGTTAGACTTGTGTGTTAGACTTGTGTGTTAGACTTGTGTGTTAGACTTGTGTGTTAAACTTGTGTGTTAAACTTGTGTGTTAGACTTGTGTGTTAAACTTGTGTGTTAAACTTGTGTGTTAAAATTGTGTGTTAAACTTGTGTGTTTGACTTCTGGTTTGCACTTGTGTGTTAGACTTGTGTGTTAGACTTGTGTGTTAGACTTGTGTGTTAAACTTGTGTGTTAAACTTGTGTGTTAAACTTGTGTGTTAAACTTGTGTGTTCGACTTGTGTGTTCAACGTGTGTGTTAAACTTGTGTTTTAGACTTGTGTGTTAAACTTGTGTGTTAAACTTGTGTGTTAAACTTGTGTGTTAGACTTGTGTGTTTAACTTGTGTGTTAAACTTGTGTGTTAGACTTGTGTGTTTGACTTCTGTTTTACACTTGTGTGTTGGACTTGTGTGTTTGACTTCTGTTTTACAGTTGTGTGTTAGACTTGTGTGTTAAACTTGTGTGTTAGACTTGTGTGTTAGACTTGTGTGTTTGACTTCTGTTTTACACTTGTGTGTTAGACTTGTGTGTTAGACTTGTGTGTTAGACTTGTGTGTTAGGCTTGTGTGTTCGACTTGTGTGTTAAACTTGTGTGTTAAACTTATGTGTTAGACTTGTGTGTTAAACTTGTGTGTTAGACTTGTGTGTTTGACTTCTGTTTTACACTTGTGTGTCTGTCCCCCATGCAGTGGTAGCAATCGCGCGTGTGTGTGTGTGTGTGTGTGTGTGTGTGTGTGTGTGTGTGTGTGTGTGTGTGTGTGTGTGTGTGTGTGTGTGTGTGTGTGTGTGTGTGTGTGTGTGTGTGTGTGAGTGTATGTGTGTGTGTGTTGGTGTGTAAATGTGTGTTTGTGTGTGTGTGTGTGTGTGTTTCTGGCCCATAGTTTTTTTTTTAACATTTGAGCTTTTGTCATCAAATTTTTAACAAAGCTTTATTATGAGACTATGGAGAAGACAAATGAATAATTTGGTCAAAGGGTCAAAGGTCAAATGTACCGTTTAGCATATGGAAGAATAAAAAGTCTGATTACAAAGCAGACAGGCTTTGCATTTTCAGATGCTTTCTAGTTATCTTCGTCCCCCCCCCCCTTTTTTTAAATCTTGACTTAATTTGTAAGGGTATGCTCTAATAATAGACATTTTAAACATTTTTCACCATAATTGTTTCCCATGCAGGGTGATGATACATCAATGTGTAGCAGCTCCTCAAATGGATGTCACAAGCTTGGTGTCCTGTCGACGACTCCAATTTGGTGGACGAAGAATCCATGGTGTCTTTTGAGAAGAGTAGACAAGTTATCGTCGGCACCTTGAACAAGTTCCAAACTCCTGCCCAAAATCAGCGTCAGACTAATGTGAAGCTTGGTCAGCCGGTTCTTGAAATTCTTGGGCCAAAAACGTTCTCCAGCCACAAACCCCACAAGGTGTGAATAATTGGGGCTGTAGTAGTAGTAGTAATAGTCATAGTAGTAGTGGTGTTATTATTGCATCTACAGAAATTTAATTAGCTGCTACTTACACTGTAGAACGATTATATATAAATTACTTTCTTTGAATGCAATGTCAGGAAATTATTTCTCCACCTGAGATTCCATTGAAATAACAACAGATAACAATGGGAACGCGTTGTTAATCCCATATTAAGTCGGATCTGTACTCGGATCTTGCGACGAAGCCTTCACACGTGTCCTCCCACGCCCCCTTCGCCCTCCCCCCCAGGAGACCATGAAATGCATGAAAGCAGAGCTAGCTCTCATTCTCAGCGTCTCTCCCACTCTTATCCATCCCCTACGGCTGCAACGCTACTAAGACGTCCGGCTCGGACATTGTCTACGTGCGAGACTTTACCTCTTTGCTACTCTTTGTCTATCTACTTCTTGCCCCACCCCATCCCCGTTAAAACTCCAGCTTCGAGTGCTGCCTTCGCTCAGAATCGGTTTGTCTGCGCCGCTGTCTGTGTGTCTCTGATCTCTTTTCGGCCCTCGCTGTCTTTCTGTCTCGCACACCTGGGTTAATCTGCTGTGGCGGAGCGACATTGTTGGTAACTACACACAGGTATGAAACATATCGCCTCTTTGTCTGTCTGCTTGAAAAAAATATTTTGTCTATCTCCATTGACTCCCCGTGAGGACTTTCCAAGTACGCTCGTCAATTCTCGTCCGTATGTCTATCCGAAGATACCACACTTGTCCGCAGTAGATGAAAAACTGCTCATGGAACTTGCTAAGTAGCTTGCGCACGTGTTCGGACAATGGCTCGAGGGACGCGCGGGAGGGTTCCGCGTGGAGATGCAATTGTGACGTTCACAGCGAACAATGATGCTCCTCCATTGGCTCCCAAATTAATGAACTCGGAAATTTGGAAAGGCGATGCTCGCATGTCGCACTCATTCGTGTGGATTTGGTTTTGAAGGGGATGTACGGTATATGTAATTCTTATTTTCATGCAATGTCATGAGAACTTGGCACTTTGTACTCCTCGGACGGTTTCCCTGTCTGGGTATGTGAACAGAAATGGAAAAACGTACACCTTACATGGAGGTAGGGATACGGGAGAGTATTGAGGGAGAGAGGGCGGTTAAGAAGGAGGAGCTGAATCGAGTTTACTTAAGGAGTATAAAATCTGAGCAAACTAATACCCAAAGTTAAGACTTAGTAAAAGCAATTTAAATCATTTATAAACACTCATTGCAGATGATGATTTACTTGTTGAAATTACCTTTTGCAAGTCGATCTGTTTTCCAGGAACCGATTGTTTGTTTGTGTCAATCGGTACAGTTGAATGATTTTGCTATAAGGTATCCCCTAATTGTAATTATAGTACTCATTTTACTGATCTTATATTTTTTTTTCCGAGATAAACTGATTATCTGTTATCTGCTTCTCTGAACATATATATATATATATACATACACTGCCATAGTTACCTGTCTGTTCTGCAGTCACTGAGCTTTTGACATTGTTACAATGAGTGCGGTTTGGTCGCGTCACTTGTCACTATCGTAAAATCGTTTGACGTTAGATCATGGCATGCCTTTGCTTCTTGTAAACCTCCCAGTATCTCACCGGCGGATAGATCTTATTGCAACGAGTACAAATTCAGTGTGATTGTCAAAAGAAATCCCTATGACTTGAAAAACCTCATTTTAAGAGCTCTGTGATTTCTGACCTTAAATAGAAACTTGTCTAGTACATGAATTACGAGTCATAGCTAAACGATTGCTTTAATTGTGTTGCCAATGTGGATGGAGTCTCTTTAGAAATCGAGAAGTCCTTACGTGTAGAGACTATTAGTCCATATCAACGTTGCCACGGAATACCAATGTGGATAAAGATAGAATACCAGTGTTTATAGAGACTAGAAATGCATGGGAATAGAGAATCGAGTTGTTATGGATAGATACGAGAACTCCATGTGGATAAAGACGAGAAGCCCATATCGATGGATGAGAAATCTCATTGGGGATAAAGAGTAGACACGCCAATGCGTGGATAGACTCAAAATGCATGGGGATAGATCCAAGAAATTCCAATATGGATAGAGATAGCAATTCCACATAAAGACAGAGATTAGAAATGCTTGACATTGAGCAATCGTGCACCAATATTGTGTGACGTCTTTTTATTTCTCAGACTTCAGATGAAACATGTCTGTTCAGCCTGTTTGGTTTGGATGATTACTCAGTTTACCTTTCTTGGCTTTATCATTCTGAAGGTGTACATAGTGTGTGTGTGTTTTATATGAATCAAGATTCGAAAGCATTTCATCTTCATTTAGCAACATGCACAGTCCCAGAAACGTCCCAAAAATTGACTGCAGCGTACATCGGTATCGTGCTCACCTCGTGCACTCGAGGCAAGGACGCTTTGAGCCACACTGAGTGAATTTTCAAACTTTCATCACTCGTCATGCTGTACATACAAAGTGGGGGGGGGCGTCAAAATGTTTTCCCCCAAACTTTTAAGGGATTGGTCGTTCTGTGACACCAAAACTCAGCACAGTCGTGAGTCCTTTAATATGGACTTTCCACCTGATGCCGATTTTTTTTCTCCCCCAGTGTTGGGTGGGTTTCCTTATACCATGTGAGCAAAAGTCATGTTTTTGGCTCTGAAATTTTTGACTCCCTCTGAGTATTCACTGCGGAGTTTGCTCGGCTGTATTTCAGGAATTACTATAGTTACGATCTTATTCCCCTGGGCTCATTGAGAGTCATTATTTATTTTTGGGGCTAGTTTTCTAACATCTCTCTGAAGGTCTTTTATTTTATTTTTGGGCGGGTCGGGGGGGGGGGTGAGGTGGCAGTCGGAGCGGATGGCAGGACCATCTGTACAAACTAGTATGATGCCTTATTTGGGTGTCATGCCTTCCTTTTGAGAAACTACAACGAACCCATTGTGAAGTTTATTTGCTAATATCTGAAAAAAAAGAATACAAAGCTGTTTTAAATAACTTTAAATAAGTAAATATGAAAGATTAATTGATTTGGAGACTTCAGACTGAAATCCATAACAATATACTCTCTTTTGTAGAAACAGCGCATTCTTCGAACGCATTCTAGAATTACATACATAAGTTGCTCAACTACTTACACGCTTCAAACAACTATTTTGACTTGAACTGAATAATTTATCCAACTTGTTCAAAAAAGTTTTATCTTTTTGTCGAACTGATGGAAGGATTCCCCATGAGTTATGTTCCAAAGGTTTTTTTATTATTATTTTTTGAAATAATACCGTTGTTTGTTTACTCCCGGATGTGTTTAGTCCCCCACCAGTTTCACCGGAGGGGGTTATGGATTTGCTTTCTGTCTGTCTGTTCCAGCTGTGGTTTTTCAGACTTTTTTCCCCATACCCTTCAACATATTCAACTGAAACTTGGTACATGGCTTTGTTATGATAAGTTGCAGAAAAAGTTCGAGTTTCAGGGCGTTTCGTCAATTTTTCCACAGAGTTATGCCCTTTTTGAAACAAGAAAATATCATATCATTCGAGGACATTGGTTGCAAAGCAATTCTCGCTCTTGTTAAAACTTGGTTTAAAATCACAGGTATTTTGTTACGTTAAAACCTTTCTTTGTTTAGCTTCTCTGGTTTCTTTGCACTTTTCCTTTGTCTCATTTGTTGTGTTAATTGCTGACTGTATACCCAGGGTACCCGGTACACCCTATCAGATATGACTTGTTCAATTGATGGAAAACATCATAAAGCATTTCCATGTGTTGATTTTTCTTGCATCATTTGCAGATGACAATGAAAAGCAACAAACAAGCTCAAGCAACTCTAGCAACTGTGTCTATCTTGTTTATCATCTCACTTGTATCAACAAACGGAAATGAAGTGAATGTCAAAGAAGGTATGGCTATCGGCTTCTGTTTTTTTGTATAAAAAGTCAAGGCTCGTGGAAGAGCAAAAACACAGAACGGATCAGAATGCAAAATAACAAAAGGAACAGCAGAAAAAAGGAGGAAAATGCTAACAGTAGGGCCGAGGGACAAAATAGACAGAGACAGACAACAAGGGATGTGGGTGAGGATGAGGGGTAGGGGAGGACGCGTAGGGTGGACAAGATGGACACAGAAGCTCCCAGGAAGGAAAATAAAGGAAATTTGAGGGTGGGGTAGGTGGGGTGGAGGTGGTTTAACGGGGATAGGAAAGATCATGGTTTTGGATTGAGGACAATCTGAGATGGTGACAAACAGCTGTCTTGAAGACCTGGAGGGAAGAATGAGATTGAAGAGAATGTGGAAGTTGGTTCCAGCAGTGGAAAAAGAGGAAAGAATGATTGGAGGTGAGCAGTGATCCTGTATTTAGGTCGTTTCAGCAGAAGGAGGTAGCTGGTGGACTGCGTGTGCCCTCCAGAAACCTGGGGTTGGGGGGGTCAAAGCACGGAAAGAGCAGAGGGTGCAAGACCAGAAAGGAGGTGGGAGAAGACGGGGAGATCACTGACCTGTCTGCGATGGGAAAGTGATCGCTGATCGGCCTATAGACTCAGCGTCTTCGCGGGAGATTCCAATGATCTTGAAGGCTTTCCTTTCCATGGCGTTAGGCAGAACAAGGTGTGAAGCAATGGTGCCAGCTCAGATGTGATTGCATTGCTTTGTCAAGCTGCAGATGACAGCCTTGAGGATGGATAAGAGTTCAGGTGTACCAAGGAAGGGCTTTGCAGGATGGAGGATGCCCAGTCGGCAACTGGCTTTGGAGGCCAACTTAGAAATGTAGTTTGCCCAAGAAAGATCATGGCTGAGAGTGAAACCCAATTAGAGTTTGAAGAGGATTGTTAAGAAGGTCGATTGGGGGGGGGGGTTGGGGAGGGGTGTTGCCAGATACTCCTTTCAGAGAGAGAGATGGTGAGAGTGTGATATTTGTCAGGATTGAAAGATATGTTCCAAGTGTTTGACCAGCTTGTGATGTTGTCAAGGTATGAAGAGAGGGCAGAGGCTGCAGCCTTCCTGTGAGCGATGAGCAATGTCATAGCAGAGGGTGGAGTCATCAGAAAATTGATAAAGAGGATTTTCTAAGAGTCAGAGAGATCATTAATGAAGATTAGAAATAGGACTGGGCCAAGAACACTGTCTTGGGCCACTCCAGTGTTGGCAGGGAGAGTAGATGAAAGGATTCCGGTGAGAGACACATGTTGCCTTTGAGAGTAGAGGAAGTCAGTAATCCATGTATGGAGTTGCTCTTGGATGCCAGAGGCAGAGAGTTTGGAGAGTAAGGTGGGATGCCATCCTGTATTAATATCTCGAGATATCTCTAGAGAGACAGCACTGATCTTATGTCTGACATTGAGGTCCCTCCATCCATTGTTCCTTCCTTCCTCGTTCCATATGAGTACTGCTTCATCAGGATGAAGATTACCGCACTGCGGTTGCAGGCACGGAGCAGCACCAACTCAACCATTAAACCAGGACACTGGTACTCATTTCGCCAACCTCGGAAGGATGACAGGCTGAGTCGACCCCACCTGGTATTAATTCAGTGGCCAACGGGGCTCGAACTCAGGACCCTAAGATCCCAAGCCGGCCACCCTAACGACTAAGCCAATGCAAGGTGTTTAAGAGTATAAACAGCATGTCAAGGGTAGATTGACCTGGTCTGAATCTGAATTGATGATCTCAGATGAGGCCATTGAACAAAAGGAAGGATTTTATGTCAAGTGCGATGATGAATCTGTGACCTTGCTGATGATTGGAAGGAAGTTGATCGGTCTGTTTTTGAGGGGATCGGTTTTTGTGCCTGGTTTATGTAATGCTGTGATGTTGGCTGAGTTCCAAACAGATGGAAGATGACCGAGAACAAAACCAATTTCAGGCAGATTGACTGCATGATTTGGAGTGTAAAATAAAGTCTTAATCATTGAGATTGTAAACAAATGTTGTTGGACTCACTGGTTGCCTGACAGTCACCAACACTAATGCTGTTTCACAAAGAAGCCCATTTATCGAGCTGATCATCTAAAACATCCTAATCCTTAAAAGACACTCCAGGACTAAGTTAAACCTTCTTGTGGGATCAGAACATGCCAGGGATTATTGATAATGAAGTCAAAACAAATTGTATGAGGCTGCCATCCCTCTAACTCGAATTACTGGGATTTAGTCCAAGACATTTGAACCATTCTCTCAGCCTGCACTTCAGTGGTTGTCACAAGCATGGGAATCACTCCAGGGACAGCCTCAGCAATAAGGAGACACACCCCAGTAAAAATTCCAGCCGGTTAAATTGTAACTGCTGAAGAATGACCAGTAGGAAAAAGATTGAAATCCGTGTAACGTAACAGTGTCCATTGATCAGGAAGCCTGCTGTGCCCGGCACCGTGACAGCCGGTCACAGATAGCCCCGGTGGACATGCCTTTCCTGTGAACTGAGCGATGGCTGAACAACCACCATTATGGTTAGAATAACATGTACTTTGCACACGTGTGCACATGACCTTTGTAACCCCCCCCCATGCACAACAAAACTAAAACAATGTACATAACACTTTAAACAAGAGGCATGATGCAAACATTAAACCAATGCAACTTACACAGGTGACGCTGTATTCAGAATGAGAATTTCTTAAAATAAAATTAAATGTATGTTTTGCTGCCTTAACCATTGAAGGTGGATTGAGGTTGTTTTCATCCCCTGTTTGTTTGTTCATTTCCTGAATGCTTCGGATTTCAGCAATTATGTTGGTCGGTTGTGTGTGTCTTTCTGTCTGTCTGTTGGGTGGTCGCTAGACTACCGTTATTCTCAGGTTTTCCGTCTGTATGTATGTATGTATGTATGTACGTAATGGACAGCTCTGGAGTCCAGAGGAGTCAACCGATTTTGATGAAACTTGACAGGTAGGTTCATACCAGGATCTAGTTTTATGCTTTTGAGCACCGTTGCTATGGATGCCACCGTTGCCTGGCAAGGGGACTTTGAAATTTTTGAAAAAAAATCCGAAAAATATTTTTATATTATTTTTTTTCGATAATCAAAAATCGGCTTCCGCGCTTTTATGCGCACGATAATCAACCTGTTTGTCAAAAAATTTCAGCCCGATCCGTCAAAAACTGTTTGACTAGTATGCAATTACATAGCGACCACCCATGTCGCCTACCGGCTTATCTGTTTGTTCGTGTGTTTGTTTACCCTGTAGCAGCCACACCGTTTCAGCGATCATGACCAAACTGGGTACAGACGTCGGCCATGGTCCAACTTAGACACTCGTCGTTTTTGGTTAATCTAGGTCAAAGGTCAAGGTGAAGGTCACCGAAAAACCAAAATTCTTATTTTCGCAACAACGTCCGCTAAAATGGTCGTATCGACTTCAAACCAAATCCAAAATGTGCATCTTCCAATTATGCATCCAACCATATGTCTCATTGGGGTGTCACACCAACACCCTTCTTAGCAGTCGGGGGTCGAATGTCAGGGCGGTCGGATCAAAACTTTCAAATTGTGATAAAAATGCTATTTCAAGTCCAATTGACTTCCAAGTTATGATCATGACCAAACTAAGTGCAACAAGTCATTAAACAGTCGCACTATCGACTTACAAGAATCAAATTTATTTCCAGGTTTTTGTGTTTTTCAGAGATCATGGAGATATGACAAAGTTATTCCGGCAATTCCTTGCTCAACGAGCAATTTCATTTGTTTGTGTACGGGATATCTCAAAAAGTTGTTGACGGATCCGGATGAAACTTGGTGGCGATGTTGGGTGTGTGGCATGCATGAACTGATTAGATTTTGGTGAAGATCCGGATCCGACTCCTGGAATTTTAAAGTGATTCTTCACCATTGATAGATAGGGCCAAAACTATTTAGGTACTGCATAGCATGATATTTCAAAAATGTATTGGGCCAGATATGTTCTCGTGGATCAGGCATTACGTGGCAGAGGTATGCGCTCTCCCAAGTGCCCTTCTAGTTTTAACTGTTCTCATATTAAATATATATTTTATTATTTTGTAACAGTTCTGACAGGATGGTTCAGAGTTAGCACACCTACCTTTGAGATGTCTAAACTGGATTCAATTCCCAACCTGACTATAGACTGCCACACTGGAGCTTTGCAAATGGGGTTGCATCACAGTGTGCTGTCCCTCAGATGGACATTAAGCTGGGTAGACTTATAGCATGATTTGGTGGACATAAAGATCCCATGCTGTTGTCCCTGAACAAATTATAAGCCCAAGCAACCTTCGGTCAAACGTCAGGCCTGGCCAGCTAGTTTGTGAAAGGCTTGGGGAAAAAACACTCCGAGAACGACCTCACAAGAAGGTGATAATAATTGTGACCACTAAATAATAATAAGTAGTTAGTCGTAGCAGTAGTTGTAGTAGTAGTCGTGGTAGTTCTTCATTCATATGCAGCACAAGGCTGCAGGGTAACATCATTGGCTGAGGTCACGGCTGTGCCGCTGATGCAGTGCCCTCTGCTGGTGAGGACAGGAATTTGGAATTTGTTCAGGGTGCCGGCGATAGCTCACCTCCTCTTCTTGAAGGATTCCATGGGATCTTTAACGTCCACCAACGAATGCTGGCAGACGAGATTCCCATTTTGCGTCCATCCGAGGGACAGCACATTTCACTGATGAACCACCCTACCTGTGGAACATCAGGGTGACAGTTTATAGGTAGGTCAGGATTTGAACTCAAGCGAGACAGCTTAGTGTGCATACCTCCAGGCCATCTGGGTGGTGGTGGTGGTGGTGGCGGTATTTTAGATGGTGGTCGTAGTAGTGGTAGTAATAGTAGTGGTGACATTTATACTCTTGCATTTAAAAAAAAAAATTCTGCAGGAAAGGCTGTTCTGTACTTTATGAGTCAAAGTATTAAACAACGAAATTTTTGTTCAACATGTCAAACATACTTGGACGTCTGAAATTTAACATGTTAATTGTTTGGGGAGGAATACAGTAAACCCAAAAGTTGTGTTTTATATTAACTTTGTTTGTAGTTGTTAGCTTATGTGGTAATTTGTTAAAATGTAAATGCTTCATACGTATATACTATGAACATGTTACGTGTGTCATACTCATGACATGGCAAAGGAGCCATATATTTATTATGTACACAAAATGGCAGATTTTTTTTTTAACCTTCCCCAACTTCCTACTCTCCCACATCCCTTCCTCTACCCACCACATGGATCAAACAACCCCTTTCTCTTCCCAATTTGGACTCCTCTCTTCTGCCAACATCATTTATTTATTTATTTTACTCTTCCCACCTCCTTTTTATGGTGCACACTTTATAAATAGCCAAAAATACCAAAACGTTTTGCCTCATACAGCACACTGTTGTAGCTGGCACTTCATGAATTAATACAAGGAAATTAGTTTTCCATCCATCTCAGGCCATTTTATCAAGGGAAGTAACGTTGACAGCTTTTGCGACGGTCATCGTGAAAATGGTCTCTGCATCTAGCTTGATGCAAGGGAGCGACTGTAGTTTTCACTGAGATCCCACTACCCTTGGCACTGTTGGCAGGAAAGACTTTTTGCTTACTTGTTGGTGTTTGATGGCACCAAATGAATAATTATCCTCTTACGTTTGATCGACGATGATGTCGCTAAGCGAATGACTGTCTGTACAGAATCGAGCTCTAAAGGTGTGCCATTGCTGTCTGTGGTTGAGTCCCTGGGTGGCACTGTCACTCTGTCGTCCAAGTTACCAAAACCTGAGCCACATCAGCAGGGAAGCAACCCTTATGACAAGTTCTTGTACATCAGGTGGATTAAACTCGGGCCAGGAAGGAAGGACAAGAAGTTCATCTTGACTTCTCTTTTTGGGTAGGTACATTAATTAGGAACATCTGAAGTTTTGAACCTTTGATTGGTTAGATATGATTGCAAAAGGCAAAGCCTTAAGGTTTTGGTTCGATATTCGAGGAAACTTGTACTTTGCATCAACAAGTGTTTGTAAAGAGTTAACGGGTTCGTTCAGGGTTGGGCACTTGGCAAGTGTGCCCGACTACACTCGTAGCAAAAAGAGGCCTCTGGAGAACAAATTTGTTTTGGCTTGAACACCATCTTGGTTCGGCCACAGCTTACATATAAGGAAATATAGAGAAACCATTTGGTCCCATATACCGGAGCCATACCCCAGAATTCCTACATAATTGCCAGTAGTGATAATTATATAGAGAAACCAATTTTGACCAGATTACCGGCACTCAACGGCCAACACTTTTTGAAAGATATGATGTGGGGGTATCGTCTTAAACTTGAAAGCAGAAAGACAGCTGGCTTTATAATCCCCATCTGAGATACAATGCCACCTTGATGGTACCAATTTAAAAAAAATATACCAGTTTTAGGACAAGTCTTATTCCATCAGCGATCTAAACCAGACAAAACACCTCCCAAACAGCTATCTTACCCACCTTCATCAAGATGTAATCATGATCCAGCTTGTGTAGTGTGCTCCTACATTTGGATGATATTATCCATGATGAGGTCTTTTTCACAATATGCAAGCTGGTCCTAAGTCAGAGCCTAGTTTTTGCATCTTGTTTGCTTTGTGTTCTGGTATATAATCCATCACAGCATGACGTTATGCCTACATGTGGAAACCATACACTCGAGGAAAAAAAAAAAACGTAAATTTGAGCTATTATATAATTGTATTTTGCTCGATTAGGATGACAGTCGATAACCGAGCAGGCCCATCCATATAACCACAAAATTAGCAAAAGTAAGTGCAGGGATGTGGGCCTGGCAAATCAAGCAGCTGTGGTCTTGGATATTTGCATGCTGAAAGAGCGAGACAGTAACTTGTGCCTCATTTATTGCCCTGAATTCTTCCGGGAAGAGCAACGGCAAACCGCCCAGCGTCCTTTCTGTCTCGTGACTGCTTCGGCAAAGCGGCACTGCGGAAAAAAAGTGTGGCCATGAATAGAACGGACGCTGGAAAATAAGCAACAGATTTGAAAATTAAAGAACTAAATCATTGGCTGGTTAATCTTGTTAATATTCCATTGATTTCGTCATTTTTTTTGGTAACACTTATGATTGTCCTTTTGGCTCCAGATGGACAAAAGTGGAAAAGGAGTACGAGGACCGCGTCACCCTGGATGATAATGGCAAAACACCCACACTCAGGATTTCTCATCTACGAGCGAGTGACAGTGGTTTATACCAATGTCATGTTCGTTGGCCTTTGTGGCATTTGACGAGTCTCATGAACTTGAGTGTTGAAGGTATGAATCTGGGATTTCAGATGGGGTTGTGTGGGGAGGGAGGGAGCTCTGCCGAGTTATACCGCAGCTCATATTCTACGAGGGGCAGAGTGCACATTGTCATGTGGTTTTTTTCAAAAACTTCACATCCACAACAGCTGGACACTTGCTCTGAGTCGAATGTAGTGTATATGTGAACTCCATTGGGTTATTTTGAGTGGTTAGAGAGAAAAGGTTAGATTAGATATTGTGGCTTTCAGCTGTAGTAATGTGTTGTGGTCATTGCACCTTGAATCTTCATGCAATAAAGAAAAAGGGCCTCCAAGAGTATAAGAGACTCAGGGACATCTGTTTATTATATATATACCGGAAATTGCTGGGGGAGACTCAAATGATACAACATCAACTTGAGAAGAAGAATAAGGATATAAGGAACTTGATGATGGTGCCAGGTTATTCATAGCTGTGTTGAGCAAGCTGTTAGGTGGTTAGATTTTAACTCTCGTATATCTACTGAAGTTTATAATTCAAACAATGACTTTCTAGTTGGAGTAATATGGTGCTTCAATGGCTTTACAAACTTTCCACCAATGAGCAAACGACATATTGTTTTTATGTTTTAAAAATACAATATGCTCATTGGATTCTTACAGTTATTGCCTGAACAATTAAAATATGATTATCAACAGGCAATGAGGTCAAATAGTGCTGTATTGTATGTTTCATTGTCACAACAAATGACTTGTTGGTATTGTTGCCATATTGGCATTCAAGATCCTCAAATATATTGGTGCTATTGACCAATTGTAATGATGATTCGCCGCCAGGTGTGGTGTTTCACTACCGCGTGAGGGATGGTCGCTACACACTCAACTACACAGAGGCACAGCAAGCTTGCTCTGATATCGGAGCAATTTTGGCATCGCCGGCCCAGATGCAAGCGGCATTTCAGGACGGCCTTGACAACTGTGACGCTGGTTGGATGTCTGACCGCTCCGTTGGGTGAGATTAATGTAGTTTGGGGGTGAAGAAGGGGCTTAGGAATACTAGCAATAGCAACAAAAGCCAATTCATTAATTGCATGAAGGAGCCATTCATTGTTTTACATGCACTTTTTGCTTAACCATGTGATCATTACACCCTGTGCTCTTTGCTGGTGCTCCGCAGTACTGGCTTTGCAAAAAAAAAAAAAAAAGCCAGATTGCCAGGATTTTCCTCTTTCCCCCTTCTCTCCTTCCCACCAGTATTATACACTGAGGAATTAACTTCTGGCTGTAACTGTGCCGGTCTCTGCCCATATGCACCTGGTGTGGGGCAGCTTGCGAGAAGCTTTGCACACACTCACTACTTTGCCACTCGAGACCGGCATCCGCTCGGATCATTTCTGACGAAGCACTTGGACTCATGAGTACAAGGCACAACCTTCAGTAATTAATTTTTTAAAGCTTGGAGTTTGAATTCCAAACAAAAATCGCTCATTGTTGCCAGGCGTTCAGGAATACAATATGATGCCCAGTTTATGTTGCTGTAGTTGTAGTTAAACGAGTTCACCATCATTGAGACATTGAAAATGGCCTTTCTACCCTTCAAGTCTGGTCGCTATTTAGTTCTGCCATCATCCAAGAAACATGGACTTGAAATTATAATTGTGAGTAATGGAGGGCCTTTTCCATGGGTAAAAAACCCCCAAATAGTTAAATAAAACAGAAGCAATCCAGGAATTGCATCAGTGTTCCATCTCTCAAATTAATGTTAAGCCGGATGTCCTGTCGGCTAGCATGAGTTGGTGGAAAATAAAGACCCCCCCATGGGCACTTTTGATGAATAGTAGGCGAGTTATCGCCGCCATCCTGAACAAGTTACAAATTACTCCCGAAACTGCGGGTAGCAAGTTGTCTGGTCTTTTCGAGTATTCCTTGATAGGATGTTACACTGAGTGCTATCTGAGAGTGTGATTGCTTTGTGGGCTCAAGGGGTCAGGGGGACATGTGGGAGTGAGAATGACTGATTTTGACAGGGAGGGAAGGGTTCATGGATTAAGAGTCAAGAGGACTGGGACTGAAAGAAAAGTGAAAATAATAGGGGGAAAACAAGAAGCGACGGAACATTAGGTAAGTAAATGAAAGCAACTTTGAATGTTTGGCCTCCGTTCCATGCCATTTCTATTTTAAAGTGTTATAACTTTCGAACTACCTCTGCCATCGAAGGTGGACAAGGGTTATGTTTTCATCCCTGTCCGTTTGTCTGTAAACAGGATATCTCAAAAAGTTTGGACATATTCTGACGAAATTTGATGGACAGGTTGGGCGTGTGAGAAAGAAGCATCAATTCGATTTTGGTGAAGATCCGAATCCGGATATGAGTTTTTCAAAAAAATTTGCCAAGTGATTCTTCACCATTGAGAGATGGGACCAAAAACGATATGTAAAACGATTTCGAAACATTGTGGACGAGTTGGTTGGGTGACAAGAACAAGCCGATTACATTTTGATTATGGTCCAGATCCAGATCCTATCAGTGGGATCAAAATCTTGATGCATTCAGCCGAGGCAGAAGTCCACGCTCTACCGAGCGCCGGTCTAGTTGCATTTGCTATTGTAATAATTTATGGCAACAATGATGTGGGGGAGACACGTCAGGAGTTCGTTTTCATTGCAGAACTCTCACATTGATGTTGTTTAATCAATTTATTTTTTTTTTCTTTCTTTTGCTTGCCTTCCCTGCTGTCGGGGTGCATTTGGTGCATTTGTCCAGTCCAAATTCCATTTCAATACGAATGGAGTATTATCTTGCCATTTTTTTTATTGTTACATTTGTTGTTCATCATTTCGTACGGAAAGTTTAGATCTCCCACATAGAGCAGGTGTGTGACATTTGTGGATTCGATGACGTCCATGTACTCAGGATCATTGATAATTTTTGCCGAAGTGGTCCAAAGCTAAACAGAAATGGGGAGCGACTATCTAGTTGTAAAATAACTTATTGTATGAGTAGTTTAACACGTTGACTGCCAACGACGAGTATACTCATAGTGCTCGGTGTACCACATTCTGTCACTGTGAGTATTCTAGTAGAAAATATTACGTTATTGTATTGCATTGCAAACATAATATGCTGCCGTACGAGATAACACAACAATCAATCTGCTGGCAGTTCGGTGAACATAAATCTCTGCAATAATAATGATGATCATCATTATCAATCTCCATGAGAAGTTTTGCCACTTCATCTACATTCATTCATACGTGCGATTTTGGAGGGTAACAACAAGTAACAAAAAAGAAAAAGCCCGTGGTACCTAGCACATGATGTACCATTAGCAAGATGTAATACCATGGTCGATTCAGTGCTAAAAATAGTCCCACCAGGTAGGTCGTACCTGGCATACGGAATTGAAAATCTTGTCCCACTGCCTGCGACGAGTTTTCTCATAACGTGGGGGTTTTCCCAGCAATGGATAAGAAGTGAAGTTAGATTTGCTCAAAGAAGGGTACAATTTGAAAAGGGATATGTACATGTATACTTGGCTTGGCAAATGGGAGTGGGTGTGTATTATAAGAGTTGGAAGTCAACGTGTTAACAACTGAAATGTGGATCATTCCTTCTGAGTGTTTTATAGTATCAGTGTTGTGCTCCGTCGTTTCCTTGTATTCTTTTTTGGTCATTGATATCGGGGCCAGTTTTGTACAGTTCCATACATTGTGTGACCCACTGTGTTTAGGATACTATAGAATCCCTCCTTAGGCTTGTTTACACCACATATTTGAAGCCAATTGGAACAGGTCGGGGCTGTGTGAAGTTGAGTTCAAAAGCAGTCCGATCGGTCATGGGCTCGGCATTGATTGTTAAGAGTCACCCACTTGAACATCAGGGCTGTCGTGGCTGATTTGGGCTGTGTAGAAATGGCCATTCAATGTCATTACATTACTTTATTTATGAGCAGAAAGAGGAAAAATGGCGGACATTCTCGAGCCTGTACAGGCTATAAGAGTCTGCCTCAATGCTGGTCAACCACACACGTACGTATAGCTGTTGGTTTCACTTTGGTACAATGAGCTGTTGCATAGTGTTGATGAAGCGGTGCATAATGTCACACGGAAAAACAAAACAAAACACATATGACGTATTATTTATTGTTGGACAGGTATGGTATGAATGCCAAACACACATTATTGGTTCACTTATGTCTATCTGTCTGTATGTCTGTCTGTCCTGTCTATAAGTGTCAATTTATGATCGAGGAACAACAATTTCATTCAAATATTATATCTTGAACACGGAACATAAATCGGAAAACAAACTTGTGGTTTAACAGTACTATGGCTCGGAATTTGTCCTGATTATTCATGTACAGAGACAAGTGACATGAGTTTTTTTTTTAATGGAAGTCATAAAGGAGACAAACAACAAAGCCAAACAGTGATAAACTTCCAGAATGTTTTTTCAACAAACTTTAAAATCTTAATTTTATTAAAATTTAATGATTTACTTGAACACTGTAGAATACAAATCACCTTTTACGTACTTTCAAAATCATTCCATTTAGCAGTATTTGGACAAAATATTACGTCATCAAGAAATCACGGGGGTAATGTGTTCTATGAACTCTCTCGTCTTTTTTAGTTTTTGAGTATGGCTTCGGTAAGCAAGAGATGGTTGATAATTCTGTGGCAGTTTCTCTGTCACCCCCTTTTTCTATGTTTTTGGCCTGTAGTTTTGAGGCATTTGTGTTTCCTTTAATTTTGCGATCAAAAAACTTTTGCTTTCTGTGAACCATTTGTCCAGAGTTCTTTCCCTTTTGAATTCTTTGCTTCATCCCTTTTCCTTCTTTCACTCATCACATTCACAGTGGATGCAGGTTCGAATGCTGCAGCGATCTGTCAATCTGAGTTTATCTCCATGGTTTGTGCTCCAAATCCTGTGTGTTACAATGTAGGGATACTATATGTCGCTCCACTGGAGCTAGAGATTAGGGCATCTGTGACTTGCACTTTGAAACCATAGAATCTATTAAACCAGAAAAGTTTTGTCTTTTATCGACCACTGAGGTATAAATCTGATTTATTTTACAATTGAGCAGATTGTTCATGGTTTGACCATTTAATGGTGACCTAACTTTCTCCACCTTCCCACTCTCAATCCCTTGATATTCCTGCAGGATCTGACATGTTAATCACCGGACCAGATAATTGCTCCCCTGTCCCATGATAATCTGTACACAAAGCATTGTCTCCCCTCCTTTCTAAATGTTTTGCATCCCATTCTTCCCTCTGTCAAGTGCCGCGTCTGTTTTCGATCAGGGAACGCCCCAAGACAGTAACTTTCCGTCTTCGTCCATTCCTCAAAATCACACTTTTGGTGAAAAATCTTGAAGAATGATCATGAAGAAGGATTTACCCATCAATCATGAAATGTCACAAATTAATGTGACAGAGACCCATTCTGACCCCAGGTATCCCATCACGACACCGCGGAAGGGCTGCTTTGGTGACTTGGGAGATAAACCCGGAGTGCGTTCATACGGAGTGAGAAATCCTTCAGAGCAGTATGATGCCTACTGCTTCGCAATGAGAAATAGAGGTACAGTCATATGACAATATACTATTTGTACTATATGAGTGCGAAAAAACATTAAATATAAAAATTCTTGTTTTGTTATCATCATGACAATTTCCTGATGTCCCAGGCAAAAATGCCACAGTTAGAACTATAGTACATGAGAGTAGTACTCTCATGTACTATAGTTGGTAACAGGTCCTACTACAGTAGTCTGCAGAGAATTACTACAGGAAAGGAATGATATTTTTGCCTGGGGTCTCATTGGGTACTCACTGTTCATGGAGCCTTTTGGGGGCAACCCTGGAAGTTATGGACCAGAGATTTGGGTTAATAAGGTAAATTGGACCACCTTTCAAGATAGTCAATACCCTCGAGTCAAAATCTCTGAGTCATGTTATAATCGTACTTTCTTCAAGTTTCTCGGAGTAGAGGATTACTGTTAACTTTGACAGAAATACAAGTTATATCATTAATATTAATACTAATACAGTAGTTATAATAACGTATGTGCAAGAAAAAGAATATGTGATCATACGTGATCTACCAATATAAAACACAATGTGTGTTTGTGTATTTGTCTGTCCCCCTTAATAAGGACGATTTAAGTAGGGTTTTAAAGGCCAATCTTTTCACATGACCGTGTATTCACTACAGTCTATTTTTCAGGATAAAACAACTCGAAAAACGATTTTCATAAAAGAGTACTTTAATACGTCTCTTCTTTTGGAAATGTAGACAGTGACTTGCAACCAGGCAGTGTACAGAAGCATTTAAAAAAATAACAATAAATACAAGGTGCTCTGACATTCTCTGCACATGATGTGAAACTTGCACAGAATAAAACGAGTGTTCATTTAGGTACATAGGATGCCGAATAAATAAAGGAGATAAAAGCACACTTGACGCTAGGCCGAGGCTTCATACTTTGGCACGCTCACAAGGCTGTACCGTCAAAATGAAACGTTCCAGAATATAAAGAAAATAGGTACATGTGGCGTTTAAAAATAATGCTTCTTGCTACAAAACATCATATCTTTGAATATTTCGAATATAATAATTCCAACCCATCATTTTTGATGGGCTTTTATAATAGGAATAATAATTATAATCCTCAAGATTTGAAATGTAATTATTTAAGCACAAACCTTTTATACATCCGAACCTCGAATATGGATAAACATTATCCGAGCCAGTAACAATTGGACAATAATATATATTATTTGCTAATTATATATCTGTTTGAACAACAACGGTAAGGATGTAATCCATTATGTCAGCACTGATGTCGATAAAGACCACTGAACCTTAAGGTGGTCACATACCAGGTTATTTCTGCTTCTCAGTGCAAATTATTTTATTTAGATACCATCGGGTTTGTAACTTTAGCGGCCAGCAAAGCAGGCAGTTTCCAAACTGAAATCGTATCCCTTTGATGTCCATTATGCTTACGACCTGCATGTTGTCCACAGGAAGAATCGTCCATTTCACTGCCCCGAACAAGCTGACCCTGGAGGAGGCTCGGCTGATTTGTAAGAACAATAGCTTTGTTTTGGCAAGCCCAACACAGCTGTACAGTGCCTGGCACCATGATAAGTTTGATTACTGCAACTTGGGCTGGCTTGATGATGGCAGTGTCCGATACCCCATCGTCACTCCGAGGGAACGATGCGGAGGAGACATAGCAGGAGTCCGCACACTTTACCGCAATCCCATTAAACGTACTGGGTTTCCAGATTCGGACCTTCACTACGATGCCTATTGCTTTGAAGGTGAGCCATTTTGGGGGATTTTTCTCTTGATGTTGCTTTAACCACAGAGTATTTTAATATCCCAGAACCTATTGCCTTTGGGGTCATTATTGATTAGAGTAAGTTAAATGAAGATGATTTCACCTGCATATTACACGATGATACACATTGCTCTTCCAGGATCCTACATATAGTTTTTACACACCAAAGAATATAAGTTTTAGTCCGAAGAATCCATGTTGTTCCGAGCAAAAAATCCAAAAGAAAAAAGATGCCAAAAAATTTGCAAAAGATGCAAAAAGTTGTATCCAAAAGACCTCAGTCCAGTCCAAAAGGTCCAATTGACTTTCCCCAAGAAATGATGCCCAACAGTCCAATTTACTTTCATGAGAGAATGAAGGTCCATAAGACCTTCTTGCAGTGATCCAATCACAAGGATTCGCCGAGCGATACAGCCCTTGCATATTTGTGTACTTCGATTTACTTGAAGCAAGTTCAAACTCACACCACGGATCTGCACAGAAGAAAGGGAGCCAGAACATTTACAAAAAATAAATGCATTTACTTAACGACTACACATGTATTTGTAATAACAATTCCCCTTATTACCCTTGGAAAGTCATATCATGTGAATGTTAACGTTGACAAACTAGCATAGGTCATGTAGTTATATAAGCAAGATTAAAAATTTAAAAAAGAGTTTAAAACTCTTCCTCGCCAATGCAATAAATAATCATAAGTAGAACTTTGATTTTACTCCAAGTCCTTGGGCTGAAAAATATGGAGTGTGAAGAGGTACAAAAGGACAAACACACAAACAGTGGCATTGGGGGCTCTTTCTGTCATTAACTCTCTCGTTAACATCAAAATGACAGTTTTTGAGGCTTTGAACCAACAGGAATAGAATGGGCTGGTGGAAGGGGAGGATGAGGGAAAGATCACGGTTTCTCTGGTCAAACGTAGCAAAGCACTCACTTCTGGCAGCCTGACCACCACACATAAGATGATTCCTGGGAACTTGATCATCACACAAAGGATGATTCCTGGGAACTTGAACACCGCAAATAGGATGACTCCTGGGAACTTGACCACCGCACATAGGATGATTCCTGGAAGCCTGACCACCACATGTAGGATGATTCCTGGAAGCCTGACCACCGCACATATGATGATTCCTGGAAGCCTGACCACCACATGTAGGATGATTCCTGGGAACTTGACCACCGCGCACATAGGATGATTCCTGGGAACTTGACCACCGAACATGGAATGATTGCTGGAAGCCCGACCACTAAACATAGGATGATTCCTGGCAGCATGACCACCATACATGGGATGATTCCTGGAAACCTGACCACCACATGGAGGATAATTGTTGGAAACCTGACCACCGAACATAGGATGATTCCTGGAAGCCTGACCACCACACATAGGATAATTCCTGGAAGCCTGACCACCACACGAAGGATGATTGCTGGAAACCTGACCACCGAACATAGGATGATTCCTGGAAGCCTGACCAGCACACATAGGATAATTCCTGGAAACCTGACCACCGCAAATAAGATGATTCCTGGGAACTTGACCATTGCACAAAGGATGATTCCTGGCAGCCTCACCACCACACATGGGATGATTGCTGGAAGCCTGACCACCGAACATAGGATGATTCCTGGAAACCTGACCACCGCAAATAGGATGATTCCTGGGAACTTGACCACCGCACATAGCATGATGCCTGGAAGCCTGACCACCACACGTAGGATGATTGCTGGAAGCCTGACCACCGCACATAGGATGATTCCTGGAAGCCTGACCACCACACATAGGATGATTCCTGGCAGCCTGACCACCGAACATCGGATAATTCTTGGAAGCCTGACCACCGCAAATAGGATGATTCCTGAGAACTTGACCACCGCACATAGGATGATTTCTGGCAGCCTAACCACCACACGAAGGATGATTACTGGAAACCTGACCACCGAACATAGGATGATTCCTGGAAGCCTGACCACCACACATAGGATAATTCCTGGAAGCCTGAACACCACAAATAGGATGATTCCTGGGAACTTGACCACCGCACTTCGGATGATTCGTGGCAGCTTGACCACCACACATAGGATGATTCCTGGAAGCCTGACCACCACTCGAAGGATGATTGCTGGAAACCTGAGCAGTGAACATAGGATGATTCCTGGAAGCCTGACCACCACACATAGGATAATTCCTGGAAGCCTGACCACCGCAAATAGGATGATTTCTGGAAACGTGACCACCGCTCATAGGATGATTCCTGGCAGCCTGACCACCACACATGGGATAATTCCTGGAAGCCTGACCACCACACATAGGATGATTCCTGGAAGCCTGACCACCACACATAGGATAATTCCTGGAAGCCTGATCACCGCAAATAGGATGATTCCTGGAAACTTGACCATTGCACATAGGATGATTCCTGGCAGCCTGACCACCACACATGGGATGATTGCTGGAAGCCTGACCACCAAACATAGGATGATTCCTGGCAGCATGACCACCATACATGGGATGATTCCTGGAAACCTGACCACCACATGGAGGATTATTGCTGGAAGCCTGACCACCGAACGTAGGATGATTCCTGGCAGCCTGACCATCGAACATAGGATGATTCCTGGAAGCCTGACCACAAAACATCGGATAATTCCTCGAATCCTGACCACCGTAAATAGGATGATTCCTGGAAACTTGACCATTGCACATAGGATGATTCCTGGCAGCCTGACCACCACACTTGGGATGATTGCTGGAAGCCTGACCACCGAACATAGGATGATTCCTGGCAGCCTGACCACCATACCTGGGATGATTCCTGGAAACCTGACCACCACATGGAGGATGATTGCTGGAAGCCTGACCACTGTAAATAGGATGATTCCTGGGAACTTGACCACCGCACATAGCATGATGCCTGGAAGCCTGACCACCACACGTAAGATGATTCCTGGAAGCCTGACCACAACACATAGGATGATTCCTGGAAGCCTGACCACCACACATAGGATGATTCCTGGCAGCCTGACCACCGAACATCGGATAATTCTTGGAAGCCTGACCACCGCAAATAGGATGATTCCTGAGAACTTGACCACCGCACATAGGATGATTCCTGGCAGCCTAACCACCACACAAAGGATGATTACGGGAAACCTGACCACCGAACATAGGATGATTCCTGGAAGCCTGATCACCACACCTAGGATAATTCCTGTAAGCCTAAACACCACAAATAGGATGATTCCTGGGAACTTGACCACCGCACTTCGGATGATTCGTGGAATCCTGACCACCACACATAGGATGATTCCTGGAAGCCTGACCACCACTCGAAGGATGATTGCTGGAAACCTGAGCAGTGAACATAGGATGATTTCTGGAAGCCTGACCACCACACATAGGATAATTCCTGGAAGCCTGACCACCGCAAATAGGATGATTTCTGGAAACGTGACCACCGCTCATAGGATGATTCCTGGCAGCCTGACCACCACACATGTGATAATTCCTGGAAGCCTGACCACCACACATAGGATGATTTCTGGAAGCCTGACCACCACACATAGGATGATTTCTGGAAGCCTGATCACCGCAAATAGGATGATTCCTGGAAACTTGACCATTGCACATAGAATGACTCCTGGCAGCCTGACCACCACACATGGAATGATTGCTGGAAGCCTGACCACCAAACATAGGATGATTCCTGGCAGCATGACCACCATACATGGGATGATTCCTGGAAACCTGACCACTAAACATAGGATGATTCCTGGCAGCATGACCACCATACATGGGATGATTCCTGGAAACCTGACCACCACATGGAGGATGATTGCTGGAAGCCTGACCACCGAACGTAGGATGATTCCTGGCAGCCTGACCATCGAACATAGGATGGTTCCTGGAAGCCTGACCGCAAAACATCGGATAATTGCTGGAAACCTGACCACCGCAAATAGGATGATTCCTGGAAACTTGACCATTGCACATAGGATGATTCCTGGCAGCCTGACCACCACACTTGGGATGATTCCTGGCAGCCTGACCACTACACATAGGATAATTCCTGGAAGCCTGACCACCGCAAATAGGATGATTCCTGGGAACTTCACCATTGCACATAGGATGATTTCTGGCAGCCTGACTACCGAACATAGGATGATTCCAGGAAGCCTGACCACCACACATAGGATGATTCCCGGCAGCCTGACCACCGCAAATAGGATGATTCCTGGAAACCTGACCACCACACATAGGATGATTCCTGGCAGCCTGACCACCGAACATAGGATGATTCCTGGAAGCCTGACCACCGAACATAGGATGATTCCTGGAAGCCTGACCACCGAACATAGGATGATTCCTGGAAGCCTGACCACCGAACATAGGATGATTCCTGGAAGCCTGACCACCCCAAATAGGATGATTCCTGGCAGCCTGTCCACCGCAAATAGGATGACTCCTGGTAGCTTGACCACCACACATAGGATGATTCCTGGGAATTTGACCACCACACATAGAATGAGTCCTAGGAATTTGACCACTGCACATAGGATGATTCCTGGCAGCCTGACCACCACAAATAGGATGGTTCCTGGAAGCCTGACCACTGCAAATAGGATGATTCCTGGCAGCCTGTCCACCGCAAATAGGATGACTCCTGGTAGCTTGACCACCACACATAGGATGATTCCTGGGAATTTGACCACCACACATAGAATGATTCCTAGGAATTTGACCACTGCACATAGGATGATTCCTGGCAGCCTGACCACCGCAAATAGGATGGTTCCTGGAAGCCTGACCACTGCAAATAGGATGATTCCTGGCAGCCTGACCACTGCAATTCGGATGATTCCTGGAAGCCTGACCACTGCACATAAGATGCTTCCTGGCAGCCTGATCACCAGACACAGAATTATTTCTGGCTGCCTGATGACTGCACAAAGGATGCAGATTTGCTGTATTTCAAGAAGAGCCCAGATACAGCTGTAAACTCGAACGGCACTCGGTGGGGCACATACCTCTGCCCTGTAATGCCTGATCCACGATAACATATCATGCCCAATACATTTTTGAGATATCATGCTGTATATCGTTTTTGAGCCCTATATCTCAATGGTGAAGAATCACTTAAAAAATTCTAGTAGTCAGATCCGGAACCAGATCTTCACAAAAATTGAATTAATTCGTCATGGTCACACTCCCATCCTGTCCACCAAGTTCCATCCGAATCTGTCCATAACTTTTTGAGATATCGTGTTATATATTAGTTTAGCCCTATCTCTCAATGGTGAAGAATCACGTAAAAATTATAGTAGTTGGATCTGGATCCATATCTTCACCAAATTCTAATCAGTTCATCCTTTTCACACACCGAACCTGTCCACAACTTTTTGAGATATCCTGTACAAGACAAACAGACAAAGGGGTGAAAATATAACCTCCTTCACCTTCGGCGGCGGAGGTAATGATGTACTGTACATGGAGCACAGCCTTGCCCAGACCCCAATTCCAGGAGCAGCCGTTTTCTGCACTGGTTTTGCGTGGTGGAGCATGGATGTACCCAGCTCTCCAAACGCAATCCCCTCCGGCTTCGGCTTCAACATTTACCAACTGCTGTACTTCTCAATCCCAGCAAACTCCCCACGCTGCAATACAAGTGTCCATAGCAAAAAGCCAATCTGAGACAGAGTTTAGACCACAGATCCTTCCAGACCAGTATGCCTCTTTTCCCACCACCTATCTTGCTATGCTGGCATTATTGGAATATCTATGCTTTGGAGAACTGCCAGCACATGTGTTCTTATCAGGTTCTAAAGGTTTTTGAACAAGTCTTTTCCGCTGATGCAACTTGCTAAAAACAATGAATGGTATTTCCTGAATTTTAAATTTAATTGCCTCCCAGGAGCTGCACATAAGATCCAAGGGAAGGACAATAAGGACGAAAAGAACAAACACTATAATCTCATTCAGAAAACGCTTGTAGAAAATTCTAAAAAGTAAAGCAAATACCTCTACATGGAATGTACAAAGATAACAAGAAAAAGAGCAATCAGAGATTGCAGACCTTCACCAGGATTTGTTTTGTGTGGTGTTTGTGTACTGGTGTGTTACGTAATTAGTAATAGACATAACTGGAACTGCCACTTTATAACTGCTGGCAGTGATGACCGGGTACCAAGATGTCTCGCTTTGACCCAACCCCTCTTTGATTAGACACTTGCCCCTGACCCATGTCGTTTATTATTAAATTTAATTCAGAATGAGATTAAAATAAATTCAATTCGAATCAAATGGAAGACCAAGTCGGTCTCTCTCTATCGAGTGCGGCCTGTGGCTGCTGGTTGCATCATTGGTTGGGACGCGGCTATGCCGCTGATGCAGGTCCCCATTACCAGTACACTGGTGCTCATTTTGCTGACCTCGGAAGGATGAACAGGCTGAGTCAACCTCCTGGTGTATTTTAATTCAGCAGTCAACGGGGCTTGAACTCGGGACTCTAGGATCCCTAGCCGCCACCCTATCCACAAAGCCAACACCAGGCTGGATAGGATCCCTAGCTGCCACCCTATCCACTAAGCCAACACCAGGCTGGACCAAGTCGGTACAGTTCTGCATTGGAGTCATCAGAAGGAACCCAAACAAGCAAAAAGCAAGGATGAAGTCATGAGGAGGAACCTGGATCGGAGTCACATTTCAGCTGCTACTCCTCTACCCTCCAACCCATCCAGGCGCAGCCAAGTGAGATTTATTCAAAATTTTTAAAGTCCAAAAGAACCGATCAAATTTTAAAAAATAATTCTGGCTGCCGGACCATGCGTCTGATCAGATTGAAATTTAAACCATATATTTCCCATCGCTACTAGATCATAATTTTGAGGTTTCACTTCGATCGATGAAGCAGTTCAAGAGAAATAATTTTTAAAATATTTTTGCTCAATTCAATATGGCTACCAGACCATGCGACTTATCAATTATTTGTGAATACCCTGGTATCCCCAAGGGTTGTGGAATATTTGTGTGAAGTTTTCCCTTTATCTGTCCAGTCGTTCTGGAGAAGAAGATTTTTGAAGGTTAAAAAAACAAATAAAAGTTTGGCTGCTGAACCACGACATCATTTTTTTTTCTGTGCACCAATATATACCTAGATGACCCTCCAAAATTTTCATACTGATTAGATGTAGCATTCTACAAATGCAATTATGACATCATAATGGAGGAACCTCTGACATCATTAAAAAAAAATTAAAAAAAAATCACATTCCCCATGTGCCAAGTTTATTTAAATTACGAGCTCGGTGTTGTTGTTGTTGTTGTTGTTGTTGTTGTTGTTGTTGTTGTTGTTGTTGTTGTTGTTGTTGTTGTTCTTCTTCTTCTTCTTCTTCTTCTTCTTCTTCCAAAACCTTAACCTCAAGGACTCGGCTCTTGTATATACAAGATCCGGATCTCCTTAAATACTAAGCACATGTACACATTCTCACATTGAGGGTGCCTTTTGAGAGCGTCTATCATTAACTTTTAAATATATTCGGACATTTGCTTTAAAGTTTCGAAAAGTTCACGTTACTATGTAAAGATTATTCCATTTATTGTATTGTAATTTCGTAAATACACTATTTATTTCGTAAATACACTATAAATCGTAAATACGTAAATACATTATGACGGGTCTCGCTATTGGCTTAATCAAGGCACGTGACGAAATATCGGAATTTTTTTTTTTTTTTAGCCGACAAAACCTTTAATCGGAAGTTGTTGTTGTTGTTGTTGTTGTTTGTTTTGTTTTTTTTAGCCGACAAAACCTTTAGGACGCTGCTCTTGGACACATTTGTCCTTGCTTTCCCATGGTGTGGTTTTGGACATACAGAGGTCGAAAGTTTTTCCTTTTTTCAAACATGGCTGCCACACCACATGACCTTTGATGTCATAATTATCATTAATACATTCCACATGAGTAGGTCACTCCTGTGATGAAAATTTAGTGTCAATCCGACAAGCGGTTGCAGAGAGAAACCATACTCACGTTCTGTGCAGACAAACAAACAAACAGACGGACAAATGGACCCAAATTCAACACCCTTCTTCTCTGGCGAAGGTAATAAATCAGATCACCAACATAACATCAAACCGCTCAAGCTCGGAACAATATTCACTGAAATTGCCTTTCAGTTGCATGTGGGAAGTGTGGGAAGCCTTTGGTTGTACTCTCGCATTTCCTGCTCTGCAAGTCTCACGTTTTTGTGCTGCTTTAGTTAATGGTAAGGACAATTGAGTGATATCCTAAATATTCAAGTACTGTATTTCATAATCCAGCTGAAGGCAGTGATTCTGAAGTATCTGGATTGTAAGGTGCTGAAAACTGAGGGTATCTCAGAAGAATTGCCATGTTGCTCTCAGATTCGTGGCAAAGCCCAGTTGGCTCACGAATGACCTTCATGGAGTAGGTAATCTGCCTGCTCTGCTTGGCATGCTTTCCATGTGGCACAAGCCCATGCTTTGTGGTTGACTATTAAATGTTCTTGGGTAACTGGTGGTGAGCAGTGCTGCCAACTAATGACAATGTGTCTCACATTCTCGTAACTGTATAAAGTTTTAAAAATTGCAATTGTCATGACGTGTAATGCAAGATGTGCCTTACTGGTGCCAACTATCTTCTCTTCACTCAGAATTTTTCAATCCAGCTCCTCACGTTCCACTGGGATCAAATGAATCCTTTTGGACTCAGGTCAATAATACAACTACCTTCCTGGACTCCCTCACCCATCCACATAAACCTTTTCTGCAGCCACCCGATAGAGTATGTCCGTATTGCCAAGTTTCCTCATCAAAACTGAAACAACCACAGCTTCCGTCTGAGAGAGTGGCACCAGATCCTGATGAACTTTCCAGTTCTGGAGATGGTGAAGAATCCTCAGGCAAATTATTTCCTGTGGTGTTGCCTCCCTACGATGGTAGCGCCATGGCTGATCAGGTGTGGTCCAATGCCATGGATGCCGCTGAAGGTTTGGATTTAAGTGCGTCGGTTCATGCAATAGGACTCAATGGTCGCCCGCCGAAGAAAGGATTCTGGCGAGCACTGGGAAAGATCAACCATGAATCTTCAGATGCACAAGAAGCTCAACAAATGAATGGTACCATTCTTGAAGGCAGTGCTAGTATGTTTGACTCCATCGGTCCTGAGAAAGCTGAAAGTTTGGATGGTAGTGATGATCGAGTGGTCCCAATTGAAGCACCGAGAGCTCAAAGTTATGATATTCCAGTTGATGAAACTGAAGCATTGAGCCAACCAGAGGAGTATCATGCAGGTAAGCTGTTCCCATTCAATCATTCTTGTGTGATGTTTTTGTTGTTGTTGTTGTTGTTGTTGTTGTTGTTGTTGTTGTTGTTGTTGTTGTTGAAGGAGTCATTCTTTCCATCTATGCAAACAGCTATGAGACAGCACTTGTGGTTTCAGGTAGAATACTTAAATTTGTCAGTCGTTCAAGCAGAATACAACCTGATGATTTCAGATAACTTCCGCTGCGGGACAAATTATTTCAGTGCCCTCCAATTTACACCCTCCTCATTGCACCACGGGATGGAAATAGAAATACAGCTCAAAATCGAAATTACTTGCTCCATGGGATTATCACAATCGCTCGCCATTTTGACACTGAACAGTAGATATTGCGCAAAATGTTATTTTTTATTATTATTATTATTATTATTATTATTATTATTATTATTATTATTATTATTATTTTATTAGTACATCAATACTGACAATGCCCTTTGAACTTTCCTTTCTCTGTAGCCTGGAATGGCTGCACTAATCTGGATTACATTTTCAGGGATGGTCCAGCGTTATAGCTGGATTTATCAAGAGCACCCTTGATTATTATACAGCCTCCACTGTTTACTGGCTTGGGTCATCCTAAATTGAGCCAATCCCTTGATCATTAATAGTTTGACCAATCAGGACGCTCATTAATAGCTTGACTAAATTCAGCAGAGTTCATTCATTTCACGGGTGTTAATAATTTGGCAATAAAAGCATGTGAACACGCGAAGTACCAAGGTTCGAGTGCATGGTTTATCGATTGCGAGTTTCAAACTGTTTATTCAATCTTGGAAGAAAAGAAAGAAAAATTAAAAAAGAGTAAAATAATAATAATATCACACCTGGTGATAGGTGACAAACATGGTTAATTATGTTGCGGAGAACACATCAGTTCCGGGAAATATTTGGGTTTTAGTGAACTTTTTTGACCTAATCCTCCTGCTCCTGCAAAATAAGGCCCCTGAGACGGTTTTTATTTACAAATTTCTGTTCTGGTCAGTGAGGACGATTTTATGAGCACAAGGAGCAGGGATTTAGATACACTTTGTGTGTCCTCTGGCGTGTCTGTAGGCCCGTCTCGCTGAGAAATCATGGCCACGAGGCAAGGCTCTCATGCGCACCCTGTGAAAAGGCCAGGCCCAAAGAGTTGCAAGACAAGCTCGACTGGGAGGCCGGGAGGCCAGACCGGATTGCGAGGGATAGACTTTTTTTTGTTTTTTTTGGCCGTTCTTACCGCCCTGCCCTTCATGTCGTTCTCGCGGAGGTTTCGGCGAGGAATTGCAGAACCTTTCACCTATTTAACGCTTTTTTTGGCTGCATTCGCTACTCGCCTTCAGTCACCGGCTGTCCCTCTCTCGGCCTTGACCTAGATTGTCGGTGTAGGATTCGTCGGGCGGTCTTCTGTTTGACCTTCTATTCTGTCACAAATTACTGCTTAAGTAATATCCCTCGGCCCAGGTTAACTGCTCTTAACAGTGGCCTTTACCCCGAGCAAACTTAATAACCGCCATAGTGCAACACATCTAACCAGCTTTTGCTGCTTGCTTCCATCTAACTTTTGTCATCTCAACGCAAGTTGGAAAAATATTATTGTCATTATTATTTGCTGATTTTTAAAAATTATTTTTTGAAATATTTTTTTTGCTCCACCCTTCCAACAAAATGGATCTAAATGCATGAGATTATGCTGGTGTGGAAATATGAGTTTTCTGGACTTTTATTGTTTAATGCTTTCAAATTTGGCAATTTATTTATGGATACATTTTGAGTTTATATATGCACGTCATTTCTTGAGTCCTGTGGCTGCCCATGCAGATCACGCAGGTACAGTGTTCTGCCTGGAAAGTTATGCTCTCTCCTCTTATATTTAATTTTCTTTAAAGATTAAAATTTCCCTCCTTACGTGCTGCATTTAAGGTTGTAGGTATGTAACGGACTGTGTAACAGCGCTTGTTGTGTGTAATTGTGTGATTTAATGCATGCTGACACAAGAATATGTTTGAGGGGAGTGGGTTGGAAATTGCAGAAAGAAAGTTATAGGTTGGCTTCTTTACCTTTCACATCTGAACCACTAGCTCGTGATGCTGGGAACCTAGGTCAAAATGCTACATACTCCATGTATTTGTCGTTTGTTTACTAATGTCCTTCTATTTTACATTAAAGCACACTGATGTCGACTAATATCTTTGTTCTGCATGTGATTTATGTACAAGTTCCTTCACGAGGCAGAGATCGAAAACAAAACCAAGGCTTGGCCTTTTGGGTGCTCCCATACCATCCAAGGATCAAATTCCATTGAGAGCATTGATTTGTCCATTCTCTACCGGTTTATCCAATTCATGCAAATATGCAAGATCATTCTTGTCCTGCAATAGATGTGCATGCCCCATCATGAGCCCCAGACACCATGTATGAATCACATTCGACACGAAATCAAGGGAAGCAAATTAAGTGTGCTTAAAAGTGCCTTGAATCAAACTATATATACCGTGTATAATCTGACAAGTGTTTGTGGATTTGTTTGTTTGACTTCTATGCACCCCTGAATCGCTGGATGGAATGAGTTGAAAACTGGTGGTTTTACTGGTCGGGTGCCCTGGAAGGTTTTAGGCGGTTAAAACAAAGTTGATAGTCCCGGTGGTTCATGGTGGGTGGAGGAGCCAAGTTCTGTCCATGTGAATATGGATGGCACAGCGGCACTCCTGGTGTGAGAGGGTATTGCAAGTCATAATAAAATACCCCAATTTTCTGAATGAAAACCATAGTCATCAGAGTAGTGGGGAATTATCATACTGTTTGTGTGTTTGTTTGACTTCTCAGTACTCCTAAACTGCTGGGTGGAATGAGTTGTAAACTGGAAGTTGTACTCGGGATGTCGATTTTAGGTGGTAAACAAAAACCATAGCCCCTGGGGTTTGAGATGGCGGGAGGATGCCAATCCTCTCCCTACGCCATATGTATATATTATATATCATAGAAGTGGGGAAATTAACCCGTCTGTGAGGACGGGTTCTTTAATAGTAACTACATCACAGAAGAGATACAAGTCCTGGCAAACAAATGTGAAGGAAAAGTTCATGATACTTGTTGTTTTTTTACAACAACTTGAACCCCATGTAAGATGTACGTACCATCAACGTCCTGTTGGAGTTCTTTGAGTGGGAGCTTTTTTCCTTACCCGCTAAACCTCAATATCGTGTGACTTTCACATGTTTCTTAGCATGAAACACAATGTAAATGACAACTTCATGGCACGTAGTATGTTGATAACTTTTCAGAAGGAAAGTTTCTCCGAAAGGCATCAAGAAAATAACAATGCAATGAACGAAGTGCATTAACTGGAGCAGTGACCAAACCAAATAATAATATTTCAACTCAAGTTGTCAGTAATATTCTGTTCTAGAATGGTGTGATTAACTTCATTTTAAAGTATTGATACTACTACTACTTTGACTACAACAGCCCCGATTATTCCCAGCTTCTTGTGGAGTCGGCCAGGGAACGTTTTTACTGCAAATCTTTCACAGACCAGCTGGCAAAGCTTGACCTTCAACTCAAGGTGACCGAAACTTGGAATATGGCCAGACAACTTTGGGATCTTTAACGTCTGCCAACGACCAGTCCTGGAAGATAGGTCCTCAAGCTTGATGTCCTTCCAAAAGACGGAACACACGTTGATGTATCGGCCTTCATACAAAACACCAGGGAGAGGGTTTTATAGCTGGTCATGATTCAAACCCTGGCTATAGATCCCAAAGGCGAGGGCAAATAATTACACTGCCAGCAGTTGTTCAATTAATGTAGACATTTGTGGAAAACTTGAATTATAAGTGTTCTTTCATGCTGCAAGATGGCGTGTATTTTTGCACACAAACCGCCGATTTCTCAGTCCGTGGAAGGAGTTATTAATGTGAGCCCTCTTTGCTTTGATCCGAAAGAGAACGTATCAGTTCCTGGAAATATTTGGTCCCTAGTCCAAAATAGATGTATTAAAACATAAAATTTATAAGAAATCAGGAAATGCCAAACCAGACTGACTGTTGAGTGGGAATTGTTCTTGGCACTTTGACTCAGTTTGCAGTGGAGGAGCTGAACCTCCAGTCCATGAAACAGGAAGGGTTGCTAAAATCAAACAAACATACAAAGCAATGTGAATATTAAAAACACAGTGATCTACAGGTCATTTCAGAGCTTGTGCAATCATCACCTGCAAGACAAGGACATGAGGAGATATCAATGTACCTTTACTTAAATCACAAAGGCATGAGTAGACGATAAAAAAAAATTAACACACTTAATGGTTTTTGAACCTGGCTCCCATTATTAGGAGCCTTCTGCTCAACCTAGAATAATAAACAGGCCATGTGTTAATTGTTAAACACCATGGAAAAGTGGGAATGTACCTACAGCCATCCGATCAAATTCCCTTTATAAAATACAGTAATGAATTACAAAGGAACCACCTCGAGGTGATAATAGTCATGATAAAAACCTTTATAATCATTATTACAATGATGTTGTGTTGTACAAATATCCTGGGGAACAGACCATGGAGTAAAACTGGCTCGCTTGACTGTCCATGATCTCACACACAGACCTTTTCCCAGAACATCTGTTTGTGTTTAGAGACAATCACATCAAGATGCCTCACACAGCGGGTCTCTTCTCTGCCAAGGATTGCTCACTAATGTTACATCCATATGAGGTTTCCTCATAAGAACAGGGTTTTTTTCCCATCATTGCAAAAGGAAATTTTCCCTACCCCATCTTCCCCTTCCTCCATCCACCCTCCTCCCCACCTCCCATGTAACGGGCACAACCAATTTTATCTACACCAGGCCTGTGTTTGTGCAGAAGAGACTTTTCTTGGCTCTTTGTGAGCATGATTAAAGGGAGGGGTGAGGGGGGCTTTGCACTCGCCGCTGAGTTGTCCAGCCTGGGTTTGAAGCTTGACCCAACTGTAAACCATCACACTGCTGTTTCACATGTAAGACGAGTCATCTATGTTTGTGCCATCAAAGGACGCCAAGCCGGAGGCCCCTCTGCCTGCACTGATCATTGGTAGACGTGAAACATCCCACATTGTCTTTCATGAATAGTAAGTGAGATATTGCTGGCACCCTGAACAAATTGTCAATTCTTCCCCAAATCACTTTCAGTGGAACGTCAGGCCTGGCCAGCCACTTTATGAAACTCTTGGACCAAAAACGTTCCCCAACTAACCCCACAAGAAGGTGGGAATAATTGCGGCCATTAAAGTAGTGAGTAGTAGTCGTAGTAGTCGTAGTAGTGTGCAAGCCTGATGGGGTGAAAGAGACATAAGGTTCTGTGCAGGGGGAGGAATACATATGTGAGTGATTACTGTTCCACTGTAATGGAATCCTTGTTTTAAAGTATTTTCATCTGAACAAAAAATTTCCTCTTAAAATAAAATAAACTGAAAATCAAGCAAGTATTTCAGAAAACAAGATACACAGATTATTTGGAGAGAATTATACGAGTAAAGACAATGAACTTGACTGAAAGTGCCCACAATGGTGGGTTGTAATAGTCAGGTGTGTTCATGAAAGTTTAACAACATAGCCAGTCATTCTTAACTTTCGTCTGATACATTAATTGGCAATGACAGACATTGGAGAGTTGAAAGGCCATGAAACACAAGAAAATATCGATGGATGGACAGATCAAAATGAGAGACGGGCCAAAAGTGATGACTATTTCAAAAGCTAGTAAAATATCAATGTTGACAGGTAGACATACAGTAACCTTTCACATCTGTACACCTGGGCATTTAATAACTGTCTGATGTGGTTTGCTTATCCTTTCTAAAGAGACCAATTGTTGTTGAATTTGTAGGCAGTAAGGAGAAAGGCCAAGTTTTGATCATTAGGTCCATAGCGTGACACAGACAATGTCCAACAACTGACGTGGAGTCCAACAACTCAAACAACAGCCACTTGCACAACTCGTTCAACAACCAAGACAGGCTATCCAAACAACAACAACAACAACAACCATTCTCAAAGCAAACATACATTTTTACCAATATTCAAAAATCACAATGAAAACAATTAATTTTGAGAGCTTTAGATTTCACAGCATTGAGAAGAGACAGATGTGATGCTGGGGCACCAGCCCATAGTGGAGAGCAGTAGTCCATTGACCTATGGAGGAAGCCCTTGTGGACTGTGAGTAGCTCTGATTTTCCAAGGAAAGACTTGGATCGACAAAGGAAAGACATGGATCCAGTCTGTGGCTGACTTTGGAGGCCAGCTTTTGCTATAAGGTAATAGCTGATGGTGAGGCCTAAAGATGAAAAGACTCACCTTCTACCAGTGGATGACCAAGGAAATAAGTGAGTTATTTGACGATCCTTCCTGAGAGATAGGGTGACTGTGAGATTTTCATGATTGAATGACATGTTCCATTTATCAGACCAGTGTCTGATAAATACAGCTGCTCTCTGCCGAGTAGAGGGATGGGGGTACTGCATGACACAAGGTGGAGTCATCTGAAAAAAAGAAGAGAGGGCTTTCCAGAGAATCAGAGGTCATGCACATGGAATAAATGAGAAACAAGACTTAGCCAAAACCAATACCTTTTTAGGTCATCTCTTCGAGCATGACCTAATAATATTGGTGTTGAGAGGAGAGGTGACGATCTGTCCGTCCGTCCGTCCGTCCACAATGAAGTTGAAGCAGGAGATCTGGTCATTAGTGATCCTGATAGAGGTCGATGAGACGTACATGATGGTATGACTTTCAAGGTCACCGAAGGTCAAGGTCAAGGTCACGAGGCCTTTGAAGTTGCGAAAATGACGATTTTCAAATTCTATCTCCTCCACCATTTCTCAATCGATCTTGAATTTGATTGTGGCATATGAATCTATGGGACAATATCTAAATTTTGATCGGGCCGGATTTTCGATATTCGCTTTCGTTTTCGTGTCACGTGACTTCAAATTTGGCAAAAAATGCGAAAATGACGATTTTCATGCGATAATGACGATTTTCAAAATCTATCTCCTACATTTCTCAAGCGATCTTGAATTTGATTGTGGCATATAAATCTATGGGACAATATCTAAATTTAGTCAGGCCGAATTTTCGATATTCGCTTTCATTTTCGTGTCACGTGACTTCAAATTTGGCAAAAAATGCGAAAATGACGATTTTCATGCGATAATGACGATTTTCAAAATCTATCTCCTACATTTCTCAAGCGATCTTGAATTTGATTGTGGCATATAAATCTATGGGACAATATCTAAATTTAGTCAGGCCGAATTTTCGATATTCGCTTTCATTTTCGTGTCACGTGACTTCAAATTTGGCAAAAAATGCGAAAATGACGATTTTCAAAATCTATCTCCTCCTACATTTCTCAAGCGATCTTGAATTTGATTGTGGCATATAAATATATGGGACAATATCTAAATTTGGTCAGGCCCGATTTTCAATATTCGCTTTCATTTTCGTGTCACGTGACTTCAAATTTGGCAAAAAATGCGAAAATGACGATTTTCAAAATCTATCTCCTCCTACATTTCTCAAGCGATCTTGAATTTGAGTGTGGCATATAAATCTATAGGACAATATCTAAATTTGGTCAGGCCGGATTTTCGATATTCGCTTTCGTTTTCGTGTCACGTGACTTCAAAGTTGGGAAAAAATGCGAAAATGACGATTTTCATGTGAAAATGACGATTTTCAAAATCTATCTCCTACATTTCTCAAGCGATCTTGAATTTGATTGTAGCATATAAATCTATGGGACAATATCTAAATTTGGTCAGGCCGGATTTTCGATATTTGCTTTCGTTTTCGCGTCACGTGACTTCAGAGTTTGCAAAAACTGCCCTACCTTCAGGAGGCTATATATTTTCTCGCAGAGATGACCGTCACTCCTGCACGGGGGGGGGGGGGGGGTAATTTTTTTGTTTGTTTTGTATGCACTGTCGAGGCTCGTATGAGAACTAACACACAGAACGTACAGCAAGGGAATCAGGAGACAAGAGGGGCAGGATTGGGAAGGAAAAAATAGTGTGGAACAGAGACATGCAGAGATCTGGGGAAGGGGGAGGGATGGGGCGTGGTACACAGGGGAAACAAGATGGACACGACAGGGACTTTCAGGTCCTTACATGACAGACTTGTAGGAAGGAAAATAGGGAAGTTGAAGGAGGTGGGTTTTGGGTGGGTTAGTGGGGGTAAAAAGGATCGTACTTTTGGATGGGGGATGATAAGAGATGGTGGTGAAAAGTTGGTTTAAGATCTGGAGGGAAGAGTGGGATTAAAGAGTGTGGGAGTTTGTTCCAAAGGTGGGGAAAAAGAGGAATGAAAGAGTGAAGGTGATCAGTGATTCTTGATTTTGGTAGTTTTAACAGAAGGGGGTTGCTGGCGGACCTTGAACACCCTGCAGACAGAGCAAGGGGGGGAAGCTGGAAAGGAGATGGTAGAAGGCAGAAAGACCACCGACCTGCCTGTGGTGAGAGAGTGAGAGGCCCAAAGACTCAGCCTCATCGCGGGAGATACCAATGATCCGAAATGCCTTGGTTTCCACAGCGTGAAGCCGAGAAAGGTGAGAGGCGGGAGCACCAGCCCAGAGGGGAGAGCAGTACTCCATCAGGCTGTGGATGAAAGCTTTGTATGTGGTAAGGAGCTCAGGTGTGCCAAGGGAGGACTTTGCATGACGGAGGATGCCCAGTCGGCGACTAGCTTTGGAGGTCAGCTTGCAAACGTGGCTTTCCCAGGAAAGATGATGGCAGAGAGGGAGAGCCAGAAGCTTGAATGAAAGGACTTCTTCAAGAGGATTGTTGAGAAAGTAGATAGGGGGTTTTCTAGATGGTCCTTTCAGAGAGACGTTGTGAGAGTGTGAGATTTGTCAGGATTGAAAGACATGTTCCAAGTGTTGGACCAGCTTGTGATTTTATCCAGATCTTCCTTGAGTGAAGAAGCTGCTGCTTGCAGACCTGAGGGATGACAGATGGTATGGCAGAGGGTGGAATCATCAGCAAAGAGATAAAGAGGATTTTCCAGAGAGTCGGAGAGATCATTGATGAAAACCAGAAAAAGAACAGGGCCCAGAACGCTACCTTGAGGAACTCCAGCCTGTACAGGAAGAGGTGATGAGAGAACTCCAATGAGGGCCACACGTTGGCTGCAACAGGAGAGGAAGTCTGCGAGCCATGAGTGGAGATGTCTATGGATACCGTAGAAAGAGAGTTTTGTTGGCAGGGCAGGTTACCATACCATATCGAAGGTACACGCGATATGTCAAGGCAGATGACTCTGATTTCACGTCTGGCATTGAGTACCTCCATCCATTGTTGGGAGAGCAGAAGCAACATATCCAGGGCATAGTGACCTGGTCTGAAACCAAATTGATGATCGAAAATCAGGCCATTGGAGAAGAGGAAGGATTTAATATCTGAAGCGATGATGGATTCCATAACCTTGCTGATGATTTTGAAAAGGCTGATTGGTCTGTAGTTACAGGGATCTGTTTTTGTACCTTTTTTGTGCAGGGCAGTGATGTTTGCTGATTTCCAAGCAAATAGAAGATGACCTTGAACAAATGAGAGGGTGAATAGAACAGAGAGGGTGAGCAAGAGCAGAGGAGCAGGTTTTTAGGACACGTGGGCTGATGCCGGCTTGACCGATTTCAGAATCTGAGTTGAGGTTTTATTAGCAAGCTCTCCACCTTGTCAGGAGAAAAGGACACAGAGTCCAAGAACAGCTGGGTGCAACTGGGTCAGGTAGGTACTGAAAGTGATGGGTTTGGGACAAGATTTGGAAGAAAACACGGAGTTTAGGCATTCAGCCTTTTCACGTGCAGTGTCAGCTGTATGGCCATTTGAGGTAAGGAATGGAGGATGGAAGGGTAACATGCACCAGAAACAGACTTATCCACCAGATGCCAGCAGGATTTGGAGGAGGGAGACAGATTTGAGAGCTCACACGAGTTTTAAAAGATATTGTTTTCTGGCTCTCCTGAGGGTAGACACACATTTGTTCCGAGCTTTGTTCAAGGAACTGAGATTGCCTTCAGTTGGATTTGCCTTCCACGAGGCGAAGGCAGGTTGTTTCAGGACAACTGCCTTGCTACAAACTTCAGTATACCATGGGTGGGAGGAAAGGTAGGACAACTGAAGACGAGATGGGATAAATATGTGCATGAGGGAAAGCAAGTTTCTTTGAAATAATTCCCAGGACGAGTTCATGTCGGAGGAAGTAGAGATGAGAGACCAGTCTAGAAGTTTGATGGCTGCTTGGAGACCCTGCCAGTCGGGCTGAGTGAAATGCCAGACTCGACGGCGCTAAGGTGGTTCTCTGATAACAGCCAGAGAGATGTCCACTTTGACAAGCATGTGATCAGATGAATCGATTGGAGTGGAGGAAGAACAGCAGATATTTTCAGGGAAATTGGTCAAAATCAGATCCAGAAGAGATGGAGTACCATTGGTTGAGATCCGGGTCGGGAAGTTGACAGATTATGTCAGTTCCAATGAGTTACGGAAGTCTTTTGCTGAAGTGCCATGACAGGTGAGAGAGGTACCCACACCCAGCCAACTGGCATGATGACAATTGAAGACACCACACATGAGGAAGAGAGAGTTTGGATGAGAAGATAGAAGTTGGTGCACATTTTCTGGGAGTGAGATGTAAATGGAGTCGTCACTGTTTGGTAGACGGTACAACACACAAATAAACATGAGGTGGTAGTGGAGGGAAGCCATAGCCAGAGGTATTTCTGAGGGTGTGGGGGAGAGAGAGAACAGTGTATGGTGAGTGAGGAATAGAGTCATTGATGAAGAGAGCAACTCTCTCATACGAACCTCGACAAGGGACACAAAAAAGAATAAAAAAAAAAAACTCCGCCACCAGGACGATGCTCAGGTCTATCATACCGGAGGAGGGAATAACCAGGGAGAGATACTAGGGAGTCAGAAATGTCTTGAAGGAGGAAAGTTTCTGTTAAGCAGATTATTTCTGGTTTGTCAGTGGCAACCTGTATAGAAAGATCTGTCAGGTTTGAGCGAAGGCCTCAGATTTTTGATGTCCACACTGTTAAGGAAGAGGGAGTGGGGGAGGTTTTGGGTGCATGGGAGGGGAGGGGGAGGGAGGACGAGGGAGTAGTGAGGGGAGGTAAGGTGAGTTGTTGAAAGTGTGGGGAATTGCAGAAGAGCTCAGGGAAAGGGCTTGATGAGGAGGATAAAAGGCTCAGTGGTGATGGGTTGAGGTACATGGGGAGAAATAAGAGAGGGGGAAAAGGGCAGTTGAAGATTGTAGGTGGTGGAGTGATGAGATGGAATAAATAGGGTGGGAGAAGGAGGTGGCTTTGTGGATGTGAGGGTGGGGGGCAACTTTAGGAAGATGGAGTGAAGGGGAAGAGTGGAGGGAGAAGGGTGAGGAGGGAGGGTTGAGGGAGAAGGGTGAAGGGGGAGTTTTTGAGAAAGGTGAGAAGGATGTTTGGAGGGGGAAGAGTGTGAAGGTTGCTTTGAGAAGGAGGGGAGATGATGACAGCAGGCATGGCCAAGGTGGAGGACAGCGATGGGAGAGGTGGCGAGAGGGGAAGGATGAGACTAGGTAGAGGTATGGTGAAGAAGGGAGGGAAGGCAGTAGAAGGCAGACAGAATGGAAGCAAGAACTGCAGGGCAGGAGTTGAGTACATGGGCATGGATGTCATCTGGGCCTGTCGCTGAAGTAGGGTCAAGACCATACAGATCTTTCTCTACCTTCTCAGGTGAGGACACAAGTCCAGCAGAAGGTAGGTACATTGGGATAAGATATGGAGTTAGTGGGATGGATTGGGTACACGAGATTGGGAGGAGACAGAGTTTAGACATTCTGCCTGATCTCGGGCAGAGTCCGCAGTAATGCCTCTTGAGGTTGAGGGAGGGGGGGGCAAACACCAGAGGCAGACTTGACAAGGTGCCACCATGACTAGGAGGAAGGAGACTGATTGGAGAGTTTGGTGTTGAGATTATTGTAAGATGTTTTTTGGCTGGCCTCAGGATGGACACATACTTCTTGTGAGCTTTACGGAATGAACTAAAGGTACCCTCTGTCAGGTTAGTTTTCCAAGCTGAGAAAGCAAGATGCTTGACTGCAACCGTCTCCACACACAATTCAATGTTCCAGAGTTGAGAGAATGGATGAGAAAGTCACAGATGAGTTGGGATAAGCCAGTACATGAAAGAAAATAGACCTTTTTGAAAGTATTCCCTTGTGGAATCAATATCAGCTGCTATGGAGATGGTGGTTCAATCCTTTTGCGGGACGGCAGATTGAAGTCCCTGTCAGTTGGCCTGTGTCAACAGCCATATCCTGCTTTGTTGAGGTTGCCACCTTACAATAGCCAGAGGATATTGGCCTTGACCATAAATTGATCAGAAGAGCCAATGGGGATAGAAGAGGAAGAGGAGATATTGGGTGGAAACTTAGTCATTATTCAGTCCAGAAGGGAGGATGTGCTGGAAGTCGAAATCCAAGTTGGGAAGTTTACAGATCAGGTCAAACCAAATATCTATACTATGTGTCTGTGTCTGTATGTGTGTCGCCATTTTCTCAGAGATGGCCAAACAGGTATTCGTCAAACTTGCAGGGGTTCGTCAATGAGTGCCGGGGAGTGTTCTAGGCAAAAAACAAACAAAACTAGAGGGGGAGTACTTGGTAGATTGCAAAACCTCCGCCGCCAATACTGCTGGGTCACTCAAGTGAACCTTATATCTTATTCATTAAATATGACATCAACAGTGCTGACAGTTATAGTTCTTTTCTCCAACATTTTTCTTTGGGGGGGGGGGGTTGGAAATCACTTAAAACATGAAGAAATGCAAAAAAAAAAAAATTCAAATATTTTTTCAAAATGGCCGCCATAGCGGCCATATTGGATTTTGGACCGAGTCCAAAATCTAATGGCATGGTCCTTGGACCATACCTAATCCCCCCACCAAGTTTCGTCGAAATCCGTCGAGGAGTTTTTCCGCAATACTGTTCACAAACAAACAAACAAACAAACAAACAGAAAGGGGTGAAAACAGTAACCTCCGATCTTCGACGGCGGAGGTTAAAAATCAATCAGTTCAGATCCAGATCAGATCTGGCCTATCAGTTGGATACAAAACGTAAACTGTTCAGCCTGGCGGAGGTATGCGCCCCACTAAGTACCGTTCTTGTCAGTTTATGTTGTGTTCTCTGCACATTAATCATTCAATAGAGTGCACCGGTACCCCGGCCAATCTGATAGACGAAGTAGGAAATGTAGTTTGATGATAAGGGAATATGGTTCTTATCTTTGATTAGGTTAATGGTAAAAATGGGAGGCAGGTAAGGATTTTGGTTGTTACGGGGTTTGGATGTGACGCAGGAAGAATGAGCCCAATGGCCTCCGCACATTCACTTACCATTCAAATTCATCTTCGTAAATGTTTTTTTTTCATACTTTTGGAGTTTATTGAGCTCCAACCTGTGAAGGCTCATTTAAGTTTAAAAAAATAAATAATGATCCTTTTGTGTTATTTCATTCACACTTGCTCAAACCCATCACAGCAACCGACCTTCGTGTGTGGCACGACTTAGTGAAACGAAATGAGTGCAACATCATATGATATTTCATCGTTATTGTCATTTAAACCATAATACCATGTATTTTATTGTCATGCAAAAACACCTGATAATAGTCTATGTATTACATATGCAAAATGGAGAATCTGGAAGCAGATGTGTCTGAAATCTGTGCCATACCTCCGAAGACTACGTGACCCAAGCAACCATGACTTTTACCCAGAGGAATGTGTTTGTAAAAATCCTTTTACATCATCCTTAACAGGGGTTCACCTATCTATAGATTTTGACTTTTTAGCTCGCCTGTTCGAAGAACAGAGAGCAATAGCGATACCCCCGGCGTGAGCGTCAGCGTGAGCATGAAAATGTTAAAGTTTTTGGTGCAAGTTATTTCCATTCTAATGTTTTTATCTACCACACTATTTTTTACTGATTACAATATACAAATACATATATTGCTTTAAAATTATTTGGATCAGACTTCACTGCAATGCTTTATAAAAAATATTATTAGACTAGTCTTTTAAATACGATAAATGTATAAACAGGCGAGCATTGGGTGGCTTTGACAGAAACTCTGGTTTTCTTATCCATCGTACAATATAAAAATGTTATATGTGCAAATATGTAGAATTTTCTCAACTATTAAAAGCATTTTGTTTGTATGATTTAGATTTGCAAATCTCTGTAACCTAGAGAATACCAGATTAGGTGTTCCAAGACGTTCCAGCCAAAAAGGTTCTCAGTGTAAGAAGCGATGGCGAAACCGATCTCGGAATGACAAACTTTCACGAGTACAGCAATAGCCTCCTTAAAGACAAGAAGGCTTAATAATGGGGCAACTTAGCATAACAATTGTGCATTTTGTGAGGAAAGCACCAAATTTGGCACACTCGTAACCTATCATATTATGAATAGATTTGGATATTGGGCCATCTCAAATTCAGCCGCTGATGGCTGTGGCAGACATTTTCCAATGCCATCAAAATTTTGAGATGGCCCAATATCGAAATCTGTTCATAATATGATAAGCTACTAGTGTTCCAAATTTGGCGCTTTCCTCTCAAAATGCACAATTGTTATGCTATATTTAGCTAAGTCGCCCCACTATAAACGGTAAAGCACAATGCAAAGTTTCGAACAACAGAGAGATAGCAATGGGAATCTGATAAAAAAAAATGGAATGACTATAAACAGCGAATGGCCTGACGAATCAGTCAAAGTGGAAGCAATTGTGCAGTGAAGTTGTGCACGAGAAAGAAACTTGAACCACGAGTCACCAAAGCAAACACTCTAAAGTTAAGTTTCACAAAGTCACCACCCAAAAAGAAACCCTCGCATGGATTTTTCAAAAGTTTAAGTCAACATGCAGTCTCAGACAGCCTTTCAGCTTGAAGCCCTTGTCAGAAAAGGCAAAACGGTTTACACTCGAGCAAGCAAGTGGTATTTTTATTTCTGCTTACAGTTGTTGTTTAACACTTAAACTGATTTTGAAAGTCCCTTTTGAGCAAATCCAAATTTTGCATTTAATCCACTACACATCAGAGAGGTAAAATGTATTTAAATCGATAACATGATGGCATGACAGTGGAAGAAAATGCTGAAACGGTAGAAGTAACGAATGAAACAAAACAGGACTATAACGCAGATGGAATTTGCGTTGCAACACTCTTGCAACCCCCACACCCCCAGCCCCTGCCATTTCCACCCCCTTATGACACTATGATCAAAAGGCCTTTTTTCCTTTGTTGCATGATTTCAGTAAACAAGGCCTGTTCCAGCCTTGAATGGCAAAAAGAAACATATGGCAAGAATACCACTGCCGAGTCCACAAGGGTGGAGGAAGTCCGAGGAAGCTGTCATTATCTTCAAACCAAGTTCCCCATTTGACACTGAAGGAAGACTTCATTAAGTAATGCAATTTATTGTCCATAATTGACTAGTTCGAACCTCTCCGACGAACAATGCGACTTCGCAATGTGTTCTGAGCTTCTTAAAATACAGTTCTGAGGAAGTGGGAAAAAAAGAAATAAACGTAGATGGGAGGGTGAGATGTGTGCTTATAAAGATATAACAAAAGGAATAAAACGGTAAAGTATGTGAAATCAATTTATTGAATTGCAAGACAAACTTAACCTTTGCGAAATGAAAGCAAAAATGTACCAAGACGTGAATACATTCACATAAGGATGAAAAATAAAATAGTGAAAGTGAAGGGGAACTTGCACAGTTTTGAGTCTGAACCATGAAGCCGAATTCCAAAGGGGGCTCATCACGTGACTTGATCTTTACAAAAAGCCTAGAAGAAAACTAACCCTAACCCGAACACTCTTTGACGTCATGGCGTCGCCACATTTGCCTCTGCCACATTATTACATCACAAGCAGAGTAGCCGCCCAACGGGTGATCTTTTCCAAACATGCAACACGTTCTTCTGACGCATACCCTTATTTGGGCGGTGTATCGGCAACTGACAGCTCTGTATAGGAAAAAAAAATAACCTGGGTTACATGCATGAAGCAAAATCATACCTACTGCTTATAATTCAAAACACCTCACTGCACTGGAAAACGTGGGGTCAGGAGCACTGGTACTGTAAATGGTGGGGACTTTCATACTCTCCCCCACTTGGAGGCGGCACTACACGATACACATTTACTAGGGAATTTGCATCCCCCCCCCCCCTCATCCAAGACAACCAACAAAGATAAAAACACCCCTTTACATTATTTAGGGTTATTCTGAACATCTGGAGCAAGTCTGGATGTAATTGGGCCAGAACTGTAGGAGAAGTAGCCCGACAAACAAACAAGCCCACAAACAAATACACCGGTCTGTGAATTATAGTAAGGATTATACATACTTGTACCAAGTTTGATTTAAATTCCTGAACCCAGATTCAAAATATTAAATAATTCTGGCTGCCAGACCATGTGTCCGAACAGGCTGAAATTTAAAACATATATTCCGCATGACTGCAAGATTATAACTGATGTTTCACATCAATTGATGAAGTGGTTCAAGAGAAATAACTTTTTTAAGATTCTTGTTCAAACCAATATGGCTGCCAGACCTTGTGACCAATTCATTATTTGTGAACACCCTGGTATCCCCAAGGCTTGGGGGAACATGTGGGTGAATTTTCCCCTCGATCAGTCAAGCCATTTTGGAGGAGAAGGTTTTTAAAGGTTTATTCTTCAAAAAATCATAGCTGCCAAACCATGTGACACAGACACATGACATCATAAGTGGAGAACTTTTTTCCTCATGGATAGGCGATCATACCTGTAAAGTGTCGCCTTGATCTGTTCAACCGTTTCGGAGAAGCAGATTTTGAAGGTTTTTATGTTCAAAACAATATGGCTGCCAAACCACAGGACCGGTGACATCATCAACCCCCACCCCCATACAATTTAGCCCGAGATGACCCTAAAAAATTTTCATACTGATCGGATATAGCGTTCGATGTATGCAATTATGACGTCATAACGAAGCCACCAATAATGTCATAAAAATCACACTTATTTCCCATGGAGAATGCTTTACATGTGCCAAGTTTCAATTTTTTTTCCATGGAGCAGTTTTGGAGATACAGACGTCCAAAGTTGTTTTTTTTTCCAACATGGCTGCCACACCACGTCACCTATGACATCATACTTATCATTAATACATTCCACATAAGTAGCCACACTTACGATGAAATTTTGTGTCAATCGGATAAGCGGTTGCAGAGAAAACAGAGAAAATGAGCACGGACGGACGTACGCATGCACGGACGAACAACCCGAGAACGTAATTCCTCCGGCGACTTCATCAGTGAAGGCATAATTACATCACAAAATAGAAACAACGCGAACATCATTCCCAGCAAAAGGTGAAACTCAGTTTAATATTTCTTATCCAGTTGATATGAAAAATTTAATGAAGCTGCACGTACGTGTTTGAAGCCTTTGCGAACCCATTGGCTGGAAAGCTGGCTTGACTCCACCCACAATTGTCAGGAAGAGTTTTGATACGTCTGCCATGTTGGTTTTCTGATAAAAAAAAAAATAACATGTCTTTGGAAGTCTCATATTTACAATTTGAATTATCTGAGCTATATAACCACAATGTGTTGGATGCACACATAAACAGTCGGTCGTGTTCGCTTAAAACTGCATCTTGTAGTGGGGCAGACAACAGCAACTTTTGAGAGGAATCGTGCAAATGATGATACAAGCATCAAATTTGGCACATTTGTTCTCCAGGGGACTCTAATCAAATCTGCCTGATTGGCCATTTGAAAATCCAAATTTTGAAAAATTTGGATTTTCAAATGGCCAATCAGGCAGATTTGATCAGAAAGCCCTGCAGAACAGAAATGCCAAATTTGATGCTTGTATCATAATTTGCACGATTTTTCTACTATCGACTACACTATTGTGTTCCAGGGTGAAATAGTTGCAAAGGTAGTGAGAGAAGGGATATAAGTGGCAGTGGATGAAGGGATCGAGGGAAGTGGGTGATGGTGTTGAGTGGAAGTGTATGAAGGTGCAAATAAGGTAGTGGGAAAAGGACAATAAGTGCGAGTGGAGTGTGAGGAGGCAGAAGGGAATGGGATAAGTGTTGCTGAGTTGCTAGATTAATGGGAGTAGGTTTGCACGCGTTCGCTGCAAATGGGCCGTCTCGTAAATAAATATTAAGGGTTCCTTTTTCCACAAAAAGACAACAACAAAAAAACCCAACAACTATTTTCAGCTGTTTCAGCACTACACAAGAATGTGAAAAGGAAACTGCGACACAGAAGGTCATTGAGCCCATCCTGCCTGCGCGGCGTTTCCAACTCTGCAAAGTGCGGGTCATGCCCTCAGAATGAACCAAGGAATAACAACGACTCATGTATAGGAAGGAATTCGTGGAAGGAGATTGGAATGGAGATTGGGGTTAAGTGAACCTGTAAACCTAATCCGTCGGAAAACCACTTACTGCCGTGGAACACATTTTCGTGTTAAAAAGCATTTTTATAACCACAATCACATCCACCGTTTAAACAACCAAAACTTTGATAGGTTCAAGCCATTAACAAATTTTGACAATTTTAATAAAACCAATCCATTGCCCTTCACATTATGGCAATGTCTAAAGGCCTTATTTCTTTTCGATATAGGTGTCGAGGCTCATGTAAAAGCTGGATTCATTGCAGATTTAACAACACTGGAATTTTTTACAATCAATCTGGGTATCATCGCATGTCCAATCACAAATCAGCCAAAAATGGTAGCTGCAGATGCTATTATCATGCATCTATTACAGCTGTTCCATAATCAGATATCAACTCCGATTTGCAGCTCACATTGACCTTAATGGGATTGCAAGAGATTATTGCCCAGGAAGAGACTTTTTCAGGTGGGATGGTCAACCTGATGCATGACTTAAAGGGAATTTGTTAATTGTGTCATTTGTGCATTTTACCCACCCAAAAGCTTATCAGGTCAGGTCAGGTATCGGAGCATGTGCCAGAACAGCGCGTTGCTGCGTCCACTTTCCGCCGGTACTCCAGGGTCCTCCGTCTGGCCATCCCCCAGGCAGATGCCAGGCCCATCCCCATCTCCTTGAGATGATGGTCAACCTGCTGCAACCACGAGGCACGTGGTCGGCCCACTGGCCTCCTCCACTCATGAGGCTCTCTCGCTGAGAGAATCTGGTGAGCAGGATCAGCGTCAGGAAAACGAGCCACATGTCCATACAGCCGCAGCTGACGCTCACAGACTACGCAGGTAACAAATCTCATCCGAGTCTCTCTCAGCAACCGCTCGTTGGACACAAAATCCGAGCAGCGATAGCCTAGGATTCTCCGAAGAGACCTGGTACCAAAGGAATTAAGTCTCCGTCTCAGATCCTTGGTCAGAGTCCAAGTCTCGCATCCATAGAGCAAGACTGGAAGTACCAAGGACCTGAAGACTCGGACTTTCATCCTCCCGCACAGGTACCGGCAATGCCACACCCCATAATCCAGTGAATCCATGAATCCCCAGGCCCGACCCAGACGTCTATTGACCTCTGACTCGCAGCCAGCAGAGACATGAATATCACTGCCAAGGTAAGTGAATCTCTCCATGACCTCAACATCCTCACCACAAACAGACACAGACAGGACAGCAGCATCCAAGATGTCACCGAAAGCCTGGATCTTAGTTTAGACCCAAGAAACCCGTAATCCCAGCGGCTCCGACTCCTCATTCAGCACCTCGAGGACCCCCAAAAGGATGTCTAAAGTCTCCGCAAAGATAACTGCATCATCTGCAAAATAAAGGTCCGAGATCTTGACATTCCCAAACGATGCACCGCAACTTGATCTCTCCGACATCCTCCCTAAAATCCAGTCCATACAAGTGCTGAAAAGTGTGGGGGCAAGTACACATCCCTGACGAACTCCAGAAACAACTGGAAATAAGTCAGAGATGGTACCACCACACTTCACAGCACTCTCAGTACCAGAGTAGAGTTCAGACATCAGATCGATCAGTTTTGGTGGCACCCCACGAAGACCAAGAATCCTCCAGAGGACATCCCGATTCACTGAATCGAACGCTTTACAGAGATCAACATAGGCTGCAAACAGCCCCTGCCGAAACTCTCGTCTGCGCTCGGTGAGGACACGAAGGGCAAGGATACGGTCAATCGTTGACCTCTTTGGTGTAAAGCCTGACTGCTCTGGACGCTGGTGCTCAAGCAGATGGTGGCGAACCCTATCAAGAATTATCTGAGCAAAGACCTTGCCCGGCACTGAGAGCAGC